>NC_090448.1:690823251-691130585 GCF_031143425.1 Pleurodeles waltl | reverse complement strand
TAGTTGGGGTGGAGTTACTGGCCCTAAGCAGGTGGTGGTATCACCTAGCTTACCTGTAGCCTGTCTCTTAGGTAATGACCTAGAGGCCTCAGGTTGGGCTGATGTAGAGTTTTATGCCCATGCAGCCATGCTGGGCATCCCAGAGGAATTGTTCCCTCTCATTTCTACTGAAATGAAAAAGCAAAGGAGAGAAGGCCTGAAAACTCAGGATCCCTCTCCATCAACAGGTAAAAAGGGTATCACAGTATCCCCTAACCACCCTACCATTCAGGATACCATTCCTGTGGTGGGAGAAACCTCTCCTGGGGTGGCACCTGTTCCAAGGGAATCATCAGTTGAGAAAACTGTACTCCCTGAGGTAGAAGTACCTCTCTGTGGGATAACTAACATTGGTGAGAAAAAGAGCACCATTTTAGTTAACATGGAGCATCCCTCCAACCCTCCCAGAGAAACTTTAGTGCAGAAAACCTGCACTGCCTCACAACACTTAGGCCAGCATCCCTGCCCTAGTGTGGAGCTCATAGGACAGCATCCCTGCCCTGCTCCAACTCAAGAGAAACAGCATCCCTGTTCTCTCTTCCAGCCATATGGACAAAGTTTTTGCCCAGCTATGGCTTTTCTGAGACAGCATCCCTGTCTGGCATTTCCATCATTACAAATAGGTTCAGTGGACAATTCCCACTGCTCTAAACTAAAACTTACTGATAGAAACTCTGAAAATACATCTTCACATTGTTGCTTAGCTAAAAAACTTCAAACAGGGTGGTTTACATCCCCACAAGGAAGTAACCATATAGTGGATGATAAAGGGAGTAACCAGTCTATTGCAGAGCTACTCTCTACTTATCACCACTTAGACAATAAAGTCTCAACTGGCCAAGGTTAGCCTTATTGTCGTTCGTTTGGGGGGGTGGTTGTGTGAGAAAGTAGCCTCTTTCTAGCCTTGTTACCCCCACTTTTGGCCTGTTTGTGAGTGTATGTCAGGGTGTTTTCACTGTCTCACTAGGATCCTGCTAGCCAGGGCCCAGTGCTCATAGTGAAAACCATATGTTTTCAGTATGTTTGTTATGTGTCACTGGGACCCTGCTAGTCAGGACCCCAGTGCTCATAAGTATGTGGCCTATATGTATGTGTTCCCTGTGTGGTGCCTAACTCTCTCACTGAGGCTCTGCTAACCAGAACCTCAGTGGTTATGCTCTCTCTGTACAAATTGTCACTAACAGGCTAGTGACCAATTTTACCAATTCACATTGGCATACTGGAACACCCTTATAATTCCCTAGTATATGGTACGGAGGTACCCAGGGTATTGGGGTTCCAGGAGATCCCTATGGGCTGCAGCATTTCTTTTGCCACCCATAGGGAGCTCTGACAAATACTACACAGGCCTGCCACTGCAGCCTGAGTGAAATAATGCACACGTTATTTCACAGGCATTTTACACTGCACTTAAGTAACTTATAAGTCACCTATATGTCTAACCTTTACCTGGTAAAGGTTAGGTGCAAAGTTACTTAGTGTGTGGGCACCCTGGCACTAGCCAAGGTGCCCCCACATTGTTCAGGGCAAATTCCCCGACTTTGTGAGTGCTGGAGACACCATTACATGCGTGCACTACACATAGGTCACTACCTATATGTAGCTTCACAATGGTAACTCCGAATATGGCCATGTAACATGTCTATGATCATGGAATTGTCCCCTCTATGCCATCCTGGCATAGTTGGCACAATCCCATGATCCCAGTGGTCTGTAGCACAGACCCTGGTACTGCCAAACTGCCTTTCCTGGGGTTTCACTGCAGCTGCTGCTGCTGCCAACCCCTCAGACAGGTTTCTGCCCCCCTGGGGTCAAGCCAGGCTTGTCCCAGGATGGCAGAACAAAGGACTTCCTCTGAGAGAGGGTGTTACACCCTCTCCCTTTGGAAAATGGTGTGAAGGCAGGGGAGGAGTAGCCTCCCCCAGCCTCTGGAAATGCTTTCATGGGCACTTTTGGTGCCCATTTCTGCATAAGCCAGTCTACACCGGTTCAGGGACCCCTTAGACCTGCTCTGGCGCGAAACTGGACAAAGGAAAGGGGAGTGACCACTCCCCTGACCTGCACCTCCCCTGGGAGGTGTCCAGAGCTCCTCCAGTGTGCTCCAGACCTCTGCCATCTTGGAAACAGAGGTGCTACTGGCACACTGGACTGCTCTGAGTGGCCAGTGCCACCAGGTGACGTCAGAGACTCCTTCTGATAGGCTCCTTCAGGTGTTGCTAGCCTATCCTCTCTCCTAGGTAGCCAAACCCTCTTTTCTGGCTATTTAGGGTCTCTGTCTCTGGGGAAACTTTAGATAACGAATGCAAGAGCTCATCCGAGTTCCTCTGCATCTCTCTCTTCACCTTCTACCAAGGAATCGACTGCTGACCGTGCTGGAAGCCTGCAAAACTGCAACATAGTAGCAAAGACGACTACTGCAACTCTGTAACGCTGATCCTGCCGCCTTCTCGACTGTTTTCCTGGTGGTGCATGCTGTGGGGGTAGTCTGCCTCCTCTCTGCACTAGAAGCT
The DNA here is from genome assembly GCF_031143425.1 of Pleurodeles waltl. Classification (NCBI taxonomy): domain Eukaryota; kingdom Metazoa; phylum Chordata; class Amphibia; order Caudata; family Salamandridae; genus Pleurodeles; species Pleurodeles waltl. The sequence goes on along the minus strand of NC_090448.1, from coordinate 691,128,036 downwards.
CCGAAGAAATCTCCCGTGGGTCGACGGAATCTTCCCCCTGCAACCGCAGGCACCAAAAAGCTGCATTACCGGTCCCTTGGGTCTCCTCTCAGCATGACGAGCGAGGTCCCTCGAATCCAGCAACTCTGTCCAAGTGACTCCCACAGTCCAGTGACTCTTCAGTCCAAGTTTGGTGGAGGTAAGTCCTTGCCTCCCCACGCCAGACTGCATTGCTGGGAACCGCGACTTTTGCAGCTACTCCGGCCTCCGTGCACTTCCAGCGGAAATCCTTTGTGCACAGTCCAGCCTGGGTCCACGGCACTCTAACCTGCATAGCACGACCTCCTAAGTTGTTCTCCGGCGACGTGGGACTTCTTTGTGCGACTTCGGGTGAGCACCGTTTCACGCATCCTTGTAGTGCCTGTTTCTGGCACTTCTCCGGGTGCTACCTGCTGTTGAGAGGGCTTCTTGTCTTGCTCGACGTCCCCTCTCTCTCCTGACGCAATTTGCGACATCCTGGTCCCTCCTGGGCCACAGCAGCATCCAAAAATGCTTACCGCACGATTTGCAGCTAGCAAGGCTTGTTGGCAGTATTTTGGCGGGAAAACACTTCTGCACAACTCTCCATGGCGTGAGGGATCCGTCCTTCAAAGGGGAAGTCTCTAGCCCTTGTCGTTCCTGCAGAAACCTAAGCTTCTTCTGTCCAGTAGAAGCTTCTTTGCACCCACAGCTGGCATTTCCTGGGCATCTGCCCATCTCCGACTTGCTTGTGACTTTTGGACTTGGTCCCCTTGTTCCACAGGTACCCTCGACTGGAAATCCATTGTTGTTGCATTGCTGGTTTGTGTCTTCCCTGCAGAATTCCCCTTTCACGACTTCTATGTCCTTTGGGGAACTTTAGTGCACTTTGCACTCACTTTTCAGGGTCTTGGGGTGGGCTATTTTTCTAACCCTCACTATTTTCTAATAGTCCCAGTGACCCTCTACAAGGTCACATAGGTTTGGGGTCCATTCGTGGTTCGCATTCCACTTTTGGAGTATATGGTTTGTGTTGCCCCTATCCCTATGTGTCCCCATTGCATCCAATTGTAACTATACATTGTTTGCACTGTTTTCTAAGACTATACTGCATATTTTTGGTATTGTGTACATATATCTTGTGTATATTTCCTATCCTCTCACTGAGGGTACACTCTAAGATACTTTGGCATATTGTCATAAAAATAAAGTACCTTTATTTTTAGTATAACTGTGTATTGTGTTTTCTTATGATATTGTGCATATGACACTAAGTGGTACTGTAGTAGCTTCACACGTCTCCTAGTTCAGCCTAAGCTGCTCTGCTAAGCTACCATTATCTATCAGCCTAAGCTGCTAGACACCCTATACACTAATAAGGGATAACTGGGCTTGGTGCAAGGTGCAAGTACCCCTTGGTACTCACTACAAGCCAGTCCAGCCTCCTACAGAGACTAACACAGCCTCTGTGGTCTCCCTAACAAGACCAACTCTAACTAAGTTACCAAACGTGAGCCCAGCTACTCCCTTGGAATGGCTATTAGTAGGTTTGCTCCCACCACCACTGCTATTAGTAGGGACACTAGGGCCCGTATTTATACTTTTTTTGGCGCCGCATTTGCGCCGCTTTTTGGCGCAAAACGGCGCAAACCTACAAAATACAATGGTATTTTGCAAGTTTGCGCCATTTTTGCGTCAAAAAAACGACGCAAATGCGGCGCAAAAAAAGTATAAATACGGGCCTAGGTGTAGCAGTAGGGGTTGTGGTGGTAGGAGGCTTGGTGCTTTTCTTTGGACAACTGAGATCTGTTGTCCAATGGCCTTTTATTTTACATAAATAGCACCATGGTTTCTTTTCTTTGTTTTGATTAGAAGAGGATTTGGGCCCACCACCCCCACCAGAGTGTTTTTGTGGGCCTGATGAAGACTCATTTTTTGATTTGTCCCCACCCTTGTCAGAGGACTTACCATCCTTCTTCTTGTTGCCATCTTTGTCACCCCCTGTATGAACTTTTCTGTTCACCCTTGTTCTGACCCATTTGTCTGCCTTCTTTCCCAATTCTTGGGGAGAGGTCAGATCAGAGTCCACCAGGTACTGGTGTAACAAATCAGACACACAGTTATTAAGTATATGCTCTCTCAGGATCAAGTTATACAGGCTTTCATAATCAGTAACTTTACTGCCATGTAACCACCCCTCCAAGGCCTTCACTGAATGGTCAACAAAATCAACCCAGTCTTGTGAAGACTCCTTTTTGGTCTCTCTCAACTTCATCCTGTACTGTTCAGTGGTTAAGCCATAACCATCCAGGAGTGCATTCTTACGAACTTTGAAATCATTGGCTTCACTTTCTTTCTCAGTAAGGAGCCTATCCCTAACCTTTCCACTAAATGATAGCCATAGGATAGCAGCCCACTGCCTTTGAGGGACATCCTGTACAACACAGGCCCTCTCAAGTGCAGCAAACCACTTGTTAATGTCATCCCCCTCCTTATAAGGGGGAACTATCTTGTGCAGATTCCTAGAATCATGCTCTTTTGCAGGATGTAGGAGGCTGGACTGGCTTGTAGTGAGTACCAAGGGGTACTTGCACCTTGCACCAGGCCCAGTTATCCCTTATTAGTGTATAGGGTGTCTAGCAGCTTAGGCTGATAGATAATGGTAGCTTAGCAGAGCAGCTTAGGCTGAACTAGGAGACGTGTGAAGCTACTACAGTACCACTTAGTGTCATATGCACAATATCATAAGAAAACACAATACACAGTTATACTAAAAATAAAGGTACTTTATTTTTATGACAATATGCCAAAGTATCTAAGAGTGTACCCTCAGTGAGAGGATAGGAAATATACACAAGATATATATACACAATAGCAAAAATATGCAGTATAGTCTTAGAAAGCAGTGCAAACAATGTATAGTTACAATAGGATGCAATGGGGAAACATAGGGATAGGGGCAACACAAACCATATACTCCAAAAGTGGAATGCGAACCACGAATGGACCCCAAACCTATGTGACCTTGTAGAGGGTCGCTGGGACTATTAGAAAATAGTGAGAGTTAGAAAAATAACCCTCCCCAAGACCCTGAAAAGTGAGTGCAAAGTGCACTAAAGTTCCCCTAAGGACAAAATAGTCATGTTAGAGGGAAAATGCAAGGAAAACACAAATCAGCAATGCAACAACGATGGATTCCTGACTGAGGGTACCTGTGGAACAAGGGGACCAAGTCCAAAAGTCACAAGCAGCTCGGAGATGGGCAGATGCCCAAGAAATGCCAGCGGTTGGTGCAAAGAAGCTCTTACTAGGCTGAAGAACTGTGAATACTGCAGGAACGACAAGGGCTAGAGACTTCCCCTTCGGAGGATGGATCCCTCACGCCTTGGAGAGTCGTGCAGCAGTGTTTTCCCACCGGATGGACGCCAACAAGCCTTGCTACACGCAAATCGTCTGTTTGGCGTTTTTGGACGCTGCTGGGGCCCAGGAGGGACCAGGAGGTCGCAAATTGGACCTGCAGAGAGAGGGGACGTCGAGCAAGACAAGGAGCCCTCACTGAAGCAGGTAGCACCCGGAGAAGTGCCAGAAACAGGCACTACGAGGATGCGTGAAACGGTGCTCGCCGAAGTTGCACAAAGGAGTCCCACGTCGCCGGAGACCAACTTAGAAAGTCGTGCAATGCAGGTTAGAGTGCCGTGGACCCCGGCTTGGCTGTGCACGAAGGATTTCCGCCGGAAGTGCACAGGGGCCGGAGTAGCTTGCAAAGTCGCGGTTCCCAGCAATGCAGCCCAGCGAGGTGAGGCAACGACTTACCTCCACCAAACTTGGGCTGAAGAGTCACTGGACTGTGGGGGTCACTTGGACGGTGTCGCTGGATTCGAGGGACCTTGCTCGTCGTGCTGAGAGGAGTCCCAAGGGACCGGTAATGCAGCTTTTTGGTGCCTGCGGTTGCAGGGGGAAGATTGCGTCGACCCACGGGAGATTTCTTCGGAGCTTCTGGTGCAGAGAGGAGGCAGACTACCCCCACAGCATGCACAAGCAGGAAAACAGTCGAGAAGGCGGCAGGATCAGCGTTACAGAGTTGCAGTAGTCGTCTTTGCTACTATGTTGCAGGTTTGCAGGCTTCCAGCGCGGTCAGCGGTCGATTCCTTATCAGAAGGTGAAGAGGGAGATGCAGAGGAACTCGGCTGAGCTCATGCATTCGTTATCTAAAGTTTCCCCAGAGACAGAGACCCTAAATAGCCAGAAAAGAGGGTTTGGCTACCTAGGAGAGAGGAAAGGCTACTAACACCTGAAGGAGCCTATCAGCAGGAGTCTCTGACGTCACCTGGTGGCACTGGCCACTCAGAGCAGTCCAGTGTGCCAGCAGCACCTCTGTTTCCAAGATGGCAGAGGTCTGGAGCACACTGGAGGAGCTCTGGACACCTCCCAGGGGAGGTGCAGGTCAGGGGAGTGGTCACTCCCCTTTCCTTTGTCCAGTTTCGCGCCAGAGCAGGGGCTAAGGGGTCCCTGAACCGGTGTAGACTGGCTTATGCAGAATTGGGCACATCTGTGCCCAACAAAGCATTTCCAGAGGCTGGGGAAGGCTACTCCTCCCCTGCCTTCACACCATTTTCCAAAGGGAGAGGGTGTCACACCCTCTCTCAGAGGAAGTTCTTTGTTCTGCCATCCTGGGCCAGGCCTGGCTGGACCCCAGGAGGGCAGATGCCTGTCTGAGGGGTTGGCAGCAGCAGCAGCTGCAGTGAAACCCCAGGAAGGGCAGTCTGGCAGTACCAGGGTCTGTGCTACAGACCACTGGGATCATGGAATTGTACCAACAATGCCAGGATGGCATAGAGGGGGCAATTCCATGATCATAGACATGTTACATGGCCATATTCGGAGTTACCATGGTGAAGCTACATATAGGTAGTGACCTATATGTAGTGCACGCGTGTAATGGTGTCCCCGCACTCACAAAGTTCAGTGAATTGGCTCTGAACAATGTGGGGGCACCTTGGCTAGTGCCAGGGTGCCCTCACACTAAGTAACTTTGCACCTAACCTTTACCAGGTAAAGGTTAGACATATAGGTGACTTATAAGTTACTTAAGTGCAGTGTAAAATGGCTGTGAAATAACGTGGACGTTATTTCACTCAGGCTGCAGTGGCAGGCCTGTGTAAGAATTGTCAGAGCTCCCTATGGGTGGCAAAAGAAATGCTGCAGCCCATAGGGATCTCCTGGAACCCCAATACCCTGGGTACCTCAGTACCATATACTAGGGAATTATAAGGGTGTTCCAGTAAGCCAATGTAAATTGGTAAAAATTGGTCACTAGCCTGTTAGTGACAATTTAAAAGTAATGAGAGAGCATAACCACTGAGGTTCTGGTTAGCAGAGCCTCAGTGAGACAGTTAGGCACCACACAGGGAACATATACATGCACACCTATGAGCACTGGGGCCCTGTGTGACAGGGTCCCAGTGACACATACATATAGGCCACAAACCTATGAGCACTGGGGTCCTGACCAGCAGGATCCCAGTGACACATAACAAACATACTGAAAACATAGTGTTTTCACTATGAGCACTGAGGCCTGGCTATCAGGATCCCAGTGAGACAGTGAAAACAGTGACAAACACCCTGACATACACTCACAAACAGGCCAAAAGTGGGGGTAACAAGGCTAGAAAGAGGCTACCTTCTCACACAACCCCCCCCCCAAACGAAGGACAATAAGGCTAACCTTGGCCAGTTGAGACTTTATTGTCTAAGTGGTGATAAGTAGAGAGTAGCTCTGCAATAGACTGGTTACTCCCTTTATCATCCACTATATGGTTACTTCCCTGTGGGGATGTAAACCACCCTGTTTGAAGTTTTTTAGCTAAGCAACAATGCGAAGATGTATTTTCAGAGTTTCTATCAGTAAGTTTTAGTTTAGAGCAGTGGGAATTGTCCACTGAACCTATTTGTAGTGATGGAAATGCCAGACAGGGATGCTGTCTCAGAAAAGCCATGGCAGGGCAAAAACTTTGTCCATATGGCTGGAAGAGAGAACAGGGATGCTGTTTCTCTTGGGTTGGAGCAGGGCAGGGATGCTGTCCTATCAGCTCCACACTAGGGCAGGGATGCTGTCCTAAGTGTTGTGAGGCAGTGCAGAGTTTCTGCACTAAAGTTTCTCTGGGAGGGTTGGAGGGATGCTCCATGTTAACTAAAATGGTGCTCTTTTTCTCACCAATGTTAGTTATCCCACAGAGAGGTACTTCCACCTCAGGGAGTACAGTTTTGCCAACTGATGATTCCCTTGGAACAGGTGCCACCCCAGGAGAGGTTTCTCCCACCACAGGAATGGTATCCTGAATGGTAGGGTGGTTAGGGGATACTGTGATACCCTTTTTACCTGTTGATGGAGAGGGATCCTGAGTTTTCAGGCCTTCTCTCCTTTGCTTTTTCATTTCAGTAGAAATGAGAGGGAACAATTCCTCAGGGATGCCCAGCATGGCTGCATGGGCATAAAACTCTACATCAGCCCAACCTGAGGCCTCTAGGTCATTACCTAAGAGACAGTCTACAGGTAAGCTAGGTGATACCACCACCTGCTTAGGGCCAGTAACTCCACCCCAACTAAACTGAATTATAGCTAAGGGAAGAAACTTAGTGGAGTTATGGACATCAATAATCTTATACTGTTGTCCAATGATGTGTTGTTCAGGAGGCACTAGGTTTTCAGTCACCAAAGTGAAACTGGCACCTGTGTCCCTGTAGGCCAAGGCCTCAACACCATTTATTGAAACTGTCTGCCTGTACTTATCCATTGTAAGGGGACAAGCAGCCAGTGTGGCAAGGCCAGTGCCACTAGGTGTGACAGAAACTGTCTTGGGACTGATTACATCAGTTTCCACTATGGACCCATAAGTGAACCCAACTACACCCTTTGCTTGACTGTTGCCAGCAGTCCCACCACTAGTACCACTACTGCTAGGGGCACTAGAGCTTGATGTATTAGTGGTGGTAGGCTCAGGGGGTTTACCTGGACAGGACTTATCTCCTGGCCTATGGCCCCTATTTTTACACACAAAGCACCAAGGCTTTTTAATGTGTGCAGGTTGGGAAGAAGAGGAAGAATTTGTTTTATCCCCACTCTCTGAAGAGTGTTTAAGATTTGAAGTGGGATCTTTGGTTTTACCCTTATCCCCATGCTTATCTTGAGATTTTTCACCATCTTTCTTCTTATTGCCATCTTTGCCACCCCCTGTATGAACTTTTCTGTTCACCCTTGTTCTGACCCATTAGTCTGCCTTCTTTCCCAATGCTTGGGGAGAGGTCAGATCAGAGTCTACCAGGTACTGGTGCAACAAATCAGACACACAATTATTAAGTATATGCTCTCTCAGGATTGTGTTATACAGGCTTTCATAATCAGTAACTTTACTGCCATGTAACCACCCCTCCAAGGCCTTCACTGCCTGGTCAATGAAATCAACCCAGTCTTGTGAAGACTCCTTTTTGGTCTCTCTGAACTTTATCCTGTACTGTTCAGTGGTTAAGCCATAACCATCCAGGAGTGCATTCTTAAGAACTTGGAAATTATTAGCATCATTTTCTTTCATAGTAAGGAGCCTATCCCTACCTTTTCCAGTAAATGATAGCCATAGGATAGCAGCCCACTGCTTTTGAGGGACATCCTGTACAGCACAGGCCCTCTCAAGTGCAGCAAACCACTTGTTAATGTCATCCCCCTCCTTGTAAGGGGGAACTATCTTGTGCAGATTCCTGGAATCATGCTCTTTTGCAGGATGACTATAGGGAATACTGCTGCTGCCACCATGGGTATCTAAACCCAACTTCTGTCTTTCCCTCTCTAATTCTAAAGACTGTCTATCCAAATCCAGCTGTTGCTTCTTGAGCTTCAGTCTGGTTTGTTCCACTCTCAATCTATTGAGCTCCCTTTCTAACAATCTGTCATCAGGGTGGGTGGGAGGGACATTTCTAGATACAGAGGTATGATGGGAATGAACAGAAGGAGACCTGTCCCTTACAGAGGGCACCCTAACAGCTTGGCTACCAGTATAATGTGAGAGCACACCATTAGTATGGTGTGATTCAACCTCTGTACCAACTATGCTAGACTGTCTAGTAATGGGCAGGCTGAGAAGTTTCTTTCCTGAACCTTTTCCTGGGGGAGTCCCTGGATCAGATTGAGAACCATTAGCTACTTTTTCTACAGATTGGGCACTTATGGCCTTATCCTGTACTCTAAGCATATTAATTAACAGTTCTAAGGAAGGATTCTTCCCTACACTCAAACCTCTCTCTATGCAGAGACTCCTTGCTCCTTTCCAGCTAAGGTGATCATATGCAAGTTTGGACAGTTCAACATTTTTTTCTGTGCCAGACATTTTTTAGAGAGAGTTAAAGTGATAGAAAAAGAGAAAAAAGTTTTCAGAACTTTTTGGAAAGACAGAAAAAAAACTTTTTAAACTTTTAAGAACTTTTTGAAAGTTTAGAAGTACTTTTCAGCACTTAGAAAAGAGTGAAAAGAGGAAATGCAAAACTTTTTGGCTATGTGTATATACACTGACCTTGTTTTGTATATTTTTCTCTTATGAAAAGTACAATGACAAGAGTGGTAAGTAGTCTCAAGCACTTATCCCACCACTGCACAACCAATGTAGGAGGCTGGACTGGCTTGTAGTGAGTACCAAGGGGTACTTGCACCTTGCACCAGGCCCAGTTATCCCTTATTAGTGTATAGGGTGTCTAGCAGCTTAGGCTGATAGATAATGGTAGCTTAGCAGAGCAGCTTAGGCTGAACTAGGAGACGTGTGAAGCTACTACAGTACCACTTAGTGTCATATGCACAATATCATAAGAAAACACAATACACAGTTATACTAAAAATAAAGGTACTTTATTTTTATGACAATATGCCAAAGTATCTTAGAGTGTACCCTCAGTGAGAGGATAGGAAATATACACAAGATATATATACACAATAGCAAAAATATGCAGTATAGTCTTAGAAAACAGTGCAAACAATGTATAGTTACAATAGGATGCAATGGGGAAACATAGGGATAGGGGCAACACAAACCATATACTCCAAAAGTGGAATGCGAACCACGAATGGACCCCAAACCTATGTGACCTTGTAGAGGGTTGCTGGGACTATTAGAAAATAGTGAGAGTTAGAAAAATAACCCTCCCCAAGACCCTGAAAAGTGAGTGCAAAGTGCACTAAAGTTCCCCTAAGGACAAAATAGTCGTGTTAGAGGGAAAATGCAAGGAAAACACAAATCAGCAATGCAACAACGATGGATTCCTGACTGAGGGTACCCGTGGAACAAGGGGACCAAGTCCAAAAGTCACAAGCAGCTCGGAGATGGGCAGATGCCCAAGAAATGCCAGCGGTTGGTGCAAAGAAGCTCTTACTAGGCTGAAGAACTGTGAATACTGCAGGAACGACAAGGGCTAGAGACTTCCCCTTTGGAGGATGGATCCCACACGCCTTGGAGAGTCGTGCAGAAGTGTTTTCCCGCCGGATGGACGCCAACAAGCCTTGCTACACGCAAATCGTGCGTTTGGCGTTTTTGGACGCTGCTGGAGCCCAGGAGGGACCAGGAGGTCGCAAATTGGACCTGCAGAGAGAGGGGACGTCGAGCAAGACAAGGAGCCCTCACTGAAGCAGGTAGCACCCGGAGAAGTGCCAGAAACAGGCACTACGAGGATGCGTGAAACGGTGCTCGCCGAAGTTGCACAAAGGAGTCCCACGTCGCCGGAGACCAACTTAGAAAGTTGTGCAATGCAGGTTAGAGTGCCGTGGACCCAGGCTTGGCTGTGCACGAAGGATTTCCGCCGGAAGTGCACAGGGGCCGGAGTAGCTTGCAAAGTCGCGGTTCCCAGCAATGCAGCCCAGCGAGGTGAGGCAAGGACTTACCTCCACCAAACTTGGGCTGAAGAGTCACTGGACTGTGGGGGTCACTTGGACGGTGTCGCTGGATTCGAGGGACCTCGCTCGTCGTGCTGAGAGGAGTCCCAAGGGACCGGTAATGCAGCTTTTTGGTGCCTGCGGTTGCAGGGGGAAGATTCCGTCGACCCACGGGAGATTTCTTCGGAGCTTCTGGTGCAGAGAGGAGGCAGACTACCCCCACAGCATGCACAAGCAGGAAAACAGTCGAGAAGGCGGCAGGATCAGCGTTACAGAGTTGCAGTAGTCGTCTTTGCTACTATGTTGCAGGTTTGCAGGCTTCCAGCGCGGTCAGCGGTCGATTCCTTATCAGAAGGTGAAGAGGGAGATGCAGAGGAACTCGGCTGAGCTCATGCATTCGTTATCTAAAGTTTCCCCAGAGACAGAGACCCTAAATAGCCAGAAAAGAGGGTTTGGCTACCTAGGAGAGAGGAAAGGCTACTAACACCTGAAGGAGCCTATCAGCAGGAGTCTCTGACGTCACCTGGTGGCACTGGCCACTCAGAGCAGTCCAGTGTGCCAGCAGCACCTCTGTTTCCAAGATGGCAGAGGTCTGGAGCACACTGGAGGAGCTCTGGACACCTCCCAGGGGAGGTGCAGGTCAGGGGAGTGGTCACTCCCCTTTCCTTTGTCCAGTTTCGCGCCAGAGCAGGGGCTAAGGGGTCCCTGAACCGGTGTAGACTGGCTTATGCAGAATTGGGCACATCTGTGCCCAACAAAGCATTTCCAGAGGCTGGGGGAGGCTACTCCTCCCCTGCCTTCACACCATTTTCCAAAGGGAGAGGGTGTCACACCCTCTCTCAGAGGAAGTTCTTTGTTCTGCCATCCTGGGCCAGGCCTGGCTGGACCCCAGGAGGGCAGATGCCTGTCTGAGGGGTTGGCAGCAGCAGCAGCTGCAGTGAAACCCCAGGAAGGGCAGTCTGGCAGTACCAGGGTCTGTGCTACAGACCACTGGGATCATGGAATTGTACCAACAATGCCAGGATGGCATAGAGGGGGCAATTCCATGATCATAGACATGTTACATGGCCATATTCGGAGTTACCATGGTGAAGCTACATATAGGTAGTGACCTATATGTAGTGCACGCGTGTAATGGTGTCCCCGCACTCACAAAGTTCAGTGAATTGGCTCTGAACAATGTGGGGGCACCTTCGCTAGTGCCAGGGTGCCCTCACACTAAGTAACTTTGCACCTAACCTTTACCAGGTAAAGGTTAGACATATAGGTGACTTATAAGTTACTTAAGTGCAGTGTAAAATGGCTGTGAAATAACGTGGACGTTATTTCACTCAGGCTGCAGTGGCAGGCCTGTGTAAGAATTGTCAGAGCTCCCTATGGGTGGCAAAAGAAATGCTGCAGCCCATAGGGATCTCCTGGAACCCCAATACCCTGGGTACCTCAGTACCATATACTAGGGAATTATAAGGGTGTTCCAGTAAGCCAATGTAAATTGGTAAAAATTGGTCACTAGCCTGTTAGTGACAATTTAAAAGTAATGAGAGAGCATAACCACTGAGGTTCTGGTTAGCAGAGCCTCAGTGAGACAGTTAGGCACCACACAGGGAACATATACATGCACACCTATGAGCACTGGGGCCCTGTGTGACAGGGTCCCAGTGACACATACATATAGGCCACAAACCTATGAGCACTGGGGTCCTGACCAGCAGGATCCCAGTGACACATAACAAACATACTGAAAACATAGTGTTTTCACTATGAGCACTGAGGCCTGGCTATCAGGATCCCAGTGAGACAGTGAAAACAGTGACAAACACCCTGACATACACTCACAAACAGGCCAAAAGTGGGGGTAACAAGGCTAGAAAGAGGCTACCTTCTCACACAGGATGACTATTGGGACTACTGCTGCTGCCATCATGGGTTTCTAAACCCAATTTCTGTCTTTCTTTCTCCACTTCCAAGGACTGTCTATCCAAATCCAGCTGTTGCCTCTTGAGCTTCAGTCTGGTTTGTTCCACTCTCAATCTATTGAGCTCCCTTTCTAACAATCTGTCATCAGGGTGGGTGGGAGGGACATGTCTAGAAACAGAAGTATGGTGAGAAAGGACAGAAGGAGACCTGTCCCTAACAGATGGCACCCTAACAGCTTGGCTCACAGAAACAGCACTTCTACTATGATGAGAAGGAATACTCTTACTGTGATGTGAGACCACACTATCTGTATGATGTGACTCAACATCAGTTCCAACTATGCTAGGTTGTCTGCTAGGGGGCATGCTTGGAAGTTTCCCTCCCACTTCTTTAGCTAGGGGTGCCCCAGAGTCAGAGTGGGAACCATCAGCTAACTTTTCAACAGGTGTGCCAGCTGTGGCCTTATCCTGTTCAACAAGCATATTCACTAACAGTTCTCTAGAAGGATTCTTCCTTACACTTAAACCTCTTTCTATGCAGAGTCTCCTTGCTCCTTTCCAGCTGAATTGATCATAAACAAGTTTGGACAGATCAACAGTTTGGGCTGTGCCAGACATTTTTAGAAAGTGTTTAAGTGATAGAAAAAGGAAAACAAGTTTTTCTGAACTTTTAGAAAGACAGAAAAAAAAACTTTTACAACTTTTAAAGAACTTTTTAGAAAGTTAGAGGTACTTTTCAGCACTTTAGAAAAGAAGTGAGAAAAGAAATGCAAAACTTTTTGGTTAGGTGTACATACACTGAACTTGTTTTGTATATTTTTCTCTTATGAAAAGTACAATGACAAAAGTGGTAAGTAGTTACAGAGCACTTATCCCACCACTGCACAACCAAAGTAGGAGGCTGGACTGGCTTGTAGTGAGTACCAAGGGGTACTTACACCTTGCACCAGGCCCAGTTATCCCTTATTAGTGTACAGGGTGTCTAGCAGCTTAGGCTGATAGATAATGGTAGCTTAGCAGAGCAGCTTAGGCTGAACTAGGAGACGAGTGAAGCTCCTACAGTACCACTAGTGTAATATGCACAATATCATAAGAAAACACAATACACAGATATACTAAAAATAAAGGTACTTTATTTTTATGACAATATGCCAAAAGTATCTCAGTGAGTACCCTCAGTATGAGGATAGCAAATATACACAAGATATATGTACACAATACCAAAATATGCAGTAATAGTGTTAGAAAACAGTGCAAACAATGTATAGTTACAATAGGATGCAATGGGGACACATAGGGATAGGGGCAACACAAACCATATACTCCAAAAGTGGAATGTGAACCACGAATGGACCCCAAACCTATGTGACCTTTTAGAGGGTCGCTGGGACTGTAAGAAAACAGTTAGGGTTAGAAAAATAGCCCACCCCAAGACCCTGAAAAGTGAGTGCAAAGTGCACTAAAGTTCCCCAAAGGACATAGAAGTCGTGATAGGGGAATTCTGTAGGAAAGACACAAATCAGCAATGCAACAACGATGGATTTTCAAACTAGGGTACCTGTGGAACAAGGGGACCAAGTCCAAAAGTCACAAGCAAGTCGGAGATGGGCAGATGCCCAGGAAATGCCAGCTGTGGGTGCGAAGAAGCTGCTACTAGACAGTAGAAGCTGAAGATTCTGCAGGAACGACAAGGGCTAGGAACTTCCCCTTTGGAGGACGGATCCCTCACGCCGTGGAGAGTTGTGCAGAAGTGTTTTCCTGAAGAAAGACCGTCAACAAGCCTTGCTAGCTGCAAATCATGTGGTTAGTGTTTTTGAATGCTGCTGTGGCCCAGGAGGGACCAGGATGTCGCCAATTGCGACTGGGGACAGAGGGGGCGTCGAGCAAGATAAGGAGCCCTCTCAGAAGCAGGCAGAACCTGCAGAAGTGCCAGAACAGGCACTACAAATTGGAGTGAAACGGTGCTCACCCGAAGTCGCACAAAGGAGTCCCACGTCGCCGGAGGACAACTTAGAAGGTCGTGCAATGCAGGTTAGAGTGCCGTGGACCCAGGCTTGGCTGTGCACAAAGGATTTCTGCCGGAAGTGCACGGAGGCCGGAGTAGCTGCAAAAGTCGTGGTTCCCAGCAATGCAGTCTGGCGTGGGGAGGCAAGGACTTACCTCCACCAAACTTGGACTGAAGAGTCACTGGACTGTGGGAGTCACTTGGACAGAGTTGCTGGATTCAAGGGACCTCACTCGTCGTGCTGAGAGGAGACCCAGGATACCGGTGATGCAGTCCAAGTTTGGTGGAGGTAAGTCCTTGCCTCCCCATGCCAGCTCTTATGAAAAGTACAATGACAAAAGTGGTAAGTAGTTACAGAGCACTTATCCCACCGCTGCCACCAATGTAGGAGGCTGGACTGGCTTGTAGTGAGTACCAAGGGGTACTTACACCTTGCACCAGGCTCAGTTATCCCTTATTTGTGTATAGGGTGTCTAGCAGCTTAGGCTGATAGATAATGGTAGCTTAGCAGAGCAGCTTAGGCTGAACTAGGAGACGAGTGAAGCTCCTACAATACCACTAGTGTCATATGCACAATATCATAAGAAAACACAATACACAGATATACTAAAAATAAAGTTACTTTATTTTTATGACAATATGCCAAACGTATCTCAGTGAGTACCCTTAGTATGAGGATAGCAAATATACACAAGATATATGTGCACAATACCAAAATATGCAGTAATAGTGTTAGAAAACAGTGCAAACAATGTATAGTTACAATAGGATGCAATGGGGACACATAGGGATAGGGGCAACACAAACCATATACTCCAAAAGTGGAATGCGAACCACGAATGGACCCCAAACCTATGTGACCTTGTAGAGGGTCGCTGAGTCTGTAAGAAAACAGTTAGGGTTAGAAAAATAGCCCACCCCAAGACCCTGAAAAGTGAGTGCAAAGTGCACTAAAGTTCCCCAAAGGACATAGAAGTCGTGATAGGGGAAGTCTGCAGGAAAGACACAAATCAGCAATGCAACAACGATGGATTTCCAAACGAGGGTACCTGTGGAACAAGGGGACCAAATCCAAAAGTCACAAGCAAGTCGGAGATGGGCAGATGCCCAGGAAATGCCAGCTGTGGGTGCAAAGAAGCTGCTACTGGACAGTAGAAGCTGAAGATTCTGCAGGAACGACAAAGGCTAGGAACTTCCCCTTTGGAGGACGTATCCCTCACGCCATGGAGAGTCGTGCAGAAGTGTTTTCCTGAAGAAAGACCACCAACAAGCCTTGCTAGCTGCAAATTGTGCGGTTAAGGTTTTTGGATGCTGCTGTGGCCCAGGAGGGACCAGGATGTCACCAATTGCGTCTGGGGACAGAGGGGGCATCGAGCAAGACAAGGAGCCCTCTCAGAAGCAGGCAGCACCCGCAGAAGTGCCAGAACAGGCACTACAAAGTGGAGTGAAACGGTGCTCACCCGAAGTTGCACAAAGGAGTCCCACGTCGCCGGAGGACAACTTAGAAGGTCGTGCAATGCAGGTTAGAGTGCCATGGACCCAGGCTTGGCTGTGCACAAAGGATTTCCGCCGGAAGTGCACGGAGGCCGGAGTAGCTGCAAAAGTCGCTCTTCCCAGCAATGCAGTCTGGCGTGGGGAGGCAAGGACTTACCTCCACCAAACTTGGACTGAAGAGTCACTGGACTGTGGGAGTCACTTGGACAGAGTTGCTGGATTCAAGGGACCTTGCTCGTTGTGCTGAGAGGAGACCCAGTGTTCCGGTGATGCAGTTCTTTGGTGCCTGCGGTTGCAGGGGGACGATTCCGTCGACCTACGGGAGATTTCTTCGGAGCTTCTAGTGCAGCGAGGAGGCAGACTACCCCCACAGCATGCACCACCAGGAAAGCAGTCGAGAAGGCGGCAGGATCAGCGTTACAGAGTTGCAGTAGTCGTCTTCGCTACTTTGTTGCAGTTTTGCAGGCTTCCAGCGCGGTCAGCAGTCGATTCCTTGGCAGAAGGTGAAGAGAGAGATGCAGAGGAACTCGGATGAGCTCTTGCATTCGTTATCTAAGGAATCCCCAAAGACAGAGACCCTAAATAGCCAGAAAAGAGGGTTTGGCTACTTAGGAGAGAGGATAGGCTAGCAACACCTGAAGGAGCCTATCAGAAGGAGTCTCTGACGTCACCTGCTGGCACTGGCCACTCAGCGCAGTCCAGTGTGCCAGCAGCACCTCTGTTTCCAAGATGGCAGAGGTCTGGAGCACACTGGAGGAGCTCTGGGCACCTCCCAGGGGAGGTGCAGGTCAGGGGAGTGGTCACTCCCCTTTCCTTTGTCCAGTTTCACGCCAGAGCAGGGCTGAGGGGTCCCTGAACCGGTGTAGACTGGCTTATGCAGAAATGGGCACCATCTGTGCCCATGAAAGCATTTCCAGAGGCTGGGGGAGGCTACTCCTCCCCAGCCCTAACACCATTTTCCAAAGGGAGAGGGTGTAACACCCTCTCTCTGAGGAAGTCCTTTGTTCTGCCTTCCTGGGCCAAGCCTGGCTGGACCCCAGGAGGGCAGAAACCTGTCTGAGGGGTTGGCAGCAGCAGCAGCTGCAGTGAAACCCCTGAAAAGGCAGTTTGGCAGTACCCGGGTCTGTGCTACAGACATGTGGGATCATGGGATTGTGCCAACAATGCCAGGATGGCATAGAGGGGACAATTCCATGATCTTAGACATGTTACATGGCCATATTCGGAGTTACCATTGTGAAGCTACACATAGGTAGTGACCTGTATGTAGTGCACGCGTGTAATGGTGTCCCCGCACTCACAAAGTCCGGGGAATTGGCCCTGAACAATGTGGGGGCACCTTGGCTAGTGCCAGGGTGCCCACACACTAAGTAACTTAGCACCCAACCTTTACCAGGTAAAGGTTAGACATATAGGTGACTTATAAGTTACTTAAGTGCAGTGTAAAATGGCTGTGAAATAACGTGGACGTTATTTCACTCAGGCTGCAGTGGCAGGCCTTTGTAAGAATTGTCAGAGCTCCCAATGGGTGGCAAAAGAAATGCTGCAGCCCATAGGGATCTCCTGGAACCCCAATACCCTGGGTACCTCAGTACCATGTCAGTGACAATTTGAAAGAAATGAGAGAGCATAACCACTGAGGTTCTGATTAGCAGAGCCTCAGTGAGACAGTTAGTCATAACACAGGTAACACATTCAGGCACACTTATGAGCACTGGGGCCCTGGCTGGCAGGGTCCCAGTGACACATACAACTAAAACAACATATATACAGTGAAAAATGGGGGTAACATGCCAGGCAAGATGGTACTTTCCTACATACCCCATTTGCCGGGCTTTCCGACCCAGTCCACCATTGTGCGCTAGAACTAGAATATTGCATTCCCCCCACTGTTGCCAGCTCTTTCCGCTGCCCTGGACACGTAAGAGTGCCTGATGACCCACACGGTTTTGCATTCTGTGGAGGAAAACAAAAAACAAAAGGGAGGAGGGGTAGTTTGCGCCAACAGTCATGGCTTTATTGTATTCATTACTGATACATTGTACTACATTTTGCTCAGACATCCGCCTCAAGTTCTTCCTTGGACCACCCTTCCCGTCATCCATTACTTATGGATGTTTGGGCGAATATACAAACGGAACCTATCAGATCCCCATCTCCCAATTTTTTTTATTGTATTACCTGACATTCCTGCCTGGAAGGCTGTCGTGGCTGCACCAATTCTAAATGAATTTGTGGTGAAGTGACACCCCCGAAGCCCTGCTAGTTTTACTGTTGATGCCAACACCCTCCTAAACTGATATATTGTCAAAGGTGTCCCATCCTTGTGAGTGAGGAGGTATGGCTCACCCTGGCCCCCAATCCGTTCCTGTATGTAACCTGCCAGGAGTCGAACTGGGCAATATGGGCTGTATTTCTTCATCTCACTCATTACAATGTTCTGTCCCCTGCCTAACTGATCTGTCTTGGATTGCCTGACTCGGATAGTCACGTTGTGAGGGCCCCAGTATAAATCATTAACCAACAGGGCCCTGCAACTCTTGTCCCCTTTGGCTCTGGCTACCAGCTTGCTTACACTGAATGCACCAAAAAAGGCCAGCGTGAACGCTGTACTAAATAGTAAAGTCTCAAATTGTGAATGGCAAACCAAAGGGAGGTGGTCAATCAGTACCCTTAGCGTTGAAAATTCTATAGGTGACCTAGAATCCTGTTTCTTTTCTTCATGTTTGGCCCATCCTTTTAAAGCTTCCTTGAGCAGAAATCCTTTTGTTGGGTCCTGCATAGCCTTCAGCTTTGCTCTGCGTGCTACCCCTGCCAAATGCTCCATTACCCAATTCCTGCTTTTCTTTGCCCCCTTTGCCCATACAACAAAGTGTTTGACCCGTCCCACCAGTGCCTCAAATTCCTCATTCGTATCAACCACCCCAGATGCAATGTCTTCAAATGTCTCTATTCAATGCCGGTACCGTTGCCTTGTGCGAACCGTTAGGGCTTTCTCCGCCATGCTCTGAAGCTGTAATGCTATTGAAGCAGTTCCTAGAACTCCTCCTTGAAGGGGGTCAGCTCCTTGTCTGCTTCTGGCCACTCCGCCCGGAACCTCTCCCACTGCAGGCGAGAAAGAGCATCAGCTGCCTTATTCTGCCCCCCTTGCACATGCTTAGCCCTAACTTCAATATAGTACTGGAGGCACGTTAGCACCATTTGTCTTAGTAACCCCAGTACCTTGGGGCATGAGGCTGTTTGCACATTAATGGCATGGACAGCTGCCATATTGTCTGACCGCATCACCAATTTTTTGTTGGCCAGACGATCAGACCAAAGCAGCAATGACACTAGAATGGGAAAGAGCTCCAAAGCGGTTATATTTCCCATCATTTTAGCATTTTGCCAACCTGTTGGCCATGTCCTGCGCACCAAGCTGTCCCCAATATCGCTCCGAAGCGCCCAAGCCTGGAAGCATCTGTGTACAGTTGCAACTGCTCATTCATAGTCCATGGTGATGGCCACAACCTAACTCCATTGAAACCTTCTAGAAAAGAAAGCCACATATGCAGGTCCCCTTTTAGACCTGCCCCCAACCTTACGAAATGATGCTTGTTAGTAATGCCTGCTGTTGCGCATGCCAACCTCCTTGAAAAGACTCTTCCCACCTGAATGACCCTCCATGCAAAGTTGAGCTTCCTCAGCAGCTCCTGTATGACTTTTAATGTTGCTTTCTCCTTCGCGAGCACCCTCCGCATTACTGCTGCCAAATCTAGTATCTTCCCCACTGGGAGGCGGGACACCCCTTCTGTGGAGTCCAGTTCAATCCCTAAAAATGTCAATCTAGTTATTGGGCCCTCTGTTTTTCCCACAGCCAAAGGTACCCCCAATGCTTGTGAAACAGATTCAAAGGCAGCCAACGCTTGTGCACAGTCCGATGAGTCGGCTTTACCCACAAACAAAAAATCATCCAGGTAATGGAGGTTTCCGTCTGCTGGCTGCAACCTGTGTGTCGTCCCCTGTAGAAACAAACTAAAAGCCTCAAAATATGCGCATGATACAGAACATCCCATAGGCATGCACCTGTTGTAATATAGCTTTCCTTGAAACTGAAACCCCAATAAGTGGAAGCTATCTGAATGTACTGGCAACAGCCTAAATGCAGATTCAACATCTGCTTTTGCCATAAGGGTACCCAGACCAGCCTCCCGGACTAGCTCGATCGCCTTGTCGAATGAAGCATAAGGGACTGAACACAAGTCCTGGTTCAGCCAATCATTAACTGAATTTCCTTTTGGATATGAAAGATGATGAATCATCCGATATTTGCCTTCTTCTGTTTTGGGTGCAATCCCTAGTGGAGAGATGATAAAGTTCGCTATGGGCGGTTCGCTAAACAGGTTTGCTATCCCACCCCAATGTAGCTCTTTTTCTATTTTTTCTGCCACCGTGTCTGGCATTTCCTGTGCGGAGCTGAGGTTCCTCAAAGACCTCCCAGCCTCTGGGCCCGAGTAAGGTATTCTGAAGCCCTCCTTAAAACCCCAGAAGAGTAATTCCCTCTCATTTTCTTTCGGGTACTCGTTTAAAAGTACTGCTAGAATGTCAAAATGGATCGGGGATGGTCCTTTTGTTAACGGGTCCCCTCAATGGCTTGCTATTGAATATGACGCCAGGTATTGTTCTGTTGAATGATTTGCAAGCGAAAACTGGGTGTCTGGCCCGCACCGGGAACACCCGTGTTTGAATTTGCATGCCACACCCCAGGAACAGTTACCTGCATTGAAAAGATGGCAGGTGTTATCCCGAGCTTTCCGCTGGAGAAAAGGTTTGAATCTGTCTCCCACCTTTGAAGTCCGAAATGACTGCAACTGCCCCTGCGTTGTTTGCAGGTGCCCGACCATGAGCTGCCCTTGGCTAGTCGCTGAGCCTTGGCTAACGATCTGGGATGCCATACTGCCTTGTGGTTGAATGCTGTGATGCAACTGTGTTGCCTGCAGGGAGTCAGATGGCTGGCTCATCCCAGCCAATGACTGTGGGTCCCTATACCAGCTAGGCCTGGTATTTACCTGGCCATTCCCAACTTGATCTAACACTCCCCCCTTGTACATTGCAGAGACTGAGCAATTATTATTAGGTTGTTGGCCGGGCACGCCAAGCACCAGCTGTCTCCCTCCCATCCCTAACCACTGTTGTTGTGACGCCATATTGACTCGTTGCTGTTGCCCTAAGCCCAATCCTGTGTGGTGGTGACTTTGGCTGACAAAAGGATGCAGATAACTTGGGCTATACCCCAAACTTTGGTTTGGGGGACCGCTAACCTGTTGAGTAGGTGTCCAGGAAAAGGTGGCTACATTTTGGAACTGACAGCTCTGTGCCTGCTGTGAATCTGTCAGTAACTGAGGAGCCAGTCCTGACTGTGCGCTTGAGAGAGATTACGCTGGCGCACTGCTTAATTGTAATCCCTGCCCCCAAAGTGCTGTGGGCCACTGTTGTAAGCCAAATCCTCCCCTGGATGTCCCCACCCCGTATACAGCTCCTGACCCCATGAGCTCCATCCATTCTTCCGCCTCCCTCTGATCCCACAACATGCCTGGCGTCACCTCCATGCGCTGGAGAAAGGCTAAGTCATGTTGCAGCCAAGCCATACCTCCAAAACGCCTGAACCTCTCCTGAATAGCCCTGATTGTACCTAATCAAGGCTGGACTCTGTTACGGGTACCTCTCCAAAAATATGGCTGCTAACAAGGCAAATGCATCTAGCCAGTTCATAATATTCTCCTCTGGTCTGACCCTTTTCCTATCCTTGCCTTCCTTGCCCTGTCCAAAACCTTTAAAAGTATCCGCGCCCCTGCGTACATGCCCTAGTAAGGTGAAAATATCAATGAATTCTCGGTTCCACACTCTCTCCTTAACCCCTTGTGGAATATACCATGCAAGTGACCGCCTCCCACTCAATCCTAACACCCCTCCATCCTTGGGTGGTGCAGGAGTAGGTTTGTTAACCTCTACTATGTGTGCCAGGGGGTCCTCCGCGTGTGTCCTGGAGTTACCTCTACCTGTCCTCTCAAGCGCATATTGAACTGCCGGTTTATCACCCCCATGCTCCTCCATCCCTACCTCCCACACATCTGTTGGACTCCCCTCGCCTGAGGCACCTGCCCTCAACTCTTTTTTGCTGTTCCCCACCCCTGTTGTTGCATTTTTTTGTCTGCCCATTCCATTCCTTAACAAATGTCATTATCATTTTTGAGAACTCACCCAAATCACCAGCCTCTGGTGTTAGTGTACTCCCTTTGTTAGAAGGTTCTTGCTCGTCACCAATTGGCCGAAGTGGCACTGGTACCCGCACGAGGGAGGTTCCCACTTTGTGGTCAATACTAACCCCCATTGCCAACCTATTCTCTTCTTGAGTCTTTTTTGTTTTCTTTGCTTTAGATGTCCCACTACCCCTCGCCCTTTTGACTTTCCCCTTAGTCTC
Organism: Pleurodeles waltl; assembly: GCF_031143425.1. Classification (NCBI taxonomy): domain Eukaryota; kingdom Metazoa; phylum Chordata; class Amphibia; order Caudata; family Salamandridae; genus Pleurodeles; species Pleurodeles waltl. Next base: position 691,106,254 of record NC_090448.1, on the reverse strand, counting down.
GGGCTGCTCTCCTTGTGGTAATGAGTACGTATGACCAGTCACTGCTACCATTCTTGGCTGTAGCTCCTCCTTGTCCACGGACTGTCCTCTTCCATGGGCTGTGGGTGCTCGCATATGGGCCATGGCCATCTCCCAACCTCCCCAACCATTGGCTTTGGCTTTTGCTGCAAAGTTGGCCCAAAATTGCTCTGATTCTCTCCATCCAGATGATTCACCTCCTGGGACACCCCCGCTAGCTCTCGCCTCCTCCGCCTTGGCCAATTCTACGTCAATACTTTGGGGTGCTCCATCCTCTGCCATCCTTTCTCTGTACCGGTGTGGCGCAGGCCCCTTTCCCAGGTGACCTAAAATGAAATAGGCGTTAGCAAGTCGAGAGGTAATCTGGCTTACTGCCATTGTTAGTGGATCTGACTTGCTGCCATTGTTAGTGGAACTGACTACTTGGGGGTAAAATACTGTTAGCTGTTTCCTTGTGACCCACCACTCATCCTATTCTCCTTTTCGCCTTGTTGTCAAGTGATGAGGTATTGTGACGCGATCACCATGAGCAAGGCTATCCGAAATGCCCCACACCCTTGAACCTCCCCCCTTCCTTCCTACTGTGCTCTATAAAAGGTTCCCAGACTTACCTTGCATACGTTGCCCCTGACCCTTAATACCTCCTCCTGTTCCCTTTATACGCCACTGATGACCTGGGTTGCCCCACTACTGTCACAGCCTTTGCTCAGGTGAACATTGCCCCTTTCACCTCGTGCATGGACTCCGTCCTTATTTGTATCCTACAACGGAAAACACACATTAGTATCTGCCACCCCTAGCCTTAACCAATCCTTTCGCCCCCTCGTGCCTTCACTCCCTCCCCTCCCCGACCTGCGCAAATCCTTACCAACTCCCTGACTCCAACTCTGATCCTCCATATTATTTGATACTTTTGTATTGAAACGCCCCCCCCCCCCCCCCCCCCCCTCTCCCACCTCAACCTATCTTGCAGCGGTGCGGGCGTGATAGGGAAAGGGGAAGGAGGAGCTGGAAGGGCTCTCTTTCTCCTAACCCCCCCACCCCAACCTCCGACACAGTTTCTTGCAACCTTCCCCCCGCTGCAAGAGGGCCAAGAGAAGTGCTACCAATATGGCTGAGAAAAGTGTCCCATAGTGCCCCCCCTTTTCTCTGATGGTCCCAGCCAATTACCCTCACTCCAGGTTATTGAAGTGCTGTATGCCTAAGATTTTTTGAATATTTCATGTTGCCCAATAGAGAATGAACAGTCACCTGGGAAAGACGTGATCTCAAGGACAAGACCACACGAAAAGGCCTCACCCAGGGAGAAAGCAAAATTGCAAGAGTGATCTTAAAGGGAAGAGACTGGCTGTAAACAGGTTATAGATGCCGGATATGGCTTCAGGACTACGCTGCCTCAGTATTCAGTGTTCACACCTTTAAAGGCCACCGCCCGCTCCTGTTCCCTTTACACGCCACTGATGACCTGGGTTGCCCCACTACTGTCACAGCCTTTGCTCAGGTGAACATTGCCCCTTTCCTTCGTGGATGGACTACTTCCATCTTTGTATCCTACAACGGGAAACACAGATTAGCATTTGCCTCTCCTAGCCTTAACCAATCCTTTCGCCTCCTCGGGCCTTTAGCCCCCTCCCCGGACCTGCGCAAATCCTTCACCAACTCCCTGCCTCCCCCCCAAAAAATAGAAACAAATGATTGCACGTAGTTCACAGTTTCCTAAAACAAACCACCATAAACCGTAAATGCATCTTGTTCAAGATTAGCTGGAGGGAGGGGGGTGCATACACTGTAAGCGCATCCCATGTAAAGAGCACCTAATCATGCCATGCCCGATAACCACGCAGACCCAGCACTCCCAACATCTCTCCTCCCCTCCCCCATGTGGAGGAATGTCAGATGAGGAGCCCTGCCAAAGGGCTCCCTGGGAGGTCCCTTCCCCTCCTCCTCAATCCAAGGCCTATCGAGGATACACCCCGCTTTCCCTATAGCTGCTGCTGCCGTTGACAAACAAATAAATAAAACACTGTCTTGGCTGAGTGGTATTACCTGACCTGCACCTACAGACGATACTGGGTAAGTATCAGGTTTCCAAATGAAGAAACACCATCATAGCGTTTCTCTTAAATCTGCTGGAATTTGAATGGCTGCAAAAAAGAAACACGACGTGTGTTCCATTACCTTATTTCACTGAAAATAAAGGGGCATATTTATACTCCGTTTGCGCCGAATTAGCGTCGTTTTTTTCGACGCAAATTCGGCGCAAAACTAACGCCATATTTATACTTTGGCGTTAGACGCGTCTAGCGCCAAAGTATGAGTAAAGAGCGTCATTTTTTTGCGTGAACGCCTTCCTTGCGTTAATGAGATGCAAGGAAGGCGTTCCCGTCTAAAAAAATGACGGCGACGCAAATGCGTCGTATTTATACTCCCGGGCAAAAATCACGCCCGGGAGGTGGCGGGTCAAAAAACCCCGCATTTGCGCCACTATTTAACGCCTGGGTCAGGGTAGGCGTTAAGGGGCCTGTGGGCTCAAAATGAGCCCACAGGTGCCCTCCCCTGCCCCCAGGGACCCCCCCTGCCACCCCTGCCCACCCCAGGAGGACACCCAAGGATGGAGGGACCCACCCCAGGGACATTCAGGTAAGTTCAGGTAAGTATAATTTTTTATATTTTTTAATTTTTTTTGTGTGGCATAGGGGGGCCTTATTTGTGCCCCCCTACATGCCACTATGCCCAATGACCATGCCCAGGGGACATAAGTCCCCTGGGCATGGCCATTGGGCAAGGGGGCATGACTCCTGTCTTTACTAAGACAGGAGACTTTTAAATGGCGTCTGGGCGTCGAAAATAATGGCGCAAATCGGGTTGAGGCGATTATTTTGCCTCAACCTGACTTGCCCCATTTTAAGACTCCCTAACGCCATTTTCCCCCTACGCCGGCGCTGCCTGGTCTACGTGGTTTTTTTCCACGCACACCAGGCAGCGCCGGTCTGCTAGCGCCGGCTAACGCCATTCCATAAATACGGCGCCCGCATGGCGCTTCAGAATGGCGTTAGACGGCGCTAAATTTTTTGACGCTAAACTGCGTTAGCGCAGTTTAGCGTCAAAAAGTATAAATATGGGCCAAAATGTGTGACCCTCGTGATGTTTTAGTCCTGTGCCCGAGATGGCTTTCGCACTACGCTGCCTCAATATTCCTTGTTCGCACATATAACTGCCGCCACCGATGTTTCACAGGAGAGCCTCGGACACCGGCACATTTTTATGCGCAAAGTGAGCACTGCTTATAATATAAAAACAGCATAATCCTTCCTCTAAACACGCGCCACTACATACTTCTGCAACAGTCACAAGGTGCACCTAAAGTTGCTCTGCTCCGCAAATGCACCCACTCTGCACCCCCAGTACAAGTAAATATCAGCCATGACCCAACCACTGCACACTGCATTATCAACCCAACGTTTTTTCAACAAAATTAAAACAATTAATTGCAAGTAGTTCGCAATTTTCTTAAAAACGAACCACCCTAAACCGTAAGAGCCTCTGCATACTGCATTCCAAACTCAACATTTTACAACAAAATTGAAAAATTAATTGCAAGTAGTTTGCAGTTTCTTAAAACAACCACCATACACTATAAATGCATCACGTTCAAGATATGACACCTTTTGAAACACTTTAATCGCGCTAATTTACCAGTCTGTCTCCGCATATTCCCCTCTGCGCGGAGACAAGGCACCCCAGCCAGGCCCCTTCCCCTCCTCCTTGATCCAAGGCCTATCGAGGATGCCCCCATCCACCGTTTTAGCTGAGTTGTAAGAAAATTATTCGTTTTAAAAAAAATATTTTATTTTTACTCTAATTCGGTGTATATAACCGAGTTCAGAGTACAAATGTGAGAATTTAACTGACTCTGATTATTTTACGAGGTCCAATTAGTGTTGTTTTGCTGGGTGTCGAGCGTTCTTTACTGGAAAATGTTTCCTTTTCACTAAATTCACAGTGCTGGCCTCAATTGCGTCTATTCATCTCAATAAAAACGTCTCGCACTGCACGCTATCACTTTACCATAACTTAACTTTAAAATACATGCTTGGCTTTGTAGAGGAAGGCTCTGTCGGTTTTGACCATTTCAAAATGTAAAGTTTCGTGACTATAACTAACTTTCAGCAGTTATGTGTCTCTGTACGTGGCCCTTTACCCCCAATCTGCCCGAGCCTGGCATCGATATTTTGGTGGTATTCAATTATGACCAAGTAACTACTATACCCCGCCCAGTGTTCTCTTGTTTGCTCTCCTTCACATGAAGGGGTGCAGCTGTCCAGCCTCCCGAGCAGCACCGCCGTAATCCCTTGTGTGAGGTTGAAGGCATTAGGGACTCATCAAAAGGGGTGCAATCCCAACTAATCATGAATGTAATTTTATTTGCAGACACGTTCCTGGTCTGAAGTAGAAAGGGGGGGGGGGGGGGGGGGGGAAGGCCTGTACTTGGCTCCGTGTTGAGCCAGGATTTACGGCTTCCTTTGAAGTGACCGCATATCAGGATTCGCGCTCCGCTTGTGGGCAACGTTATTCAATAGCACTTGGGCGGAGTGTGTAAAGCCTTTTAATCGCACTAATTTACCGGTCTGTCTCTGTTTAATATAATTTGGAACTCATAACTGCAAGGTATATGCTACTATCTGGCATCTACCATACAGGGCACGCAAGCGTCTTTCCCCTAGAATAGTGTTCTAGAAGCAGTGCAGAGGTAAAATATGTAAAATATTCTGCCCCTTTTTTTTTACCATTGTGGCCTGAGTGCTCGTATCGTGCGGATAAACAATAATACATGCCAACATGTGCCCCCTTCCACAAGCCAGACCACAGTGTGATGGCACCGATCGCGCCACCCCAAAGCCAGCCCTTCGCATCCCCCAGCTTTGGTGCCCTCACACCCACTTGCCCCGTTATAGCTCTATTTGGGCCATCCTGTTTACGGACCATGATCCCAGCAGCAATGTTTGCTGGTCCAAGGAGGCACTCAGGATCAACCGGAGAACGGCATCCCGTCAAAGGCAGCAATGCCTCAGACATGAGCAACCAACGCAGCGCCATGCACAGCCAGCAAATGCCAGTGTCCCAATTGTAGTGAAGGCCGATCTGCGGAACGGCTAAAGTGAAACTACTAGTCCCAAATTCAGTTGCTCTGAATTAGGGAAAACTTCCCGTACATGTCCAGTGCCATCTCCTCCTGTTTCCAACCCCGACCTAACGCCTAGTCAATATTTGCTTTTTGGTGAGCGTGTGAATAGCTATATCTCGTGCTGGCCCAAATTAAACTATACTTAAGCAACTGTGCTCTCGCTCCCCCACTTATAACCCTCCTCAGCACTCCGTACTCTCCAACTCAAAGCAATCTGCTTTGCATTTCATCCATCTCCTGCCCCAGCTCCCCACCCTCTACCCTCCTCTCCTCACCTCGGACAATGCAACAGCAGCACCTATGTACTCGTAAGAAGCCCCAGGAGAAAGAGGGCGCTGTGCTAGGCGCCTGCCATTAAATACCTCCCATCCACATTCCTCCCTTTAAATTTACGACTGGGCTAGACCCAGTGTTTTCCCTTCCTATCCATACTTCTCTGCCTGCCTTACTCCCCCCTCTCAGTATTCCTAATAAGCCCAGGTTCTGCTCCCTGGGGGTAGCCTCCACTAAGGCCCATGGTCCAGCTATATCCCCACCCTATTGGGTGGGGGCAGGACCAAGGGGCATTGATTTTTTTTTTTTTAAATGGGGAAAAAAGGGCTGCAGGTAAAGGCTTGTGTTTTTTCCCCCTAAAATGGCATCAACAAAGGGTTTTCAGTGCTAAAATCACCAACTTCCCAGCTTTCAGGAACAGGCAGACTTGAATCAGAAAACCACATTTTCAACACAATTTTGGCATTTTACTGGGACATACCCCATTTTTACTATTTTCTGTGCTTTCGGCCTCCTTTCAGTTAGTGACAGAAATGGGTATGAAACTAATGCTGGATCCCAGAAAGCTAAAGAATTCTGAAAAGTAGACAAAAATCTGAAATCAGCGTATGGGTGATTTGTGTAGATCCTACAAGGTTTTCCTACAGAAAATAACAGCTGAAATAAAAAATAGAAAAAATTACAGTACTAAAAGCTAAGCGGAAAAGCATGCAGCTAGTAGCTGTGTTATGGACAGAATTATCTCTCTTTTGGGTGAATGAGAGGAAATTTTAACTACTCCTCAGGGAAATAATCCCAATGGTACTGGGGGGTGTGAGAAAGTAGCCTCTTTCTAGCCTTGTTACCCCCACTTTTGGCCTGTTTGTGAGTGTATATCAGGGTGTTTTCACTGTCTCACTGGGATCCTGCTAGCAAGGGCCCAGTGCTCATAGTGAAAACCCTATGTTTTCAGTATGTTTGTTATGTGTCACTGGGACCCTGCTAGCCAGGACCCCAGTGCTCATAAGTTTGTGACCTATATGTATGTGTTCCCTGTGTGATGCCTAACTGTTTCACTGAGGCTCTGCTAACCACAACCTCAGTGGTTATGCTCTCTCTTTACAAATTGTCACTAACAGGCTAGTGACTGTAGGAGGCTGGACTGGCTTGTAGTGAGTACCAAGGGGTACTTGCACCTTGCACCAGGCCCAGTTATCCCTTATTAGTGTATAGGGTGTCTAGCAGCTCAGGCTGATAGATAATGGTAGCTTAGCAGAGCAGCTTAGGCTGAACTAGGAGACGTGTGAAGCTACTACAGTACCACTTAGTGTCATATGCACAATATCATAAGAAAACACAATACACAGTTATACTAAAAATAAAGGTACTTTATTTTTATGACAATATGCCAAAGTATCTTAGAGTGTACCCTCAGTGAGAGGATAGGAAATATACACAAGATATATATACAAGATATATATACACAATAGCAAAAATATGCAGTATAGTCTTAGAAAACAGTGCAAACAATGTATAGTTACAATAGGATGCAATGGGGAAACATAGGGAGAGGGGCAACACAAACCATATACTCCAGAAGTGGAATGCGAACCACGAATGGACCCCAAACCTATGTGACCTTGTAGAGGGTCGCTGGGACTATTAGAAAATAGTGAGAGTTAGCAAAATAACCCTCCCCAAGACCCTGAAAAGTGAGTGCAAAGTGCACTAAAGTTCCCCTAAGGACAAAATAGTTGTGTTAGAGGGAAAATGCAAGGAAAACACAAATCAGCAGTGCAACAACGATGGATTCCTGACTGAGGGTACCTGTGGAACAAGGGGACCAAGTCCAAAAGTCACAAGCAGCTCGGAGATGGGCAGATGCCCAAGAAATGCCAACGGTTGGTGCAAAGAAGCTCTTACTAGGCTGAAGAACTGTGAATACTGCAGGAACGACAAGGGCTAGAGACTTCCCCTTTGGAGGATGGATCCCCCACGCCTTGGAGAGTCGTGCAGAAGTGTTTTCCCGCCGGATGGACGCCAACAAGCCTTGCTACACGCAAATCGTGCGTTTGGCGTTTTTGGACGCTGCTGGGGCCCAGGAGGGACCAGGAGGTCGCAAATTGGACCTGTAGAGAGAGGGGACGTCGAGCAAGACAAAGAGCCCTCACTGAAGCAGGTAGCACCCGGAGAAGTGCCAGAAACAGGCACTACGAGGATGCGTGAAACGGTGCTCGCCGAAGTTGCACAAAGGAGTCCCACGTCGCCGGAGACCAACTTAGAAAGTCGTGCAATGCAGGTTAGAGTGCCGTGGACCCAGGCTTGGCTGTGCACGAAGGATTTCCGCCGGAAGTGCACAGGGGCCGGAGTAGCTTGAAAAGTCGCGGTTCCCAGCAATGCAGCCCAGCGAGGTGAGGCAAGGACTTACCTCCACCAAACTTGGGCTGAAGAGTCACTGGACTGTGGGGGTCACTTGGACGGTGTCGCTGGATTCGAGGGACCTCGCTCGTCGTGCTGAGAGGAGACCCAAGGGACCGGTAATGCAGCTTTTTGGTGCCTGCGGTTGCAGGGGGAAGATTCCGTCGACCCACGGGAGATTTCTTCGGAGCTTCTGGTGCAGAGAGGAGGCAGACTACCCCCACAGCATGCACAAGCAGGAAAACAGTCGAGAAGGCGGCAGGATCAGCGTTACAGAGTTGCAGTAGTCGTCTTTGCTACTATGTTGCAGGTTTGCAGGCTTCCAGCGCGGTCAGCGGTCGATTCCTTATCAGAAGGTGAAGAGGGAGATGCAGAGGAACTCGGCTGAGCTCATGCATTCGTTATCTAGAGTTTCCCCAGAGACAGAGACCCTAAATAGCCAGAAAAGAGGGTTTGGCTACCTAGGAGAGAGGATAGGCTACTAACACCTGAAGGAGCCTATCAGCAGGAGTCTCTGACGTCACCTGGTGGCACTGGCCACTCAGAGCAGTCCAGTGTGCCAGCAGCACCTCTGTTTCCAAGATGGCAGAGGTCTGGAGCACACTGGAGGAGCTCTGGACACCTCCCAGGGGAGGTGCAGGTCAGGGGAGTGGTCACTCCCCTTTCCTTTGTCCAGTTTCGCGCCAGAGCAGGGGCTAAGGGGTCCCTGAACCTGTGTAGACTGGCTTATGCAGAATTGGGCACCTCTGTGCCCAACAAAGCATTTCCAGAGGCTGGGGGAGGCTACTCCTCCCCTGCCTTCACACCATTTTCCAAAGGGAGAGGGTGTCACACCCTCTCTCAGAGGAAGTTCTTTGTTCTGCCATCCTGGGCCAGGCCTGGCTGGACCCCAGGAGGGCAGCTGCCTGTCTGAGGGGTTGGCAGCAGCAGCAGCTGCAGTGAAACCCCAGGAAGGGCAGTCTGGCAGTACCAGGGTCTGTGCTACAGACCACTGGGATCATGGAATTGTACCAACAATGCCAGGATGGCATAGAGGGGGCAATTCCATGATCATAGACATGTTACATGGCCATATTCGGAGTTACCATGGTGAAGCTACATATAGGTAGTGACCTATATGTAGTGCACGCGTGTAATGGTGTCCCCGCACTCACAAAGTTCAGTGAATTGGCTCTGAACAATGTGGGGGCACCTTGGCTAGTGCCAGGGTGTCCTTACACTAAGTAACTTTGCACCTAACCTTTACCAGGTAAAGGTTAGACATATAGGTGACTTATAAGTTACTTAAGTGCAGTGTAAAATGGCTGTGAAATAACGTGGACGTTATTTCACTCAGGCTGCAGTGGCAGGCCTGTGTAAGATTTGTCAGAGCTCCCTATGGGTGGCAAAAGAAATGCTGCAGCCCATAGGGATCTCCTGGAACCCCAATACCCTGGGTACCTCAGTACCATATACTAGGGAATTATAAGGGTGTTCCAGTAAGCCAATGTAAATTGGTAAAAATGGTCACTAGCCTGTTAGTGACAATTTGAAAGTAATGAGAGAGCATAACCACTGAGGTTCTGGTTAGCAGAGCCTCAGTGAGACAGTTAGGCACCACACAGGGAACATATACATGCACACCTATGAGCACTGGGGCCCTGTGTGACAGGGTCCCAGTGACACATACATATAGGCCACAAACCTATGAGCACTGGGGTCCTGACTAGCAGGATCCCAGTGACACATAACAACCATACTGAAAACATAGTGTTTTCACTATGAGCACTGAGGCCTAGCCATCAGGATCCCAGTGAGACAGTGAAAACAGTGACAAACATCCTGACATACACTCATAAACAGGCCAAAAGTGGGGGTAACAAGGCTAGAAAGAGGCTACCTTCTCACACAACCCCCCCCCAAACGAAGGACAATAAGGCTAACCTTGGCCAGTTGAGACTTTATTGTCTAAGTGGTGATAAGTAGAGAGTAGCTCTGCAATAGACTGGTTACTCCCTTTATCATCCACTATATGGTTACTTCCCTGTGGGGATGTAAACCACCCTGTTTGAAGTTTTTTAGCTAAGCAACAATGTGAAGATGTATTTTCAGAGTTTCTATCAGTAAGTTTTAGTTTAGAGCAGTGGGAATTGTCCACTGAACCTATTTGTAGTGATGGAAATGCCAGACAGGGATGCTGTCTCAGAAAAGCCATAGCTGGGCAAAAACTTTGTCCATATGGCTGGAAGAGAGAACAGGGATGCTGTTTCTCTTGGGTTGGAGCAGGGCAGGGATGCTGTCCTATCAGCTCCACACTAGGGCAGGGATGCTGTCCCAAGTGTTGTGAGGCAGTGCAGAGTTTCTGCACTAAAGTTTCTCTGGGAGGGTTGGAGGGATGCTCCATGTTAACTAAAATGGTGCTCTTTTTCTCACCAATGTTAGTTATCCCACAGAGAGGTACTTCCACCTCAGGGAGTCCAGCTTTGCCAGCTGATGAGTCCCTTGGAACAGGTGCCACCCCAGGAGAGGATTCTCCCACCACAGGAATAGTATCCTGAATGGTAGGGTGGTTAGGGGATACTGTGATACCCTTTTTACCTGTTGATGGAGAGGGATCCTGAGTTTTCAGGCCTTCTCTCCTTTGCTTTTTCATTTCACTTGAAATGAGAGGGAACAATTCCTCAGGGATGCCCAGCATGGCTGCATGGGCATAAAACTCTACATCAGCCCAACCTGAGGCCTCTAGGTCATTACCTAAGAGACAGTCTACAGGTAAGCTAGGTGATACCACCACCTGCTTAGGGCCAGTAACTCCACCCCAACTAAACTGAATTATAGCTAAGGGAAGAAACTTAGTGGAGTTATGGACATCAATAATCTTATATTGTTGTCCAATGATGTGTTGTTCAGGAGGCACTAGGTTTTCAGTCACCAAAGTGAAACTGGCACCTGTGTCCCTGTAGGCCAAGGCCTCAACACCATTTATTGAAACTGTCTGCCTGTACTTATCCATTGTAAGGGGACAAGCAGCCAGTGTGGCAAGGCCAGTGCCACTAGGTGTGACAGAAACTGTCTTGGGACTGATGACATCAGTTTCCACTATGGACCCATAAGTGAACCCAACTACACCCTTTGCTTGACTGTTGCCAGCAGTCCCACCACTAGTACCACTACTGCTAGGGGCACTAGAGCTTGATGTATTAGTGGTGGTAGGCTCAGGGGGTTTACCTGGACAGGACTTATCCCCTGGCCTATGGCCTCTGTTTTTACACACAAAGCACCAAGGCTTTTTAATGTGTGCAGGTTGGGAAGAAGAGGAAGAATTTGTTTTATCCCCACCCTCTGAAGAGTGTTTAAGATTTGAAGTGGGATCTTTGGTTTTACCCTTATCCCCATGCTTATCTTGAGATTTTTCACCATCTTTCTTCTTATTGCCATCTTTGTCACCCCCTGTATGAACTTTTCTGTTCACCCTTGTTCTGACCCATTTGTCTGCCTTCTTTCCCAATTCTTGGGGAGAGGTCAGATCAGAGTCTACCAGGTACTGGTGCAACAAATCAGACACACAATTATTAAGTATATGCTCTCTCAGGATTGTGTTATACAGGCTTTCATAATCAGTAACTTTACTGCCATGTAACCACCCCTCCAAGGCCTTCACTGAATGGTCAATGAAATCAACCCAGTCTTGTGAAGACTCCTTTTTGGTCTCTCTGAACTTTATCCTGTACTGTTCAGTGGTTAAGCCATAACCATCCAGGAGTGCATTCTTAAGAACTGTAAAATTATTGGCATCATTTTCTTTCACTGTAAGGAGCCTATCCCTACCTTTTCCACTAAATGATAGCCATAGGATAGCAGCCAACTGCTTTTGAGGGACATCCTGTACAGCACAGGCCCTCTCAAGTGCAGCAAACCACTTGTTAATGTCATCCCCCTCCTTATAAGGGGGAACTATCTTGTGTAGATTCCTGGAATCATGCTCTTTTGCAGGATGACTATGGGGAATACTGCTGCTGCCACCATGGGTATCTAAACCCAACTTCTGTCTTTCCCTCTCTATTTCTAAAGACTGTCTATCCAAATCCAGCTGTTGCTTCTTGAGCTTCAGTCTGGTTTGTTCCACTCTCAATCTATTGAGCTCCCTTTCTAACAATCTGTCATCAGGGTGGGTGGGAGGGACATTTCTAGATACAGAGGTATGATGGGAATGAACAGAAGGAGACCTGTCCCTTACAGAGGGCACCCTAACAGCTTGGCTACCAGCATAATGTGAGATCACATCATCATTATGGTGTGATTCAACCTCTGTACCAACTATGCTAGACTGTCTAGTAATGGGCAGGCTGAGAAGTTTCTTTCCTGAACCTTTTCCTGGGGGAGTCCCTGGATCAGATTGAGAACCATTAGCTACTTTTTCTACAGATTGGGCACTTATGGCCTTATCCTGTACTCTAAGCATATTAATTAACAGTTCTAAGGAAGGATTCTTCCCTACACTCAAACCTCTCTCTATGCAGAGACTCCTTGCTCCTTTCCAGCTAAGGTGATCATATGCAAGTTTGGACAGTTCAACATTTTTTCCTGTGCCAGACATTTTTTAGAGAGAGTTAAAGTGATAGAAAAAGAGAAAAAAGTTTTCAGAACTTTTTGGAAAGACAGAAAAAAACTTTTTAAACTTTTAAGAACTTTTTGAAAGTTTAGAAGTACTTTTCAGCACTTAGAAAAGAGTGAAAAGAGGAAATGCAAAACTTTTTGGCTATGTGTATATACACTGACCTTGTTTTGTATATTTTTCTCTTATGAAAAGTACAATGACAAGAGTGGTAAGTAGTCTCAAGCACTTATCCCACCACTGCACAACCAATGTAGGAGGCTGGACTGGCTTGTAGTGAGTACCAAGGGGTACTTGCACCTTGCACCAGGCCCAGTTATCCCTTATTAGTGTATAGGGTGTCTAGCAGCTCAGGCTGATAGATAATGGTAGCTTAGCAGAGCAGCTTAGGCTGAACTAGGAGACGTGTGAAGCTACTACAGTACCACTTAGTGTCATATGCACAATATCATAAGAAAACACAATACACAGTTATACTAAAAATAAAGGTACTTTATTTTTATGACAATATGCCAAAGTATCTTAGAGTGTACCCTCAGTGAGAGGATAGGAAATATACACAAGATATATATACAAGATATATATACACAATAGCAAAAATATGCAGTATAGTCTTAGAAAACAGTGCAAACAATGTATAGTTACAATAGGATGCAATGGGGAAACATAGGGAGAGGGGCAACACAAACCATATACTCCAGAAGTGGAATGCGAACCACGAATGGACCCCAAACCTATGTGACCTTGTAGAGGGTCGCTGGGACTATTAGAAAATAGTGAGAGTTAGCAAAATAACCCTCCCCAAGACCCTGAAAAGTGAGTGCAAAGTGCACTAAAGTTCCCCTAAGGACAAAATAGTTGTGTTAGAGGGAAAATGCAAGGAAAACACAAATCAGCAGTGCAACAACGATGGATTCCTGACTGAGGGTACCTGTGGAACAAGGGGACCAAGTCCAAAAGTCACAAGCAGCTCGGAGATGGGCAGATGCCCAAGAAATGCCAACGGTTGGTGCAAAGAAGCTCTTACTAGGCTGAAGAACTGTGAATACTGCAGGAACGACAAGGGCTAGAGACTTCCCCTTTGGAGGATGGATCCCCCACGCCTTGGAGAGTCGTGCAGAAGTGTTTTCCCGCCGGATGGACGCCAACAAGCCTTGCTACACGCAAATCGTGCGTTTGGCGTTTTTGGACGCTGCTGGGGCCCAGGAGGGACCAGGAGGTCGCAAATTGGACCTGTAGAGAGAGGGGACGTCGAGCAAAACAAAGAGCCCTCACTGAAGCCGGTAGCACCCGGAGAAGTGCCAGAAACAGGCACTACGAGGATGCGTGAAACGGTGCTCGCCGAAGTTGCACAAAGGAGTCCCACGTCGCCGGAGACCAACTTAGAAAGTCGTGCAATGCAGGTTAGAGTGCCGTGGACCCAAGCTTGGCTGTGCACGAAGGATTTCCGCCGGAAGTGCACAGGGGCCGGAGTAGCTTGCAAAGTCGCGGTTCCCAGCAATGCAGCCCAGCGAGGTGAGGCAAGGACTTACCTCCACCAAACTTGGGCTGAAGAGTCACTGGACTGTGGGGGTCACTTGGACGGTGTCGCTGGATTCGAGGGACCTCGCTCGTTGTGCTGAGAGGAGACCCAAGGGACCGGTAATGCAGCTTTTTGGTGCCTGCGGTTGCAGGGGGAAGATTCCGTCGACCCACGGGAGATTTCTTCGGAGCTTCTGGTGCAGAGAGGAGGCAGACTACCCCACAGCATGCACAAGCAGGAAAACAGTCGAGAAGGCGGCAGGATCAGCGTTACAGAGTTGCAGTAGTCGTCTTTGCTACTATGTTGCAGGTTTGCAGGCTTCCAGCGCGGTCAGCGGTCGATTCCTTATCAGAAGGTGAAGAGGGAGATGCAGAGGAACTCGGCTGAGCTCATGCATTCGTTATCTAGAGTTTCCCCAGAGACAGAGACCCTAAATAGCCAGAAAAGAGGGTTTGGCTACCTAGGAGAGAGGATAGGCTACTAACACCTGAAGGAGCCTATCAGCAGGAGTCTCTGACGTCACCTGGTGGCACTGGCCACTCAGAGCAGTCCAGTGTGCCAGCAGCACCTCTGTTTCCAAGATGGCAGAGGTCTGGAGCACACTGGAGGAGCTCTGGACACCTCCCAGGGGAGGTGCAGGTCAGGGGAGTGGTCACTCCCCTTTCCTTTGTCCAGTTTCGCGCCAGAGCAGGGGCTAAGGGGTCCCTGAACCGGTGTAGACTGGCTTATGCAGAATTGGGCACCTCTGTGCCCAACAAAGCATTTCCAGAGGCTGGGGGAGGCTACTCCTCCCCTGCCTTCACACCATTTTCCAAAGGGAGAGGGTGTCACACCCTCTCTCAGAGGAAGTTCTTTGTTCTGCCATCCTGGGCCAGGCCTGGCTGGACCCCAGGAGGGCAGCTGCCTGTCTGAGGGGTTGGCAGCAGCAGCAGCTGCAGTGAAACCCCAGGAAGGGCAGTCTGGCAGTACCAGGGTCTGTGCTACAGACCACTGGGATCATGGAATTGTACCAACAATGCCAGGATGGCATAGAGGGGGCAATTCCATGATCATAGACATGTTACATGGCCATATTCGGAGTTACCATGGTGAAGCTACATATAGGTAGTGACCTATATGTAGTGCACGCGTGTAATGGTGTCCCCGCACTCACAAAGTTCAGTGAATTGGCTCTGAACAATGTGGGGGCACCTTGGCTAGTGCCAGGGTGTCCTTACACTAAGTAACTTTGCACCTAACCTTTACCAGGTAAAGGTTAGACATATAGGTGACTTATAAGTTACTTAAGTGCAGTGTAAAATGGCTGTGAAATAACGTGGACGTTATTTCACTCAGGCTGCAGTGGCAGGCCTGTGTAAGATTTGTCAGAGCTCCCTATGGGTGGCAAAAGAAATGCTGCAGCCCATAGGGATCTCCTGGAACCCCAATACCCTGGGTACCTCAGTACCATATACTAGGGAATTATAAGGGTGTTCCAGTAAGCCAATGTAAATTGGTAAAAATGGTCACTAGCCTGTTAGTGACAATTTGAAAGTAATGAGAGAGCATAACCACTGAGGTTCTGGTTAGCAGAGCCTCAGTGAGACAGTTAGGCACCACACAGGGAACATATACATGCACACCTATGAGCACTGGGGCCCTGTGTGACAGGGTCCCAGTGACACATACATATAGGCCACAAACCTATGAGCACTGGGGTCCTGACTAGCAGGATCCCAGTGACACATAACAACCATACTGAAAACATAGTGTTTTCACTATGAGCACTGAGGCCTAGCCATCAGGATCCCAGTGAGACAGTGAAAACAGTGACAAACATCCTGACATACACTCATAAACAGGCCAAAAGTGGGGGTAACAAGGCTAGAAAGAGGCTACCTTCTCACAGTGACCAATTTCACCAATTTACATTGGCATACTGGAACACCCTTATAATTCCCTAGTATATGGTACTGAGGTACCCAGGGTATTGGGGTTCCAGGAGATCCTTATGGGCTGCAGCATTTATTTTGTCACCCATAGGGAGCTCTGACAATTCTTACACAGGCCTGCCACTGCAGCCTGAGTGAAATAACGTCCACGTTATTTCACAGCCATTTACCACCGCACTTAAGTAACTTATAAGTCACCTATATGTCTAACCTTTACCTGGTAAAGGTTGGGTGCTAAGTTACTTAGTGTGTAGGCACCCTGGCACTAGCCAAGGTGCCCCCACATTGTTCAGGGCAAATTCCCCGGACTTTGTGAGTGCGGGGACACCATTACACGCGTGCACTATACATATGTCACGACATATGTATAGCGTCACAATGGTAACTCCGAACATGGCCATGTAACATGTCTAAGATCATGGAATTGTCACCACGATGCCATTCTGGCATTGGGGAGACAATTCCATGATCCCCGAGTCTCTAGCACAGACCATCGTACTGCCAAACTACCTTTCCCGGGGTTTCACTGCAGCTGCTGCCAACCCCTCAGACAGGTTTCTGCCCTCCTGGGGTCCAGCCAGGCTTGGCCCAGGAAGGCAGAACAAAGGACTTCCTCAGAGAGAGGGTGTTACACCCTCTCCCTTTGGAAAAAGGTGTCAGGGCTGGGGAGGAGTAGCCTCCCCCAGCCTCTGGAAATGCTTTGATGGGCACAGATGGTGCCCATCTCTCCATAAGCTAGTCTACACCGGTTCAGGGATCCCCCAGCCCTGCTCTGGCGCGAAACTGGACAAAGGAAAGGGGAGTGACCACTCCCCTGACCTGCACCTCCCCTGGGAGGTGCCCAGAGCTCCTCCAGTGTGCTCCAGACCACTGCCATCTTGGAAACAGAGGTGCTGCTGGCACACTGGACTGCTCTGAGTGGCCAGTGCCAGCAGGTGACGTCAGAGACTCCTTCTGATAGGCTCCTACAGGTGTTACTAGCCTATCCTCTCTCCTAAGTAGCCAAACCTCCTTTTCTGGCTATTTAGGGTCTCTGCTTTGGGGAATTCTTTAGATAACGAATGCAAGAGCTCATCAGAGTTCCTCTGCATCTCTCTCTTCACCTTCTGCCAAGGAATCAACCGCTGACTGCTCTGGACGCCTGCAAAACTGCAACAAAGTAGCAAAGACGACTACTGCGACCTTGTAACGCTGATCCGGCCGCCTTCTCAACTGTTTTCCTGGTGGTGCATGCTGGGGGGGTAGTCTGCCTCCTCTCTGCACTAGAAGCTCTGAAGAAATCTCCCGTAGGTCGATGGAATCTTCCCCCTGCAACCGCAGGCACTAAAAGACTGCATCACCGGTCCTCTGGTCCCCTCTCAGCACGACGAGCGTGGTCCCTGGAACTCAGCAACTCTGTCCAAGTGACTCCCACAGTCCAGTGACTCTTCAGTCCAAGTTTGGTGGACTGCATTGCTGGGTACCGCATGATTTGCAGCTGCTCCGGCTCCTGTGCACTCTTCCAGGATTTCCTTTGTGCACTGCCAAGCCTGGGTCCCCGGCACTCTAACCTGCAGTGCACGACCTCTTGAGTTGTCCTCTGGCGTCGTGGGACCTTCTTTTGTGACTTTGGGTGAGCTCCGGTTCACTCTTCTTCGTAGTGCCTGTTCCGGCACTTCTGCGGGTGCTGCTTGCTTCTGAGTGGCTCTTTGTCTTGCTGGACGCCCCCTCTGTCTCCTCACGCAATTGGCGACATCCTGGTCCCTCCTGGGCCACAGCAGCATCCAAAAACCCTAACCGCGACCCTTGCAGCTAGCAAGGCTTGTTTGCGGTCTTTCTGCATGGAAACACCTCTGCACGACTCTTCACGACGTGTGACATCCATCCTCCAAAGGGGAAGTTTCTAGCCCTTGTCGTTCTTGCAGAATCCACAGCTTCTACCATCCGGTGGCAGCTTCTTTGCACCCACAGCTGGCATTTCCTGGGCATCTGCCCACTCCCGACTTGATCGTGACTTTTGGATGTGGTCCCCTTGTTCTACAGGTACTCTCGTCAGGAAATCCATTGTTGTTGCATTGCTGGTGTTGGTCTTCCTTGCAGAATTCCCCTATCACGACTTCTGTGCTCTTTGGGGAACTTAGGTGCACTTTGCACCCACTTTTCAGGGTCTTGGGGTGGGCTATTTTTCTAACCCTCACTGTTTCCTTACAGTCCCAGCGACCCTCTACAAGGTCACATAGGTTTGGGGTCCATCCGTGGTTCGCATTCCACTTCTAGAGTATATGGTTTGTGTTGCCCCTATCCCTATGTGCCCCCATTGCATTCTATTGTGACTATACATTGTTTGCACTGTTTTCTATTGCTATTACTGCATATTTTGGTATTGTGTACATATATCTTGTGTATATTTGCTATCCTCATCCTGAGGGTGTGACAAGTTATGCGATTACTCATTCTCATATCGGAGTTTTTCTAAATAGGATAACTTTTTCCTCTGCTCAATTGCATGTAAGATAAATTTTATCACTGCTTCGCATTTCTCATTCGTATCCAGTTTAAATAGATAGTTAAAAGCTTCTCTGCAATAAAATAACTTATTAATAATAAATAGTGGTTTTAAGAATTGTTTCCTAATATCATGATAAAATTTACAAGATAAAATAAAGTGCGTTGTAGATTGTGCAAATCGTCCCACACAGGGGCACTTCGGTAGGCTTTTACTCCAAATTCTCATTTTTGGGAAGGCTACTAAAAAATGTAACATTCTAAAACGTAATCAGGTCAAATAAAATCTATGCTGGGTGTTCACAACTGTCAATAAATAATTTGGTATAACCTCATTGTTTTCGATCATATAAAGAGCTACCGTTGATTTCGTGCATTCTCTGTTTCCTCTTTCGCTAGCCCTCCAAGCCATTAAATGATTTTTCAGTTCTTTCTTGCTAAATTGGAGAACTATGCCTGGGTTGTCTAAATTAGGTGTTAGATTTATACCTCTCAATAGATCTTTTATGTGCATGAACCATGGGATTCTGTCCCTGTGTTCTAATGTAAGGCAATCTTTAATAATCTTTTGGGTAAGATACGCCCCTTCCTTTGACCAAATACCATGCCAAGCCAACAACGCATTTATATATATTGAATCCTCCACATAGGGACTACTCAGTTCCTTATGTACCATGTATGTGGAAGTGGTATTTGGGACTGCAAGTAGTCTGTTAAAAAAATTATTCTCTAACACTTGTAATGAATGGATCTCGGGTATCGAGCCCCAAAGGGTAGAACCATATGAAATGCTGCTGATTGATTTACTTTTGTAAATTTGCAGCATTTCCCTTAGGGGTTTATTACCAATTGGAGAATCTAAAGATTGCCTCCGTTGTCCTAATGTAGTTCATTTTGGTAATTTCTAAGTGTTGTTTCCAGTGTCCCGTATTAGAGAATTGTTTACCCAAATATGTAAATCCATTCACCTCTTGGCATTTGTGGCCCTTAATAAAATAAGTTTTCTTCCTGGCCTTTCCCTGTCCACATGTCATAACCACTGTTTTACTCATATTCAACATCATATCTCTTTCCTCCATAAATTCAGTGAAGCCCTCCATTAGTTGCTGTAGCCCGTTTGCGGTTCGTGACAACAAAACTGCATCGTCTGCATATAAAAGAATTGGGATAGAGCAATTTCCTATTTTAGGGCAATCAATTTTTAAGTTTTTTAAGTGGGCATCTACACCAGGCCCACAAAAACCCTCTGGTGGGGGTGGTGGGCCCAAATCCTCTTCAAATCAATTCAATTCAATTCAAAACAATCTTTATTCGGATTTTACTCCATAAAACAGAAAAAGAAAGGAAAGAAGAACAGTCTCTTTAAAATAAACGGATATACAATAAAAAAAAATCCAAATACATTACTAATAAAAAAGGTAAAAACCTTTGTTGTGACAAGTTATGCGATTACTCATTCTCATATCGGAGTTTTTCTAAATAGGATAACTTTTTCCTCTGCTCAATTGCATGTAAGATAAATTTTATCACTGCTTCGCATTTCTCATTCGTATCCAGTTTAAATAGATAGTTAAAAGCTTCTCTGCAATAAAATAACTTATTAATAATAAATAGTGGTTTTAAGAATTGTTTCCTAATATCATGATAAAATTTACAAGATAAAATAAAGTGCGTTGTAGATTGTGCAAATCGTCCCACACAGGGGCACTTCGGTAGGCTTTTACTCCAAATTCTCATTTTTGGGAAGGCTACTAAAAAATGTAACATTCTAAAACGTAATCAGGTCAAATAAAATCTATGCTGGGTGTTCACAACTGTCAATAAATAATTTGGTATAACCTCATTGTTTTCGATCATATAAAGAGCTACCGTTGATTTCGTGCATTCTCTGTTTCCTCTTTCGCTAGCCCTCCAAGCCATTAAATGATTTTTCAGTTCTTTCTTGCTAAATTGGAGAACTATGCCTGGGTTGTCTAAATTAGGTGTTAGATTTATACCTCTCAATAGATCTTTTATGTGCATGAACCATGGGATTCTGTCCCTGTGTTCTAATGTAAGGCAATCTTTAATAATCTTTTGGGTAAGATACGCCCCTTCCTTTGACCAAATACCATGCCAAGCCAACAACGCATTTATATATATTGAATCCTCCACATAGGGACTACTCAGTTCCTTATGTACCATGTATGTGGAAGTGGTATTTGGGACTGCAAGTAGTCTGTTAAAAAAATTATTCTCTAACACTTGTAATGAATGGATCTCGGGTATCGAGCCCCAAAGGGTAGAACCATATGAAATGCTGCTGATTGATTTACTTTTGTAAATTTGCAGCATTTCCCTTAGGGGTTTATTACCAATTGGAGAATCTAAAGATTGCCTCCGTTGTCCTAATGTAGTTCATTTTGGTAATTTCTAAGTGTTGTTTCCAGTGTCCCGTATTAGAGAATTGTTTACCCAAATATGTAAATCCATTCACCTCTTGGCATTTGTGGCCCTTAATAAAATAAGTTTTCTTCCTGGCCTTTCCCTGTCCACATGTCATAACCACTGTTTTACTCATATTCAACATCATATCTCTTTCCTCCATAAATTCAGTGAAGCCCTCCATTAGTTGCTGTAGCCCGTTTGCGGTTCGTGACAACAAAACTGCATCGTCTGCATATAAAAGAATTGGGATAGAGCAATTTCCTATTTTAGGGCAATCAATTTTTAAGTTTTTTAAGTGGGCATCTACACCATTTATATAAAGAGAGAATAAGAGCGGCGCTAGGACACAACCTTGGCGTATTCCTCTCCCTATCCTAAAGCCTGGCGTGCATTCTCCATTTTTTCCATATCTCACCCGTGCTGTTAGATTATTGTAAAGTTGTGTCAAGAAGCTTATTATATCAGAGGGCGCACCCATATCTATTAAGACTTTCCACAACTTAGCATGATTCACCAGATCGAAGGCATTACTAAGATCTGCAAAACAGAGAAATACATGACCCTTCTTTGCTATTGTATACTTGCTTATTATTAAGTTAAGATTTATACATTGTTCCAGGGTGCCTACCTCAGGCCTAAACCCCAATTGAGCCTCTGTAAGTATATGATTGTTTGTTGCCCAAGTTTCTAGTCTTTCTACAAGTACTCTTCCCAGCAGTTTGACAGAGGTATCCAAAAGTGAGATTGGCCGATAACATTTGGGGTCGCCTCTATGCCCCTTTTTGAAAATAGGGACAATTATACTTTCACTCCATGATGTTAAAATATATCCCTTTGTCACACACAAAAAGACTTGGGTCAAGATAGGGCTCCATAAATCAACGTGTGTCAAATAGGCATCTACTGGCACCCCGTCAGGGCCTGGCGCCTTCCCTTTCGGGCATCTTCCCATGGCAAATTTCACTTCCTCTAGACTGACTGGTTTCAAGAAGGGTGGGTTGATCTCAATTATCCCATTATTTGGCGGATGAATAGTCAGATTCTCTAGGTTAAAAATTGATCCAAAGTGAGAAAGCCATTCCCATAAAGGGACATGTACTGTTATTTCGGATGCATCACTATCTTTTAGGAAAGGTTGGTTGATTGTTTTCCAAAATAGGGTACTATCTCTTAGTGTTGTTGCTTGTTCGAGATTTGCCCATGCCCTAGCTCTCAGATGTGCCTTCCTGGTTTCTAATGCGTGTTTGTAATTAGAACGTTTAATAATTACTTTTTCTCTGTTTCTTGGTCGGGCCTGCAGGGCTTGTTTTAATTCCTTACTGGCTGATGAGCAATTGTGATCAAACCACCCCACTTTACCACTCTTTTTACCCCCCGAAAATCTCAATAAACTTCCTGCAGTGGCAATTCTAAGTTGATTAAAGGACCCTAGGATCATATGTGAATTTTGATTATATTCTGTACATATGGTGATTTCTTGGCGGTGTTGTGTCACAACTTTGTTCATCACGTCTGTTTCATTTATCCCAGTCCATTTGATCGCAAATCTTTTTCCACTTCTTATTCCTATATCCATTGCTAGTCGTTCACCTATATTAAAGGGTTTAGCTAGTCTCATAGTCAGTATCAGGGGGTAGTGGTCACTATATATAGTGGGCTCAATCTTCAGTGAAACAACCATATCCAAATGGGTCTTTGACATTAATATGTGGTCGATTGTCGAGAAATGCCCTCTTCCTACAAACAATGGGAGTTTCTCTCCTTTATGCCCATCTTGTTCCATCAACTCTAGATCGTGTCTAAATAATATTTCATTCAATGCAGTTCCATAATTATTGTGTAAAAAGTGCAATTGAGTACATCCCCCCTCGTCGGTGAATCCGCATATCTCCCCTATGGTATTCTTGTATATCCCGATATTAAAGTCTCCAGCCCATATTATTATGTAACTTGAAGTTATATTGTTCACAAAAGCCTGTAGGTCATCGTGAAGAGTCGATGCCACTACTCTATTAGTGCCGTCAAATTTGTTGTTGTAATAGTTTATTAATACAATTCCTAAGGTCCCATCTATCCGGAAGTTTAAAAACTGGTAGTAGGGGGAGTCGAGGGAGGATTTCACCAATAAGTAGGGTACCAGTGTTGAAATAAGGATTGCTAGACCTCCCTTTGCCCTTCCCCTAACTGAAGCCGAGGCTGGTGAGGAGAATGTGGCATAACCTTCCATAGAGAAGGATCCCGTTTGCCCTGTCTCTTGTAGGCAGATTATATGTGATGAACTTATTATAGTCTGCCATTCCTTCTCAGCAATTTTCGTTTTTACTCCAGCTATATTCCATGACATGAGTGTAATTAGGTCTCCTACTAGAGGTCCCCCATGTGGCTCAATGTCGCCATTACCATTTGGAGATTTGAGTATGGGCACTATAGTGGTAAGTCGTGTTTTGTTATGCATCGGAATTGTTTTCCTACTCAGGTTCTCCTGCAGTCAATCTAGGTCTTCCTTGTTACTCAGAGGGGCAAAACGGTTGGAATACTCCCGTTTGTTATGCCTATTCAAAATACTGGATGTATTCTCTGTCACCCCTTTGTCTATTATGCCTGTGGTGGTCATCATTCTGTAAAAGTATCCTAGGGGGACAGCCATAATTTCCCTCCTCAAGTGTTTACAGTTCCGATGTCTTATATCCAGGTCTGCTAGTAGTTGGCCCACAAAACGGGGATTACGAAAATTGACCACAATACAATCCCCCTCTTCTTCCTCCAAGTTTCCCACCCAGTCAACTCTCCTTACATATAAGATCTCTCGGAATAATGTGTCTGGAGTACATATGTTCCCTGACATCCAGTGTTACCTTGTTACGTATATCCTGCCAGGTCTCGACAATATATGGGCCAAGTTTGGGAACATTTTTCAAAACAATTGTATATGGGGTAGCATCTGGTGGTAGTTGTAACACCTCTTTCATGGGTCTATTCCTAATCAAGGACTCGCGTCTCTGGTTTCTATCCATGGACTCTGTTCGATAGGTCATAGGTGCTTTGTACTGGGGGATTTCCTCCTGTGTGGGATGCCGACATTTCATGCTCCTTTTGTTGGGATCTACAGCCCCTATCATTGCTCTATCTCTTAAGGCAGCAGCCTCTTGATTCTCATTTAATATAAGGTCACTGCTAGGAGATAGAGTTTCTGGTTTGGTCATTGAGTTAACACTTGCTTCTATCTTGGTTATGCGTTCTTTTATCTCCTTAAATTCTGACAATATTTTTGTCTCTATATAATCTAGCTTGCCATGCAATTTTTTAAAAAGAGTTTCCACGCGTTTTTGAAGGGAACCATCATTCTCTGATGGTAGTGCTACTGCATGACCCCCATGCATTTGTGTAATTTTTTTGTTACGCTTAGGAAGCTGTGAGTGTACTACCATGGATTTAGATTTGATAATCCGACTATTTCTTTTTTTCTTGGGTGGTGAAAGGATTCGGTCGTCTGTACTATTTGGTGAGTCATTTTCCTCTATTATAACTGTAGGAAGTAAGGGACCTAAAGAGAACCTAGAGTCTGACCCGACTCAGAAGTTAGACCTGCGGCCTCAGAACTCACTTCGGCGATGGCCACATGTAAAACATTTTTTGTTGCCACTAGACGTGCTTCAGCATTAATGATTTCTTCATTTATTTTTCCCATGGCATCTGTAAGGTAATTAGTAATTGTATTAGTACTTCTCTGGGTTGTGGTATTCATATCATTCCCTATTTGGTTTTGCTTTCTCTTCCCCATTTTGAATGAGGGGTTAACTATGGAGAGCACTCTTAACTAGTTGTAGACAGGGTATATATAATTCCTAAAAACAAATAAAACTAGAAGGACAATAAGAAGTGCCCAGCTCAGCCTTCTCCTGCTCTGGTGAGCACGAAGCAGCGGTGCAAAAAGAGTTATTTTGAGCTTCTACTCAGTCCACAGCACCAAGAACCCGGCTACAAGTCTGAGTTCGAGCGACTCTTAATAGACCTGAAGAAACCAATATCAGTAGTGGCCGATAGAAGGATGTCAGGGGGGTGGCCCAGCCCAGCCTCTGTCAGGCGCTGATGGGCACAGGACGGGCCCGCCCTTGGCCCGAGCGCATCCCACGCGCGTCCCGCAGGCGGGAACGCGGTAGTCCGATTTTAAAGGGCTCCTGCCCCTCAGATTGAATTAAAGGGCTCCTGCCCCTTTGGAGATGCTGCCCCCGCCTCCCTGCACAATGCCGCGCTTCCCGGTGGGCGGGAACACGGTAGTCCGAATTTAAAGGGCTCCTGCCCTTCAGATTGAATTAAAGGGCTCCTGCCCCTTTGGAGATGCTGCCGCCGCCTCCCTGCACAATGCCGCGCTTCCCGGCAGGCGGGAACGCGGTAGTCCGATTTTAAAGGGCTCCTGCCCTTCAGATTGAATTAAAGGGCTTCTGCCCCTTTGGAGATGCTGCCACCGCCTACCTGCACAATGCCGCGCTTCAAATCAAAACAAAGAAAAGAAACCATGGTGCTATTTATGTAAAATAAAAGGCCATTGGACAACTGATCCCAGTTGCCCAATGAAAAGCACCAAGCCTCCTACCACTACAACCCCTGCTGCTACACCTAGTGCCCCTAGTAATAGCAGTGGTGGTGGGAGCAAACCTACTAATAGCCAATCCAAGGGAGTAGCTGGGCTCACTTTTGGTAACTTAGTTGGGGTTGGTCTGATTAGGGAGACCACAGAGGCTGTGTTAGTCTCTGAGGGGGCTATTGATTTAGCCACCTTGGTTGCTTGTTCCCTTAACATGGATAAGTACAAGCAACTTCCCCTAATAAACAGTGTTGAGGTTCAGGCCTACAGGGACACAGGTGCCAGTGTTACAATGGTAATAGAGAAACTGGTCCACCCTGAACAACACCTACTTGGTCACCAGTACCAAGTGACTGATGCTCATAACAACACTCTTAGCCACCTCATGGCTGTTGTGAATCTCAACTGGGGGGGGGGTGGTTACTGGTCCAAAGAAAGTTGTGGTTGCCTCAGCTTTACCTGTAGACTGTCTACTAGGGAACGATTTAGAGACATCAGCTTGGGCAGAAGTGGAGTTGGAGGCTGTAGGAGGCTGGACTGGCTTGTAGTGAGTACCAAGGGGTACTTACACCTTGCACCAGGCCCAGGTATCCCTTATTAGTGTAGAGTGGTGTCTAGCAGCTTAGGCTGATAGAAAAGGTAGCTTAGCAGAGCAGCTTAGGCTGAACTAGGAGACGAGTGAAGCTCCTACAGTACCACTAGTGTCATATGCACAATATCATAGGAAAACACAATACACAGATATACTAAAAATAAAGGTACTTTATTTTTATGACAATATGCCAAAGTATCTCAGTGAGTACCCTCAGTATGAGGATAGCAAATATACACAAGATATATGTACACAATACCAAAATATGCAGTAATAGCAATAGAAAACAGTGCAGAAAATGTATAGTCACAATAGAATGCAATGGGGGCACATAGGGATAGGGGCAACACAAACCATATACTCTAGAAGTGGAATGCGAACCACGAATGGACCCCAAACATATGTGACCTTGTAGAGGGTCGCTGGGACTGTAAGGAAACAGTGAGGGTTAGAAAAATAGCCCACCCCAAGACCCTGAAAAGTGGGTGCAAAGTGCACCTAAGTTCCCCAAAGAGCACAGAAGTCGTGATAGGGGAATTCTGCAGGAAAGACCAACACCAGCAATGCAACAACGATGGATTTCAAGACGAGAGTACCTGTGGAACAAGGGGACCAAGTCCAAAAGTCACGATCAAGTCGGGAGTGGGCAGATGCCCAGGAATTGCCAGTTGTGGGTGCAAAGAAGCTACCACTGGATGGTAGAAGGTGTGGATTCTGCAAGAACGACAAGGGCTAGAAACTTCCCCTTTGGAGGATGGATGTCCCACGTCGTGAAGAGTCGTGCAGATGTGTTTTCGTGCAGAAAGACCGCCAGTGAAATTCGCGAAGGGTGCAACTGCACCCGTCGCACCTTCCCACTCCGCCGGCTCCATTCAGAGCCGGCGTCCTCGTGGGAAGGTTGTTTTCCACTGGGCTGGCGGGCGGCCTTTTGGCGGTCGCCCACCAGCCCAGTGGAAAACCCAGAATCACCGCAGCGGTCTGACGACCGCGGTGCGGTGTTCTGGCGGGGATACTTTGGAGGGCGGCCTCCGCCGCCCGCCAAGGTAAGAATCACCCCCTGTGTCAGCACTGACAATGCACAACCCTCTTTCTCATGGACATACAGTGTAAAGGGCTTACTGTAGTCGGGGGTACCCAACACAGGAGCCGAACACAATGCTTTACGCAATTCGGAAAAACTTTTCTGACAATCTTCAGACCACGGAACAGGGTTCGGTGTATCTTTATAGGTCAATGCTACCAAAGGTTTGGCCAGCAAAGAAAAATTCGGTATCCATTGTCTGCAGTATGATGTAATGCCCAAGAAAGCACGTACTTCTCTCTGTGTCTTTGGCACACTCAATTTTGCAATTGCCTGAATTCTTTCTGAGGTCAGTTTCCTTCCCTCCTTCGATAAGAGATGACCTAAGTAGGTCACTTCTTGTCGACAATATTGCAGTTTTGAAAGGGACACTTTGTGATGTAAATCAGACAAATGACGCAACAACAACAAGGTGGCTTCTTTACAAATCTCTTCAGTATCTGTAGCGACTAGCAAATCATCGACGTACTGAATAAGGGTAGCGCCGTCAGGTAAAACAATTGCATCAAGCTGTGTTTTTAAAGCCTGACTATATATTGATGGACTTTCACAGTAGCCTGGAGGAGCGCGTTTGAAGCGGAAACTTCGGCCTCCTAAACTGAAGCCAAAAATATCCCTGCTCTCCTTTGCAATCGGGATGCTGAAGAAAGCATTCTTTAAGTCAATCACCGAGAACCAGGTGGCGGAAGCTGGAATCATAGTCAATATGGCAGTGATATCAGGAACAACTGGAAACTGTGGCACAACTATTTTATTTACCTCTCTAAGATCAATCACGAGCCTGTAAACAGGTGGCTTAGAGGGGTCAGTACGTTTCAAAACAGGCAGAACAGGACTATTACAAACGTTGCCTCTTGTCTCTTCAATTACATCTTTTTCAATTAAATCATAAATGATCGCTAGCAACGCCTTTTCACCTTCACTAGAGATCTTGTATTGTTGAATGCATGGTAATTTAACATTGGCTTTCAATGTCACAACATAAGGCGGTATTTCCAACAGACCCACGTCATTAGGACCAGTAGCCCAAATGGTATCAGGAAGAAACGACAATTCGGTCGGAAGTTTATCCTTCGACAAATACATTGGAGAGACCATTTTCCTACCCAGTGTAAGTTGTACTCCTGAAGGAGAACAATATAATGTCGCATACAATCTTTTCAACAAATCCAATCCTAACAAGTTTTCACCACAACCTGTCGTCAGAAGAAGGGGTGCTTCCAATTCACAAGGTCCAACAGAAAGGGACATAGGACTAGAAATCGGGTTCCTAACCGGGGCGCCAGAAAAACCTACTGAAACATTCATCTCGCCAGACAAAGGTGCGCCAGGGAGTTTTGAGTGCATAATAGAACTCTTTGTAGCACCAGTATCCAACAGAAAAGGCTCCGACACACCTGAGGTAATCACCTTAACATAAGGTCCATTCTGATCCACTGGAACTAAAAAAACTCCCTCTCTTCGTCTATGGCTGTCCTAGCAATTATTACCTTCCAAGTTCTCATCTTCTGCATAGTAGTCGTCAGCATAGTACTGAGCCGTCCTACCAGACGCGTTATGTTGCTGGTCAAAACTATTCATTGAGTTTTGAGATGGAAAGGAACGCGTGTTCTGGGGGAAACTTCCACGTCCTCTACCTCTAGGAGCTTGTTGAACACCTCGACCTCTTGCGCCAGAAGCACCATTCGTACGCTGTAACAAAGTAGGACAACTATACTTGAAATGACCCTCTTCTTTACAATATGAACACTGATTGGGACCTACAGGAACACGTGGTTGAGAAAACTCGAACCTTTGCGAGTTTCTCTGGAACTGTTGAGGTTGCTGATAGTTACTCTGACCACCACGTGGCGGATACGCCTGTTGTAAAAGAACCTTTGTCTTTAATTCTTTAGTTTTCTTGTCTGCTCTATCCTTCTCATCTTTATCCCTATTTTCGTAGTACTGTGCAGTAGCCAATATTTGTGCTGAAGAGGAAACGGCCCAAGAACTCTCTGAATCCTTCAATTTCTTACACAGCTCGGCAAGCAAATTGTGCACAAACTTGTCGACGAACAACCGTTGACCACCTTCTGTACTCATATCTTGACCACTGTGGTCGATAAACGTTTCCTCAAACCTGGTGAAGAAATCAGACACTGTTTCATCTTTCTTCTGCTTACACGCAGACAATTTATCCCAATTCACACGCATCGCAGGCATTAAAGTCTTCATGTAAGTAATGATCCTAGCAGGCAGTTCTGCTACCAAAGGCTCAGGCTTGGCACCACCAACTTGTCTATCATTTGCAGCACTAATATTAGCCCATGAGTCACCTAACTCTTGTGCATGATCTGTATGGCGAATCAATCCCCACAAAGGCTGTGGAACAACATTCCCAAATAACATGTCTATGTCGGCTAAATTCATAATGCATGAGTCTGCAGTCTGTGATAATTCCTTATAATACCCTGCAGGGTTTTTACGGGGATCAGGCAAAGTCTGCTTAAGGGCTAAAACTTCAGCTCGCTTCCACGGAACATGTACCCAAACACGCTGAAAATGAGCTGGGACAGCATCAATTTGATTAGCAACATCAGCCGCAACGGCGTCCTTCCATACCGGAGGGACTTCCCTCATTGGGTACTGTTGCACCTTTTTTTTAACAGAGGAGTCATGTTGGAACAATGACTGAGAAGGATCCTTATTCCTAAAGGACAACAACGTCGCAACTGCTGTCTCAACATCCGAACCCACAATCGTGCCCTTTGCAAACTCAAACCGTACACAGCACAAATCAGGCGGATTTGTTTCCAAATCATTATCCTCTAATTCCTCACAAAGGAAAGCACACATTTTCTCAAAAACGTATCTTTGTTTCGGTGCTTCCCATTGACGGAAGACATCCATAACAGACTCTACATCGTATCTTGAAGGGTAAACAACCCATTTACGCGCCATACGGTCAAACATTTCTCTCTCTTGAGAATTAGGCAGTTGACTACGCGACTGCTTACGCTCCGAATCTGGGGTCACACCGGACGACCCAAAGAGAGGAAATATAAGGCTGGCAACAGTATCTGTCATTCTCTGTCGGACAGAAGGAGAAGTTGATGAAAGAACAGGAGGAAAAACAGAGGGAGGCAAGGCAGACGCAGAAGCAGACGCAGAGGCAGTATCAGGAATAACACCAGAAGAGGCAGTCGATGTAGTACATAAAGTCGCAGGAGATACAGATGGAGCAGGTAGCGAAGTCGGCGGCCCTTGAAGGGGCTGCGCCATAGTAGTAGGAGCCAACTGAAAAGGAGCTGGCGGCTGTGGAAGAACCTGAGGCACAATAACCGGAGGTTGCACAGCTAAAGGTTGCGGAGGTGCTGTAGCATTCTGCGCATAAGGGGGTGGCGAACTCAACAAGTGTGACATTAAAGGATCTTTCTCAAGTTCTTTTGCTGCATCTTGCTGAAGAAGCGGAAAAACTGGATAACATTTATCGGTCACCAATTTACGTTGCCTGTGCAACTGCTCATTCATCTGTTCTTCTTCATCATCTTTAAACTGCATGGCAGCTTGCATTATCGAGATACCCTCTTCCCTCTTATTTCTCTTTGCTAATTTAATTTCCTTCTGTTTGGCTTCCTTACGCCATAGGCGGAAAGAGTCAAACATCGCCGGCCGGGCTTTCTTCTTAAAAAGTTTAACCTCCAGATTATTCAGAATCTCTGTGTCAAAACTACCATATTGGGGCCATTTTAAAACACCATCTTTCCTGGTGTATCGGATCCATACTTCATTATATGTGAGGGGGCCTATGCCATGTTTCACATATAGTTCATAGGCTGGAGTTCCAATCTGAGGAACCGGACACGAGTAACCAA
This sequence comes from Pleurodeles waltl, assembly GCF_031143425.1. NCBI lineage: Eukaryota > Metazoa > Chordata > Amphibia > Caudata > Salamandridae > Pleurodeles > Pleurodeles waltl. The sequence goes on along the minus strand of NC_090448.1, from coordinate 691,075,311 downwards.
GACAAAACAAATTTCCATGTCTACTAAGACCAGGCATCTTCGCTCTCTAGTCTAGCTTCAAACTTCAAAGGATTATCGAATACGATAGTCTCGTGAATACACGAATCCCTCGGCTTTGGTACTTGCAAGTTCCAAATCAAAGATCCCAAGGGGATACCAAACTAAGAACCAAACTAAGGACTGGGAGACGCTCCACTTATACTTAACTGAGGTATCGATGACGTCACCAGAAGACTCGTTTATCGTTTCGCTCTACCAAATCATCAAGGGTCCAAAACAGGGCGATAGTCAGGGCAGCAGTCCTTCGTAGCCGTCGGGAAGCGGGGAACCTCGCAGCAAAGACTTTCGGACCACGTCGACATACAGGGGTCGATGAAGTGGCGGCCTTCCTCCAGAATTTTCACACGAAGCTCCTCACGAACCTCTGGCTTGGACTGGTACCGCTGAAATCACCCCACGTTGGGCGCCAACTGAAGTACTGGGTTTTTCAGAACCCAGTGGTGCCAGGGAACACACCCTAAGACTTCGAGTCCTTCCTGTTTCAGACTACAGAAATACAGAGTCTTCTTGGTGAAGTCAAAGATCTTGTTTATTGGCTGCAGCCAGTAACAGGTATCCTAGAAGTACAACACGGTGTATATTCTCAGGAGACTGCTCCCTTTGCAAAGCTAACCTTCTCTTTTATACAAAATATTATGCTTTAGGCAAACATTCCTTATTTTACAGTTGACCATTCACATATTTTCACTACAAAGAAATAGCAGATTTATGATGACAAGCCCATATTTCAGTTTGTCCAGCCCTCAATCAATTACCCGGCAAGGCTTAGTACTTTCATCAGATATAGACGGACCCCCAATATAAACGGGCACCTCCTCCTTGTAAAGCAAGTCATAAAGAAAGAAACAGGGACAGGTGTGTGTAAGATTAGGCATGGTTTGTGTGTGATGAAAGGTTTATGATGTGTTGTTCCTTGATACTAATCTCATTCGGCCACTGGGAAAGAAACTGGCCGAACAGGTTTGGCTTCTGGCAGTTGAGTCAGCTTGCCCAGGTCACAGAGGAGTCAGCAAAGGTGTACGTGTCCTTCAGACACGTTTCCAGCATTAGTCATTGGCCTATGTGAGGGCAATCATAAAATGGCTGTCGTTTAAATGGAACACAAGAGTTCAGGACGGAAACTCTGATATTCGGGTGATTTTGTTACCCGAATATGAATACAATGCTTGTGCATACTATTCTAATCATTCCTGGTCTGCTGATACCAAAATCGTTGTGATACGACGACGTTTATAACACGGGTCCAGAATTTTCAGTACCACAGGATGATAGGGTGTGGTGAACTTGTATGTAACACCACATTCCTTCCACCTGGCCTTTAAATAAGTGTAGGAAAGTACCATCTTGCCTTGCATGTTACCCCCATATTTCACTGTATATATGTTGTTTTAGTTTTATGTGTCACTGGGACCCTGCCAGCCAGGGCCCCAGTGCTCATAAGTGTGCCCTGTATGTGTTACCTGTGTTATGACTAACTGTCTCACTGAGGCTCTGCTAATCAGAACCTCAGTGGTTATGCTCTCTCACTTCTTTCTAAATTGTCACTAACAGGCTAGTGACCAATTTTACCAATTCACATTGGCATACTGGAACACCCTTATAATTCCCTAGTATATGGTACTGAGGTACCCAGGGTTTGGGGTTCCAGGAGATCCCTATGGGCTGCAGCATTTCTTTTGCCACCCATAGGGAGCTCTGACAATTCTTACACAGGCCTGCCACTGCAGCCTGAGTGAAATAACGTCCACGTTATTTCACAGCCATTTACCACTGCACTTAAGTAACTTATAAGTCACCTATATGTCTAACCTTTACCTAGTAAAGGTTAGGTGCAAAGTTACTTAGTGTGTGGGCACCCTGGCACTAGCCAAGGTGCCCCCACATTGTTCAGGACAAATTCCCCGGACTTTGTGAAAGCGGGGACACCATTACACGCGTGCACTACATATAGGTCACTACCTATATGTAGCTTCACAATGGTAACTCCGAATATGGCCATGTAACATGTCTATGATCATGGAATTGCCCCCTCTATGCCATCCCATGATCCCACGGGTCTCTAGCACAGACCCGGTTACTGCCAAACTGCCTTTTCAGGGGTTTCACTGCAGCTGCTGCTGCTGCCAACCCCTCAGACAGGTTTCTGCCCTCCTGGGGTCCAGCCAGGCTTGGCCCAGGAAGGCAGAACAAAGGACTTCCTCAGAGAGAGGGTGTTACACCCTCTCCCTTTGGAAAAAGGTGTTAAGGCAGGAGAGGAGTAGCCTCCCCCAGCCTCTGGAAATGCTTTCATGGGCACAGATGGTGCCCATTCTGCATAAGCCAGTCTACACCGGTTCAGGGACCCCTCAGCCCTGCTCTGGCATGAAACTGGACAAAGGAAAGGGGAGTGACCACTCCCCTGACCTGCACCTCCCCTGGGAGGTGCCCAGAGCTCCTCCAGTGTGCTCCAGACCTCTGCCATCTTGGAAACAGAGGTGCTGCTGGCACACTGGACTGCTCTGAGTGGCCAGGGCCAGCAGGTGACGTCAGAGACTCCTTCTGATAGGCTCCTTCAGGTGTTGCTAGCCTATCTTCTCTCCTAAGTAGCCAAACCCTCTTTTCTGGCTATTTAGGGTCTCTGCTTTGGGTATTTCCTTAGATAACGAATGCAAGAGCTCATCCGAGTTCCTCTGCATCTCTCTCTTCATCTTCTGCCAAGGAATCGACTGCTGACCACGCTGGAAGCCTGCAAAACTGCAACAAAGTAGCAACGACGACAACTGCGACACTGTAACTCTGATCCAGCCGCCTTCTCAACTGTTTTCCCGGTGGTGCATGCTGTGGGGGTAGTCTGCCTCCTCTGCACTAGAAGCTCTGAAGAAATCTCCGGTGGGTCGACGGAATCTTCCCCCTACAACCGCAGGCACCAAAGAACTGCATCACCGGTCCTCTGGGTCTCCTCTCAGCACGACGAGCGAGGTCCCTTGAACTCAGCAACTCTGTCCAAGTGACTCCCACAGTCCAGTGACTCTTCAGTCCAAGTTTGGTGGAGGTAAGTCCTTGCCTCCCCACGCCAGACTGCATTGCTGGGAACCGCGTGTTTTGCAGCTACTCCGGCTCCTGTACACTCCACGAAGATTTCCTTTGTGCACAGCCAAGCCTGGGTCCACGGCACTCTAACCTGCATTGCACGACCTCCTGAGTTGTCCTCCGGCGGCGTGGGACTCTCTTGTGCAACTTCGGGTGAGCACCATTTCACTCCACTTTGTAGTGCCTGTTCTGGCACTTCTGCGGGTGCTGCCTGCTTCTGAGAGGGCTCCTTATCTTGCTGGACGCCCCCTCTGTCCCCTGACGCAATTGGCGACATCCTGGGAGGAGCTGAGTGTGGCACAGCAGACCTGTCCCACACTAGAGGGTCTAAGGCAGCAAGCTGTCAAACAAGCAAATGGGGATGTCAGTGACTCTCACAGAGTTTACTGGGAGGACAACCTTTTGTATACTGAAGCAAAGGATCCAAAACCTGGAGCTGCCAGGAGATTAGTGATTCTTCAGGAATACAGAATGTTCCTCCTAACTCTAGCCCACGACATTTCCTTAGCTGGACATTTGGGGCAAATGAAAACTTGGGACAGGCTTGTCCCCTTGTTTCATTGGCCTAGAATGTCAGAGGATACAAAGGAATTTTGTAAGTCCTGTGAAACCTGTCAAACCCGTGGCAAGACAGGTGGCACTCCAAAGGCACCCCTTATTCCACTGCCTGTGGTTGGGGTTCCCTTTGAAAGGGTAGGGGTTGACATAGTTGGCCCCCTTGACCCTCCTACTGCTTCAGGCAATAGGTTTATCTTGGTGGTAGTGGACCATGCCACCAGATATCCTGAAGCAATTCCTCTAAGGACCACTACAGCTCCTGCAGTGGCAAAGGCCCTCCTGGGAATCTTTTCCAGGGTGGGCTTCCCAAAAGAGGTGGTATCAGATAGGGGAAGGAATTTCATGTCTGCTTATAGTAGGAGGCTGGACTGGCTTGTAGTGAGTACCAAGGGGTACTTACACCTTGCACCAGGCCCAGGTATCCCTTATTAGTGTAGAGTGGTGTCTAGCAGCTTAGGCTGATAGAAAAGGTAGCTTAGCAGAGCAGCTTAGGCTGAACTAGGAGACGAGTGAAGCTCCTACAGTACCACAAGTGTCATATGCACAATATCACAAGAAAACACAATACACAGATATACTAAAAATAAAGGTACTTTATTTTTATGACAATATGCCAAAGTATCTCAGTGAGTACCCTCAGTATGAGGATAGCAAATATACACAAGATATATGTACACAATACCAAAATATGCAGTAATAGCAATAGAAAACAGTGCAAACAATGTATAGTCACAATAGAATGCAATGGGGGTACATAGGGATAGGGGCAACACAAACTGTAGGAGGCTGGACTGGCTTGTAGTGAGTACCAAGGGGTACTTACACCTTGCACCAGGCCCAGGTATCCCTTATTAGTGTATAGGGTGTCTAGCAGCTTAGGCTGATAGATAATGGTAGCTTAGCAGAGCAGCTTAGGCTGAACTAGGAGACGTGTGAAGCTCATACAGTACCACTAGTGTCATATGCACAATATCATAAGAAAACACAATACACAGATATACTAAAAATAAAGGTACTTTATTTTTATGACAATATGCCAAAAGTATCTCAGTGAGTACCCTCAGTATGAGGATAGCAAATATACACAAGATATATGTACACAATACCAAAAATATGCAGTATAGTATTAGAAAACAGTGCAAACAATGTATAGTTAAAATAGGATGCAATGGGGACACATAGGGATAGGGGCAACACAAACCATATACTCCAAAAGTGGAATGCGAACCACGAATGGACCCCAGACCTATGTGACCTTGTAGAGGGTCGCTGGGACTGTAAGAAAACAGTGAGGGTTAGAAAAATAGCCCACCCCAAGACCCTGAAAAGTGAGTGCGACGTGCACTAAAGTTCCCCAAAGAGCACAGAAGTCGTGATAGGGGAATTCTGCAGAAAAGACACAAACCAGCAATGCAACAATGATGGATTTCCAGTCGAGGGTACCTGTGGAACAAGGGGACCAAGTCCAAAAGTCACAAGCAAGTCGGAGATGGGCAGATGCCCAGGAAATGCCAGCTGTGGGTGCAAAGAAGCTGCTACTGGACAGTAGAAGCTGAGGATTCTGCAGGAATGACAAGGGCTAGAGACCTCCCCTTTGGAGGATGGATCCCCCACGCCGTGGAAAGTCGTGCAGAAGTGTTTTCCTGAAGAAAGACAGCCAACAAGCCTTGCTAGCTGCAAGTCATGCGGTTAGCGTTTTTGGATGCTGCTGTGGCCCAGGAGGGACCAGGATGTTACCAATTGCGTCTGAGGACAGAAGGGGCGTTGAGCAAGACAAGGAGCCCTCTCAGAAGCAGGCAGTACCCGCAGAAGTGCCGGAACAGGCACTACAAAGAGGAGTGAAACGGTGTTCACCCGAAGTCACACAAAGGAGTCCCACGTCGCCGGAGGACAACTTAGAAAGTCGTGCAATGCAGGTTAGAGTGCCGTAGACCCAGGCTTGGCTGTGCACAAAGGATTTCCGCCGGAAGTGCACAGAGGCCGGAGTAGCTGCAAAAGTCGCGGTTCCCAGCAATGCAGTCTGGCGTGGGAAGGCAAGGACTTACCTCCACCAAACTTGGACTGAAGAGTCACTGGACTGTGGGAGTCACTTGGACAGAGTTGCTGGATTCAAGGGACCTCGCTCGTCGTGCTGAGAGGAGACCCAGGGTACCGGTGATGCAGTTCTTTGGTGCCTGCGGCAGCAGGGGGAAGATTCCGTCAATCCACGGGAGATTTCTTCGGAGCTTCTAGTGCAGAGAGGAGGCAGACTACCCCCACAGCATGCACCACCAGGAAAACAGTCGAGAAGGCGGCAGGATCAGCGTTACAGAGTTGCAGTAGTCGTCTTCGCTACTTTGTTGCAGTTTTGCAGGCTTCCAGCGCGGTCAGCAGTCGATTCCTTGGCAGAAGGTGAAGAGAGAGATGCAGAGGAACTCTGATGAGCTCTTGCATTCATTATCTAAGGAATTCCCCAAAGCAGAGACCCTAAATAGCCAGAAAAGAGGGTTTGGCTACTTAGGAGAGGAGATAGGCTAGCAACACCTGAAGGAGCCTATCAGAAGGAGTCTCTGACGTCACCTGCTGGCCCTGGCCACCCAGAGCAGTCCAGTGTGCCAGCAGCACCTCTGTTTCCAAGATGGCAGAGGTCTGGAGCACACTGGAGGAGCTCTGGACACCTCCCAGGGGAGGTGCAGGTCAGGGGAGTGGTCACTCCCCTTTCCTTTGTCCAGTTTCGCACCAGAGCAGGGCTGAGGGGTCCCTGAACCGGTGTAGACTGGCTTATGCAGAAATGGGCACCATGTGTGCCCATGAAAGCATTTCCAGAGGCTGGGGGAGGGTACTCCTCCCCTGCCTTCACACCATTTTCCAAAGGGAGAGGGTGTATCACCCTCTCTCTGAGGAAGTCCTTTGTTCTGCCTTCCTGGGCCAAGCCTGGCTGGACCCCAGGAGGGCAGAAACCTGTCTGAGGGGTTGGCAGCAGCAGCAGCTGCAGTGAAACCCCTGAAAAGGCAGTTTGGTAGTACCCGGGTCTGTGCTAGAGACCCGTGGGATCATGGGATTGTGCCAACTATGCCAGGATGGTATAGAGGGGGCAATTCCATGATCATAGACATGTTACATGGCCATATTCGGAGTTACCATTGTGAAGCTACATATAGGTTGTGACCTATATGTAGTGCACGCGTGTAATGGTGTCCCCGCACTCACAAAGTCCGGGGAATTGGACCTGAACAATGTGGGGGCACCTTGGCTAGTGCCAGGGTGCCCACACACTAAGTAACTTAGCACCCAACCTTTACCAGGTAAAGGTTAGACATATAGGTGACTTATAAGTTACTTAAGTGCAGTGTAAAATGGCTGTGAAATAACGTGGACGTTATTTCACTCAGGCTGCAGTGGCAGGCCTGTGTAAGAATTGTCAGAGCTCCCCATGGGTGGCAAAAGAAATGCTGCAGCCCATAGGGCTCTCCTGGAACCCCAATACCCTGGGTACCTCAGTACCATATACTAGGGAATTATAAGGGTTTTCCAGTATGCCAATGTAAATTGGTAAAATTGGTCACTAGCCTGTTAGTGACAATTTGAAAGAAATGAGAGAGCATAACCACTGAGGTTCTGATTAGCAGAGCCTCAGTGAGACAGTTAGTCATAACACAGGTAACACATACAGGGCACACTTATGAGCACTGGGGCCCTGGTTGGCAGGGTCCCAGTTACACATACAACTAAAGCAACATATATACAGTGAAATATGGGGGTAACATGCCAGGCAAGATGGTACTTTCCTACTCAACCCCCCCCCCCCCCCCCCCCAAACGAAGGCCAATAAGACTAGCCATGACCTGATGAGTCTTCATTGTCTAAGTGGAAATATCTCGAGAGTCCATCTGCATTGGAGTGGCTACTCCCAGGTCTATGTTCCACTGTATAGTCCATTCCCTGTAGGGATATAGACCACCTCAACAATTTAGGATTTTCACCTTTCATTTGTTTTAGCCAAAGTAGAGGTTTGTGGTCGGTCTGAACAATGAAGTGAGTGCCAAACAGTTATGGCCTCAACTTCTTCAGTGCCCAGACCACAGCAAAGGCCTCCCTCTCTATGGCAGACCAATGCTTTTCTCTAGGGGTCAACCTCCTGCTGATAAAAGCAACAGGTTGATCCTGGCCCTCAGAATTAAGTTGTGAAAGGACTGCGCCTACCCCTAAATTCAGATGCATAAGTTTGGACAATTAATTTCTTGGAGTAACAGGGGCTTTTCAGGACAGGTGCAGAGCACATGGCCTGCTTCAGCTCCTCAAAAGCTTTCTGACAGCTAGCTGTCCACAATACCTTTTTAGGCATTTTCTTTGAAGTGAGGTCATTAAGAGGGGCTGCAATGGAGCCATAGTTCTTAATGAACCTCCTATATTACCCAGTGAGGCCTAAAAAGGCTCTCACCTGAGTCTGAGTAGTAGGGGAAACCCAATCTATAATAGTTTGGATTTTCCCCTGAAGTGGTGCAATCTCTTCCCCACCAACCAGGTGTCCCAGATAAACCACCTTCCCCTGCCCTATCTGGCACTTTGAAGCCTTGATAGTGAGGCCTGCCTTTTGCAGGGCCTCCAAAGCTTTCCATAGGTGGACCAGGTGATCATCCCAACTGGAGCTAAAGACAGCTATATCGTCCAGATATGCTGCACTAAAAGCTTCAAGCCCTTGCAGGACTGTGTTCACCAACCTCTGAAAAGTGGCAGGTGCATTTTTCAATCCAAAAGGCATTACTGTGAATTGGTAATGGCCTCCAATGGTTGAAAATGCAGTTTTAGCTTTTGCATCTTCTGATAATTTGATCTGCCAATACCCTACTGTCAAGTCAAAAGTGCTTAGATACTTGGCAGATGCCAGTGTATCTATGAGCTCATCTGCCCTGGGTATAGGGTGAGCATCAGTTTTGGTTACTTGGTTGAGACCTCTATAGTCTACACAAAACCACATTTCCTTCTTTCCATCCTTGGAATGAGGTTTTGGTACAAGTACCACAGGAGAGGCCCATGGACTTTCAGAGTGCTCAACCACTCCCAGTTCAAGCATTTTCTGCACCTCTTGCTTTATGCAGTCTCTGACATGGTCAGGCTGCCTATAGATCTTACTTTTGACAGGCAAGCTGTCTCCAGTATCTATAGTGTGCTCACACCAAGAAGTGGTACCTGGCACAGTAGAGAAGAGTTCAGAAAACTGACCCAGGAGATTTATGCAGTGGTCTTTCTGCTCAGCAGTAAGACAATCAGCCAAAACTACACCTTCCACCAGAGCATCTTGTTCTGTGGAAGAAAAGAGATCAGGGAGAGGGTCACTCTCTTCTTCCTGTCCCTCATCAGTTGCCATGAGCAGGGTGAGATCAGCCCTGTCATAGTAGGGTTTCAGGCGATTGACATGTAGCACCCTAAGGGGACTCCTGGCAGTGCCTAAGTCAACTAAGTAGGTGACTTCACCCTTTTTCTCAACAATTGTGTGGGGTCCACTCCATTTATCTTGGAGTGCTCTTGGGCCACAGGCTCCAAGACCCACACTTCCTGCCCTGGTTGGTACTGAACCAAAACAGCCTTCTGGTCATGCCCTTGCTTTTGGAGCTCTTGGCTGGCCTGAAGGTTTTTACTGGCCTTTTTCATGTACTCAGCCATCCTTGATCTGAGGCCAAGTACATAGTCCAGTATGTCTTGCTTTGGAGCTTTTAAAGGTTGTTCCCAACCCTCCTTGACAAGTGTTAGGGGATGTAGGAAAGTACCATCTTGCCTGGCATGTTACCCCCATTTTTCACTGTATATATGTTGTTTTAGTTGTATGTGTCACTGGGACCCTGTTCTCCAGGGCCCCAGTGCTCATAAGTGTGCCTGAATGTGTTACCTGTGTAGTGACTAACTGTCTCACTGAGGCTCTGCTAATCAAAACCTCAGTGGTTATGCTCTCTCATTTCTTTCAAATTGTCACTGACAGGCTAGTGACCAATTTTACCAATTTACATTGGCTTACTGGAACACCCTTATAATTCCCTAGTATATGGTACTGAGGTACCCAGGGTATTGGGGTTCCAGGAGATCCCTATGGGCTGCAGCATTTCTTTTGCCACCCATAGGGAGCTCTGACAATTCTTACACAGGCCTGCCACTGCAGCCTGAGTGAAATAACGTCCACGTTATTTCACAGCCATTTTACACTGCACTTAAGTAACTTATAAGTCACCTATATGTCTAACCTTTACCTGGTAAAGGTTAGGTGCAAAGTTACTTAGTGTGAGGGCACCCTGGCACTAGCCAAGGTGCCCCCACATTGTTCAGGGCCAATTCCACGGACTTTGTGAGTGCGGGGACACCATTACACGCGTGCACTACATATAGGTCACTACCTATATGTAGCTTCACAATGGTAACTCCGAATATGGCCATGTAACATGTCTATGATCATGGAATTGCCCCCTCTATACCATCCTGGCATAGTTGGCACAATCCCATGATCCCAGTGATCTGTAGCACAGACCCTAGTACTGCCAAACTGCTCTTCCTGGGGTTTCACTGCAGCTGCTGCTGCTGCCAACCCCTCAGACAGGCATCTGCCCTCCTGGGGTCCAGCTAGGCCTGGCCCAGGATGGCAGAACAAAGGACTTCCTCTGAGAGAGGGTGTTACACCCTCTCCCTTTGGAAAATGGTGTGAAGGCAGGGGAGGAGTAGCCTCCCCCAGCCTTTGGAAATGCTTTGTTGGGCACAGATGTGCCCAATTCTGCATAAGCCAGTCTACACCGGTTCAGGGGACCCCTTAGCCCTGCTCTGGCGCGAAACTGGACAAAGAAAAGGGGAGTGACCACTCCCCTGACCTGAACCTCCACTGGGAGGTGTCCAGAGCTCCTCCAGTGTGCTCCAGACCTCTGCCATCTTGGAAACAGAGGTGCTGCTGGCACACTGGGCTGCTCTGAGTGGCCAGTGCCACCAGGTGACGTCAGAGACTCCTTCTGATAGGCTCCTTCAGGTGTTAGTAGCCTATCCTCTCTCCTAGGTAGCCAAACCCTCTTTTCTGGCTATTTAGGGTCTCTGTCTCTGGGGAAACTTTAGATAACGAATGCAAGAGCTCAGCCGAGTTCCTCTGCATCTCTCTCTTCACCTTCTACCAAGGAATCGACTGCTGACCGCGCTGGAAGCCTGCAAAACTGCAACCTAGTAGCAAAGACTACTACTGCAACTCTGTAACGCTGATCCTGCCGCCTTCTCAACTGTTTTCCAGGTGGTGCATGCTGTGGGGGTAGTCTGCCTCCTCTCTGCACTGAAGCTCCGAAGAAATCTCCCGTGGGTCGACGGAATCTTCCCCCTGCAACCGCAGGCACCAAAAAGCTGCATTACCGGTCCCTTGGGTCTCCTCTCAGCACGACGAGCGAGGTCCCTCGAATCCAGCAACTCTGTCCAAGTGGCCCCCACAGTCCAGTGACTCTTCAGTCCAAGTTTGGTGGAGGTCAGTCCTTGCCTCACCTCGCTAGACTGCATTGCTGGGAACCGCGACTTTTGCAGCTACTCCGGCCTCCGTGCACTTCCGGCGGAAATCCTTTGTGCACAGTCCAGCCTGGATCCACGGCACTCTAACCTGCATTGCACGACCTCCTAAGTTGTTCTCCGGCGACGTGGGACTCCTTTGTGTAACTTTGGGTGAGCACCGTTTTTCGCATCCTTGTAGTGCCTGTTTCTGGCACTTCTCCGGGTGCTACCTGCTGCTAAGAGGGCTCCTTGTCTTGCTCGACGTCCCCTCTACCTCCTGGTCCAATTTGCGACCTCCTGGTCCCTCCTGGATCGCAGCAGCGTCCAAAAACGCTAACGGCATGATTTGCAGATAGCAAGGCTTGTTGGCGTTCTTCCGGCGGGAAACACTTCTGCACGACTCTACAAGGCGAGAGGGATCCGTCCTCCAAAGGGAAAGTCTCTAGCCCTTTGCGTTCCTGCAGAAACCGCAGCTTCTTCTGTCCAGTAGAAGCTTCTTTGCACCCGCAGCTGGCATTTCCTGGGCATCTGCCCATCTCCGACTTGCTTGTGACTTTTGGACTTGGTCCCCTTGTTCCACAGGTACCCAAGATTGGAAATCCACAGTTGTTGCATTGTTGGTTTGTGTCTTTCCTGCATTATTCCTCTAACACGACTTCTTTGTCCTTAGGGGAACTTTAGTGCACTTTGCACTCACTTTTCAGGGTCTTGGGGAGGGTTATTTTTCTAACTCTCACTATTTTCTAATAGTCCCAGCGACCCTCTACAAGGTCACATAGGTTTGGGGTCCATTCGTGGTTCGCATTCCACTTTTGGAGTATATGGTTTGTGTTGCCCCTATCCCTATGTTTCCCCATTGCATCCTATTGTAACTATACATTGTTTGCACTGTTTTCTAAGACTATACTGCATATTTTTGCTATTGTGTATATATATCTTGTGTATATTTCCTATCCTCTCACTGAGGGTACACTCTAAGATACTTTGGCATATTGTCATAAAAATAAAGTACCTTTATTTTTAGTATAACTGTGTATTGTGTTTTTTTATGATATTGTGCATATGACATTAAGTGGTTCTGTAGTAGCTTCACACGTCTCCTAGTTCAGCCTGAGCTGCTCTGCTAAGCTACCATTATCTATCAGCCTAAGCTGCTAGACACCCTATACACTAATAAGGGATAACTGGGCCTGGTGCAAGGTGCAAGTACCCCTTGGTACTCACTACAAGCCAGTCCAGCCTCCTACATTGGTTGTGCAGTGGTGGGATAAGTGCTTTGAGACTACTTACCACTCTTGTCCTTGTACTTTTCATAAGAGAAAAATATACAAAACAAGGTCAGTGTATATACACATAGCCAAAAAGTTTTGCATTTCCTCTTTTCACTCTTTTCTAAGTGCTGAAAAGTACTTCTAAACTTTCAAAAAGTTCTTAAAAGTTTAAAAAGTTTTTTTTCTGTCTTTCTAAAAAAGTTCTGAAAACTTTTTTCTCTTTTTCTATCACTTTAACTCTCTCTAAAAATGTCTGGCACAGGCCAAAATGTTGATCTGTCCAAACTTGCATATGACCACCTTAGCTGGAAAGGAGCAAGGAGTCTCTGTGTAGAGAGAGGTTTGAGTGTAGGGAAGAATCCTTCCTTGGAATTGTTACTTAACATGCTTAGAGAACAAGATAAGGCTATAAGTGCCCCATCTGTTGAAAAAGTACCTAATGGTTCCCAATCTGATTCAGGGACTCCCCCAGGAAAAGATTTAGGAAAGAAACTTCCTAGCCTGCCCATTACTAGACAGTCTAGCATAGTTGGTAATGATGATGAGCCACACCATACAAATAGTGTTGTCTCACATCATAGCAAAAGCATTTATTTTCACCATACTGGTAGTAATGTTTCAGTTAGCCAAGCTGTTAGGGTGGCTTCTGTAAGGGACAGGTCTCCTTCTGTTCATTCCCATCATACCTCTGTATCTAGGAATGTCCCTCCCACCAACCCTGATGACAGAATGTTAGAGAGGGAACTCAATAAGGTGAGGGTGGAACAAACCAGACTGAAGCTTAAAAAGCAACAGCTGGATTTGGATAGACAGTCTTTTGAACTAGAGAAGGAAAGACAGAAGTTGGGTTTAGATACCCATGGTGGCAGCAGCAGTATTCCCCATAGTCATCCTGCAAAAGAGCATGATTCCAGGAATCTGCACAAGATAGTTCCCCCTTATAAGGAGGGGGATGACATTAACAAGTGGTTTGCTGCACTTGAGAGGGCCTGTGTTGTACAGGATGTCCCTCAAAGGCAGTGGGCTGCTATCCTATGGCTATTATTTAGTGGAAAAGGTAGGGATAGGCTCCTTACTGTGAAAGAAAATGATGCCAATAATTTCCAAGTTCTTAAGAATGCACTTCTGGATGGTTATGGCTTAACCACTGAACAATACAGGATAAAGTTCAGAGAGACCAAAAAGGAGTCTTCACAAGACTGGGTTGATTTCATTGACCATTCAGTGAAGGCCGTGGAGGGGTGGTTACATGGCAGTAAAGTTACTGATTATGACAGCCTGTATAACTTAATCCTGAGAGAGCATATTCTTAATAATTGTGTGTCTGATTTGTTGCACCAGTACTTGGTGGACTCTGATCTGACCTCTCCCCAAGAATTGGGAAAGAAGGCAGACAAATGGGTCAGAACAAGGGTGAACAGAAAAGTTCATACAGGGGGTGACAAAGATGGTAACAAAAAGAAGGATGGTAAGTCTTCTGACAAGGGTGGGGACAAATCTAAAAATGAGTCTTCATCAGGCCCACAAAAACACTCTGGTGGGGGTGGTGGGCCCAAATCCTCTTTTAATCAGAACAAGGAAAAGAAACCATGGTGCTATTTATGTAAAATAAAAGGCCATTGGACAACAGATCCCAGTTGTCCAAAGAAAAGCACCAATGCTCCTACCACTACAACCCCTACTGCTACCCCTAGTGTCCCTACTAATAGCAGTGGTGGTGGGAGCAAACCTACTAATAGCCAATCCAAGGGAGTAGCTGGGCTCACTATTGGTAACTTAGTTGGGGTTGGCCTTGTTAGGGAGGCCACAGAGGCTGTGTTAGTCTCTGAGGGGGCTATTGATTTAGCCACCTCAGTTGCTTGTCCCCTTAATATGGATAAGTACAAGCAGCTACCCCCAATAAATGGTGTTGAGGTTCAGGCCTACAGGGACACTGGAGCCAGTGTGACTATGGTCATAGAGAAACTGGTCCACCCTGAACAACACCTACTTGGTCACCAATACCAAGTAACCGATGCTCACAACAACACACTTAGCCACCCCATGGCTGTTGTTAATCTCAACTGGGGGGGGGTTACTGGTCCAAAGAAAGTTGTGGTAGCCACAGATTTACCTGTAGACTGTCTACTAGGAAATGATTTGGAGACATCAGCTTGGTCAGATGTGGAGTTGGAGGCCCATGCAGCAATGCTGGGCATCCCAGGGCATATTTTTGCTTTGACAAGGGCTCAGGCCAAAAAGCAAAAAGGACAGGGAAGCTTGGATCCTGGAACAATGGACCAAGTGCTCCCTAAAGCTAGGGCTAGTAGAAGCAAACCACTTCCTACTATCCCTCCCTCTACAGTGGATTTAACTTCTGAGGAAGAAGAATTCCCTCCCTGTGCAGAACCTACACCAGAGGAGCTGGAGGCAGACACTGCTGAGCTGTTGGGTGAAGGGGGGCCTGCCAGAGAGGAGCTGAGTGTGGCACAGCAAACCTGTCCCACATTAGAGGGTCGCAGACAGCAAGCTGTCAAACAGGCTAATGGGGATGTCAGTGACTCTCACAGAGGTTACTGGGAGGACAACCTCTTGTACACTGAGCATAGGGATCCTAAACCTGGAGCTGCCAGGAGATTAGTGATTCCTCAGGAGTACAGAAAGTTCCTCCTAACCCTGGCACATGACATTCCCCTAGCTGGGCATCTAGGACAAATGAAAACTTGGGACAGGCTTGTTCCCCTGTTTCATTGGCCTAGAATGTCTGAGGACACAAAGGAATTTTGTAAGTCCTGTGAAACCTGTCAAGCCAGTGGCAAGACAGGTGGCACCCCAAAGGCACCACTTATTCCACTGCCTGTGGTTGGGGTTCCCTTTGAAAGGGTAGGGGTTGACATAGTTGGCCCCCTTGACCCTCCTACTGCTTCAGGCAATAGATTCATCTTGGTGGTAGTGGACCATGCCACAAGATACCCTGAAGCTATTCCTTTAAGGACCACTACAGCTCCTGCAGTGGCAAAGGCCCTCCTGGGAATATTTTCCAGGGTGGGCTTCCCAAAGGAAGTAGTATCAGACAGGGGAAGCAATTTCATGTCTGCATACTTAAAGGCCATGTGGAAGGAGTGTGGGGTAACTTACAAGTTCACCACACCCTATCATCCACAAACAAATGGACTGGTTGAGAGATTTAACAAAACTCTCAAAGGCATGATTATGGGTCTCCCTGAAAAACTCCGCAGGAGATGGGATATCCTTTTACCATGCCTCCTTTTTGCCTACAGGGAGGTACCCCAGAAAGGAGTGGGCTTTAGCCCCTTTGAACTTCTTTTTGGACACCCTGTTAGGGGTCCACTCACACTTGTAAAGGAGGGTTGGGAACAACCTTTAAAAGCTCCTAAGCAGGATATTGTGGATTATGTACTTGGCCTCAGATCAAGGATGGCTGAGTACATGAAAAAGGCCAGCAAAAACCTTCAGGCCAGCCAAGAGCTCCAGAAGCAATGGCATGATCAGAAGGCTATTTTGGTTCAGTACCAACCAGGGCAGAAAGTGTGGGTCTTGGAGCCTGTGGCCCCAAGAGCACTCCAAGATAAATGGAGTGGACCCCACACAATTGTTGAAAAGAAGGGAGAAGTCACCTATTTAGTTGACTTAGGCACTGCCAGGAGTCCCCTTAGGGTGCTCCATGTCAACCGCCTGAAACCCTACTATGACAGGGCTGATCTCACCCTGCTCATGGCAACAGATGAGGGACAGGAAGAAGACAGTGATCCTCTACCTGATCTCTTCTCTTCCACAGATCAAGATGCTCTGGTGGAAGGTGTAGTTTTGGCTGATTGTCTTACTGCTGAGCAGAAAGACAATTGCATAAACCTCCTAGATCAATTCTCTGAACTCTTCTCTACTGTGCCAGGTACCACTTCTTGGTGTTTGCACACTATAGATACTGGAGACAGCTTGCCTGTCAAAAGTAAGATCTATAGGCAGCCTGACCATGTCAGGGACTGCATAAAGCAAGAGGTCCAGAAAATGTTAGAACTAGGAGTGGTTGAGCACTCTGACAGTCCATGGGCTTCTCCTGTGGTACTTGTACCAAAACCCCATTCCAAAGATGGAAAGAAGGAAATGCGGTTTTGTGTAGACTATAGAGGTCTCAACTTGGTAACCAAAACTGATGCTCACCCTATACCCAGGGCAGATGAGCTCATAGATACACTGGCATCTGCCAAGTATCTAAGCACTTTTGATTTGACTGCAGGGTATTGGCAGATCAAATTGTCAGAAGATGCTAAACCTAAGACTGCATTTTCAACCATTGGAGGACATTACCAGTTTACTGTTATGCCTTTTGGTTTGAAAAATGCACCTGCCACTTTTCAGAGGTTGGTGAACACAGTCCTGCAAGGGCTGGAAGCTTTCAGTGCAGCATATTTGGACGATATAGCTGTCTTTAGCTCCAGCTGGGATGATCACCTGGTCCACCTATGGAAAGTTTTGGAGGCCCTGCAAAAGGCAGTCCTCACTATCAAGGCTTCAAAGTGCCAGATAGGGCAGGGTAAGGTAGTTTATCTGGGACACCTTGTTGGTGGGGAAAATATTGCACCACTTCAGGGGAAAATCCAAACAATTATTGATTGGGTTCCCCCTACTACTCAGACTCAGGTGAGAGCCTTCCTAGGCCTCACTGGGTATTACAGGAGGTTCATTAAGAACTATGGCTCCATTGCAGCCCCTCTTAATGACCTCACATCCAAGAAAATGCCTAAAAAGGTATTATGGACAGCAAACTGTCAGAAAGCTTTTGAGGAGCTGAAACAGGCCATGTGCTCTGCACCTGTCCTGAAAAGCCCTTGTTACTCTAAACAATTCTATGTCCAAACTGATGCATCTGAATTAGGAGTAGGGGCAGTCCTATCACAACTTAATTCTGGGGGCCAGGATCAACCTGTTGCTTTTATTAGTAGGAGGTTGACCCCTAGAGAAAAGCGTTGGTCTGCCATTGAGAGGGAGGCCTTTGCTGTGGTCTGGGCACTGAAGAAGTTGAGGCCATACCTGTTTGGCACTCACTTCATTGTTCAGACAGACCACAAACCTCTACTTTGGCTAAAACAAATGAAAGGTTGTAGGAGGCTGGACTGGCTTGTAGTGAGTACCAAGGGGTACTTGCACCTTGCACCAGGCCCAGTTATCCCTTATTAGTGTATAGGGTGTCTAGCAGCTTAGGCTGATAGATAATGGTAGCTTAGCAGAGCAGCTTAGGCTGAACTAGGAGACGTGTGAAGCTACTACAGTACCACTTAGTGTCATATGCACAATATCATAAGAAAACACAATAGACAGTTATACTAAAAATAAAGGTACTTTATTTTTATGACAATATGCCAAAGTATCTTAGAGTGTACCCTCAGTGAGAGGATAGGAAATATACACAAGATATATATACACAATAGCAAAAATATGCAGTATAGTCTTAGGAAACAGTGCAAACAATGTATAGTTACAATAGGATGCAATGGGGAAACATAGGGATAGGGGCAACACAAACCATATACTCCAGAAGTGGAATGCGAACCACGAATGGACCCCAAACCTATGTGACCTTGTAGAGGGTCGCTGGGACTATTAGAAAATAGTGAGAGTTAGAAAAATAACCCTCCCCAAGACCCTGAAAAGTGAGTGCAAAGTGCACTAAAGTTCCCCTAAGGACAAAATAGTCGTGTTAGAGGAATAATGCAGGAAAGACACAAACCAGCAATGCAACAACTGTGGATTTCCAATCTAGGGTACCTGTGGAATAAGGGGACCAAGTCCAAAAGTCACAAGCAAGTCGGAGATGGGCAGATGCCCAGGAAATGCCAGCTGCGGGTGCAAAGAAGCTTCGACTGGACAGAAGAAGCTGAGGTTTCTGCAGGAACGGAAAGGGCTAGAGACTTCCCCTTTGGTGGACGGATTTCTCTCGCCTTGGAGAGTCGTGCAGAAGTGTTTTCCCGCCGAAAGGACGCCAACAAGCCTTGCTAGCCGCAAATCGTTCGTTTGGCGTTTTTGGACGCTGCTGGGGCCCAGGAGGGACCAGGAGGTCGCAAATTGGACCTGAAGAGAGAGGGGACGTCGAGCAAAACAAAGCGCCCTCATTGAAGCAGGTAGCATCCGGAGAAGTGCCAGAAACAGGCACTACGAGGATGCGTGAAACGGTGCTCGCCGAAGTTGCACAAAGGAGTCCCACGTCGACGGAGACCAACTTAGAAAGTCGTGCAATGCAGGTTAGAGTGCCGTGGACCCAGGCTTGGCTGTGCACGAAGGATTTCCGCCGGAAGTGCACAGGGGCCGGAGTAGCTGCAAAGTCGCGGTTCCCAGCAATGCAGCCCAGCGAGGTGAGGCAAGGACTTACCTCCACCAAACTTGGGCTGAAGAGTCACTGGACTGTGGGGGTCACTTGGACAGCATCGCTGGATTCGAGGGACCTCGCTCGTCGTGCTGAGAGGAGACCCAAGGGACCGGTGATGCAGCTTTTTGGTGCCTGCGGTTGCAGGGGGAAGATTCCGTCGACCCACGGGAGATTTCTTCGGAGCTTCTGGTGCAGAGAGGAGGCAGGCTACCCCCACAGCATGCACAAGCAGGAAAACAGTCGAGAAGGCGGCAGGATCAGCGTTACAGAGTTGCAGTAGTCGTCTTTGCTACTATGTTGCAGGTTTGCAGGCTTCCAGCGCGGTCAGCAGTCGATTCCTTATCAGAAGGTGAAGAGAGAGATGCAGAGGAACTCGGCTGAGCTCTTGCATTCGTTATCTAAAGTTTCCCCAGAGACAGAGACCCTAAATAGCCAGAAAAGAGGGTTTGGCTACCTAGGAGAGAGGAAAGGCTACTAACACCTGAAGGAGCCTATCAGCAGGAGTCTCTGACGTCACCTGGTGGCACTGGCCACTCAGAGCAGTCCAGTGTGCCAGCAGCACCTCTGTTTTCAAGATGGCAGAGGTCTGGAGCACACTGGAGGAGCTCTGGACACCTCCCAGGGGAGGTGCAGGTCAGGGGAGTGGTCACTCCCCTTTCCTTTGTCCAGTTTCGCGCCAGAGCAGGGGCTGAGGGGTCCCTGAACCGGTGTAGACTGGCTTATGCAGAATTGGGCACATCTGTGCCCAACAAAGCATTTCCAGAGGCTGGGGGAGGTTACTCCTCCCCTGCCTTCACACCATTTTCCAAAGGGAGAGGGTGTCACACCCTCTCTCAGAGGAAGTTCTTTGTTCTGCCATCCTGGGCCAGGCCTGGCTGGACCCCAGGAGGGCAGATGCCTGTCTGAGGGGTTGGCAGCAGCAGCAGCTGCAGTGAAACCCCAGGAAGGGCAGTTTGGCAGTACCAGGGTCTGTGCTACAGACCACTGGGATCATGGAATTGTACCAACAATGCCAGGATGGCATAGAGGGGGCAATTCCATGATCTTAGACATGTTACATGGCCATATTCGGAGTTACCATTGTGAAGCTACATATAGGTAGTGACCTATATGTAGTGCACGCGTGTAATGGTGTCCCCGCACTCACAAAGTTCAGGGAATTGGCTCTGAACAATGTGGGGGCACCTTGGCTAGTGCCAGGGTGCCCTCACACTAAGTAACTTTGCACCTAACCTTTACCAGGTAAAGGTTAGACATATAGGTGACTTATAAGTTACTTAAGTGCAGTGTAAAATGGCTGTGAAATAACGTGGACGTTATTTCACTCAGGCTGCAGTGGCAGGCCTGTGTAAGAATTGTCAGAGCTCCCTATGGGTGGCAAAAGAAATGCTGCAGCCCATAGGGATCTCCTGGAACCCCAATACCCTGGGTACCTCAGTACCATATACTAGGGAATTATAAGGGTGTTGCAGTAAGCCAATGTAAATTGGTAAAATTGGTCACTAGCCTGTTAGTGACAATTTGAAAGTAATGAGAGAGCATAACCACTGAGGTTCTGGTTAGCAGAGCCTCAGTGAGACAGTTAGGCACCACACAGGGAACATATACATGCACACCTATGAGCACTGGGGCCCTGTGTGACAGGGTCCCAGTGACACATACATATAGGCCACAAACCTATGAGCACTGGGGTCCTGACTAGCAGGATCCCAGTGACACATAACAACCATACTGAAAACATAGTGTTTTCACTATGAGCACTGAGGCCTGGCTATCAGGATCCCAGTGAGACAGTGAAAACAGTGACAAACACCCTGACATACACTCACAAACAGGCCAAAAGTGGGGGTAACAAGGCTAGAAAGAGGCTACCTTCTCACACAACCCCCCCCCAAACGAAGGACAATCAGGCTAACCTTGGCCAGTTGAGACTTTATTGTCTAAGTGGTGATAAGTAGAGAGTAGCTCTGCAATAGACTGGTTACTCCCTTTATCATCCACTATATGGTTACTTCCCTGTGTGGATGTAAACCACCCTGTTTGAAGTTTTTTAGCTAAGCAACAATGTGAAGATGTATTTTCAGAGTTTCTATCAGTAAGTTTTAGTTTAGAGCAGTGGGAATTGTCCACTGAACCTATTTGTAGTGATGGAAATGCCAGACAGGGATGCTGTCTCAGAAAAGCCATAGCTGGGCAAAAACTTTGTCCATCTGGCTGGAAGAGAGAACAGGGATGCTGTTTCTCTTGAGTTGGAGCAGGGCAGGGATGCTGTCCTATCAGCTCCACACTAGGGCAGGGATGCTGTCCTAAGTGTTGTGAGGCAGTGCAGAGTTTCTGCACTAAAGTTTCTCTGGGAGGGTTGGAGGGATGCTCCATGTTAACTAAAATGGTGCTCTTTTTCTCACCAATGTTAGTTATCCCACAGAGAGGTACTTCTACCTCAGGGAGTCCAGCTTTGCCAGCTGATGATTCCCTTGGAACAGGTGCCACCCCAGGAGAGGTTTCTCCCACCACAGGAATAGTATCCTGAATGGTAGGGTGGTTAGGGGATACTGTGATACCCTTTTTACCTGTTGATGGAGAGGGATCCTGAGTTTTCAGGCCTTCTCTCCTTTGCTTTTTCATTTCACTTGAAATGAGAGGGAACAATTCCTCAGGGATGCCCAGCATGGCTGCATGGGCATAAAACTCTACATCAGCCCAACCTGAGGCCTCTAGGTCATTACCTAAGAGACAGTCTACAGGTAAGCTAGGTGATACCACCACCTGCTTAGGGCCAGTAACTCCACCCCAACTAAACTGAATTATAGCTAAGGGAAGAAACTTAGTGGAGTTATGGACATCAATATTCTTATACTGTTGTCCAATGATGTGTTGTTCAGGAGGCACTAGGTTTTCAGTCACCAAAGTGAAACTGGCACCTGTGTCCCTGTAGGCCAAGGCCTCAACACCATTTATTGAAACTGTCTGCCTGTACTTATCCATTGTAAGGGGACAAGCAGCCAGTGTGGCAAGGCCAGTGCCACTAGGTGTGACAGAAACTGTCTTGGGACTGATGACATCAGTTTCCACTATGGACCCATAAGTGAACCCAACTACACCCTTTGCTTGACTGTTGCCAGCAGTCCCACCACTAGTACCACTACTGCTAGGGGCACTAGAGCTTGATGTATTAGTGGTGGTAGGCTCAGGGGGTTTACCTGGACAGGACTTATCCCCTGGC
This sequence comes from Pleurodeles waltl, assembly GCF_031143425.1. Lineage (NCBI taxonomy): Eukaryota > Metazoa > Chordata > Amphibia > Caudata > Salamandridae > Pleurodeles > Pleurodeles waltl. The sequence goes on along the minus strand of NC_090448.1, from coordinate 691,053,287 downwards.
CTATGACCTCTATTTTTACACACAAAGCACCAAGGCTTTTTAATGTGTGCAGGTTGGGAAGAAGAGGAAGAATTAGTTTTATCCCCACCCTCTGAAGAGTGTTTAAGATTTGAAGTGGGATCTTTGGTTTTACCCTTATCCCCATGCTTATCTTGAGATTTTTCACCATCTTTCTTCTTATTGCCATCTTTGTCACCCCCTGTATGAACTTTTCTGTTCACCCTTGTTCTGACCCATTTGTCTGCCTTCTTTCCCAATTCTTGGGGAGAGGTCAGATTAGAGTCTACCAGGTACTGGTGCAACAAATCAGACACACAATTATTAAGTATATGCTCTCTCAGGATTGTGTTATACAGGCTTTCATAATCAGTAACTTTACTGCCATGTAACCACCCCTCCAAGGCCTTCACTGCCTGGTCAATGAAATCAACCCAGTCTTGTGAAGACTCCTTTTTGGTCTCTCTGAACTTTATCCTGTACTGTTCAGTGGTTAAGCCATAACCATCCAGGAGTGCATTCTTAAGAACTGTAAAATTATTGGCATAATTTTCTTTCACAGTAAGGAGCCTATCCCTACCTTTTCCACTAAATGATAGCCATAGGATAGCAGCCCACTGCTTTTGAGGGACATCCTGTACAGCACAGGCCCTCTCAAGTGCAGCAAACCACTTGTTAATGTCATCCCCCTCCTTATAAGGGGGAACTATCTTGTGCAGACTCCTGGAATCATGCTCTTTTGCAGGATGACTATGGGGAATACTGCTGCTGCCACCATGGGTATCTAAACCCAACTTCTGTCTTTCCTTCTCTAATTCTAAAGACTGTCTATCCAAATCCAGCTGTTGCTTCTTGAGCTTCAGTCTGGTTTGTTCCACTCTCAATCTATTGAGCTCCCTTTCTAACAATCTGTCATCAGGGTGGGTGGGAGGGACATTTCTAGATACAGAGGTATGATGGGAATGAACAGAAGGAGACCTGTCCCTTACAGAGGGCACCCTAACAGCTTGGCTACCAGTATAATGTGAGAGCACACCATCAGTATGGTGTGATTCAACCTCTGTACCAACTATGCTAGACTGTCTAGTAATGGGCAGGCTGAGAAGTTTCTTTCCTGAACCTTTTCCTGGGGGAGTCCCTGGATCAGATTGAGAACCATTAGCTACTTTTTCACCAGATTGGGCACTTATGGCCTTATCCTGTACTCTAAGCATATTAATTAACAGTTCTAAGGAAGGATTCTTCCCTACACTCAAACCTCTCTCTATGCAGAGACTCCTTGCTCCTTTCCAGCTAAGGTGATCATATGCAAGTTTGGACAGTTCAACATTTTTTCCTGTGCCAGACATTTTTTAGAGAGAGTTAAAGTGATAGAAAAAGAGAAAAAAGTTTTCAGAACTTTTTGGAAAGACAGAAAAAACTTTTTAAACTTTTAAGAACTTTTTGAAAGTTTTAGAAGTACTTTTCAGCACTTAGAAAAGAGTGAAAAGAGGAAATGCAAAACTTTTTGGCTATGTGTATATACACTGACCTTGTTTTGTATATTTTTCTCTTATGAAAAGTACAATGACAAGAGTGGTAAGTAGTCTCAAGCACTTATCCCACCACTGCACAACCAATGTATAGTTACAATAGGATGCAATGGGGAAACATAGGGATAGGGGCAACACAAACCATATACTCCAGAAGTGGAATGCGAACCACGAATGGACCCCAAACCTATGTGACCTTGTAGAGGGTCGCTGGGACTATTAGAAAATAGTGAGAGTTAGAAAAATAACCCTCGCCAAGACCCTGAAAAGTGAGTGCAAAGTGCACTAAAGTTCCCCTAAGGACAAAATAGTTGTGTTAGAGGAATAATGCAGGAAAGACACAAACCAGCAATGCAACAACTGTGGATTTCCAATCTAGGGTACCTGTGGAACAAGGGGACCAAGTCCAAAAGTCACAAGCAAGTCGGAGATGGGCAGATGCCCAGGAAATGCCAGCTGCGGGTGCAAAGAAGCTTCGACTGGACAGAAGAAGCTGAGGTTTCTGCAGGAACGGAAAGGGCTAGAGACTTCCCCTTTGGTGGACGAATCCCTCTCGCCTTGGAGAGTCGTGCAGAAGTGTTTTCCCGCCGAAAGGACGCCAACAAGCCTTGCTAGCCGCAAATCGTGCGTTTGGCGTTTTTGGACGCTGCTGGGGCCCAGGAGGAACCAGGAGGTCGCAAATTGGACCTGAAGAGAGAGGGGACGTCGAGCAAGACAAAGAGCCCTCACTGAAGCAGGTAGCACCCGGAGAAGTGCCAGAAACAGGCACTACGAAGATGCGTGAAACGGTGCTCGCCGAAAATGCACAAAGGAGTCCCACGTCGCTGGAGACCAACTTAGAAAGTCGTGCAATGCAGGTTAGAGTGCCGTGGACCCAGGCTTGGCTGTGCACGAAGGATTTCCGCCGGAAGTGCACAGGGGCCGGAGTAGCTGCAAAGTTGCGGTTCCCAGCAATGCAGCCCAGCGAGGTGAGGCAAGGACTTACCTCCACCAAACGTGGGCTGAAGAGTCACTGGACTGTGGGGGTCACTTGGACAGCGTCGCTGGATTCGAGGGACCTCGCTCGTCGTGCTGAGAGGAGACCCAAGGGACCGGTGATGCAGCTTTTTGGTGCCTGCGGTTGCAGGGGGAAGATTCCGTCGACCCACGGGAGATTTCTTCGGAGCTTCTGGTGCAGAGAGGAGGCAGGCTACCCCCACAGCATGCACAAGCAGGAAAACAGTCGAGAAGGCGGCAGGATCAGCGTTACAGAGTTGCAGTAGTCGTCTTTGCTACTATGTTGCAGGTTTGCAGGCTTCCAGCGCGGTCAGCATTCGATTCCTTATCAGAAGGTGAAGAGAGAGATGCAGAGGAACTCGGCTGAGCTCTTGCATTCGTTATCTAAAGTTTCCCCAGAGACAGAGACCCTAAATAGCCAGAAAAGAGGGTTTGGCTACCTAGGAGAGAGGAAAGGCTACTAACACCTGAAGGAGCCTATCAGCAGGAGTCTCTGACGTCACCTGGTGGCACTGGCCACTCAGAGCAGTCCAGTGTGCCAGCAGCACCTCTGTTTTCAAGATGGCAGAGGTCTGGAGCACACTGGAGGAGCTCTGGACACCTCCCAGGGGAGGTGCAGGTCAGGGGAGTGGTCACTCCCCTTTCCTTTGTCCAGTTTCGCGCCAGAGCAGGGGCTAAGGGGTCCCTGAACCGGTGTAGACTGGCTTATGCAGAATTGGGCACATCTGTGCCCAACAAAGCATTTCCAGAGGCTGGGGGAGGCTACTCCTCCCCTGCCTTCACACCATTTTCCAAAGGGAGAGGGTGTCACACCCTCCCTCAGAGGAAGTTCTTTGTTCTGCCATCCTGGGCCAGGCCTGGCTGGACCCCAGGAGGGCAGATGCCTGTCTGAGGGGTTGGCAGCAGCAGCAGCTGCAGTGAAACCCCAGGAAGGGCAGTTTGGCAGTACCAGGGTCTGTGCTACAGACCACTGGGATCATGGAATTGTACCAACAATGCCAGGATGGCATAGAGGGGGCAATTCCATGATCTTAGACATGTTACATGGCCATATTCGGAGTTACCATTGTGAAGCTACATATAGGTAGTGACCTATATGTAGTGCACGCGTGTAATGGTGTCCCCGCACTCACAAAGTTCAGGGAATTGGCTCTGAACAATGTGGGGGCACCTTGGCTAGTGCCAGGGTGCCCTCACACTAAGTAACTTTGCACCTAACCTTTACCAGCTGAAGGTTAGACATATAGGTGACTTATAAGTTACTTAAGTGCAGTGTAAAATGGCTGTGAAATAACGTGGACGTTATTTCACTCAGGCTGCAGTGGCAGGCCTGTGTAAGAATTGTCAGAGCTCCCTATGGGTGGCAAAAGAAATGCTGCAGCCCATAGAGATCTCCTGGAACCCCAATACCCTGGGTACCTCAGTACCATATACTAGGGAATTATAAGGGTGTTCCAGTAAGCCAATGTAAATTGGTAAAATTGGTCACTAGCCTGTTAGTGACAATTTGAAAGTAATGAGAGAGCATAACCACTGAGGTTCTGGTTAGCAGAGCCTCAGTGAGACAGTTAGGCACCACACAGGGAACATATACATGCACACCTATGAGCACTGGGGCCCTGTGTACCCCTTGGTACTCACTACAAGCCAGTCCAGCCTCCTACAGGGGACCTCTCACAGGGTGTCCAAATAGGAGTTCAAAGGGGCTGAAGCCCACTCCTTTTTGGGGTTCCTCCCTGTAAGGAAAAAGGAGGCATGGTAAAAGGATATCCCATCTCCTGCGGAGTTTTTCAGGGAGTCTTATAATCATGCCTTTGAGAGTTTTGTTAAATCTCTCCATCAGTCCATTTGTTTGTGGATGATAGGGTGTAGTGAACTTGTATGTAACACCACACTCCTTCCACATGGCCTTTAAGTAAGCAGACATGAAATTGCTTCCCCTGTCTGATACCACCTCTTGTGGGAAGCCCACCCTGGAAAAGATTCACAGGAGGGCCTTTGCCACTGCAGGTGCTGTAGTGGTCCTTAGAGGAATTGCTTCAGGATATCTGGTGGCATGGTCCACTACCACCAAGATAAACCTATTGCCTGAAGCAGTAGGAGGGTCAAGGGGGCCAACTATGTCAACCCCTACCCTTTCAAAGGGAATCCCAACCACAGGCAGTGGGATAAGGGGTGCCTTTGGAGTGCCACCTTTCTTGCCACTGGCTTGACAGGTTTCACAGGACTTACAAAATTCCTTTGTGTCCTCTGACATTCTAGGCCAATGAAACAAGGGAACAAGCCTGTCCCAAGTTTTCATTTGCCCCAAATGTCCAGCTAGGGGAATGTCGTGGGCTAGAGTTAGGAAGAACATTCTGTACTCCTGAGGAATCACCAATCTCCTGGCAGCTCCAGGTTTTGGATCCCTTGCTTCAGTGTACAAGAGGTTGTCCTCCCAGTAAACTCTGTGACGTTATTTCACTCAGGCTGCACTGGAAGGCCTGTGTAAGAATCGTCAGATCTCCCTATGGGTGGCACAAGAAATGCTGCAGCCCATAGGGATATCCTGGAACCCCAATACCCTGGGTACCTCAGTACCATATACTAGGGAATTATAAGGGTGTTCCAGTATGCCAATGTAAATTGGTGAAATTGGTCACTAGCCTGTCAGTGACAATTTGGAAAGAAATGAGAGAGCATAACCACTGAGGTTCTGGATAGCACAGCCTCAGTGAGACAGTTAGTCATAACACAGGTAACACATACAGGGCACACTTATGAGCACTGGGGCCCTGGCTGGCAGGGTCCCAGTGACACATGCAACTAAAACAACATATATACAGTGAAATATGGGGGTAACATGCCAGGCAAGATGGTACTTTCCTACAGAGGCTCATGCAGCAATACTGGGCATTCCAGGGCATATTTTTGCTTTAACCAGGGCTCAAGCCAAAAAGCAAAAAGGACAGGGTGACTTGGATCCTGGAAGAATTGACCAAGTGCTCCCTAAAGCTAGGGTTAGTAAAGGTAAACCACTACCTACTATCCCTCCCTCTACAACTTCAACCCTACAAATTCAACTTCTGAGGAAGAAGAATTTCCACCCTGTGCAGAACCTACACCAGTGGAGCTGGAAGCAGACACTGCTGAGCTTTTGGGTGAAGGGGGGCCTGCCAGGGAGGAGCTGAGTGTGGCACAGCATACCTGTCCCACACTAGAGGGTCTAAGGCAGCAAGCTGTCAAACAAGCAAATGGGGATGTCAGTGACTCACACAGAGTTTACTGGGAGGATAACCTCTTGTATACTGAGGCAAGGGATCCAAAACCTGGAGCTGCCAGGAGGTTGGTGATTCCTCAGGAATACAGAAAGTTGCTCCTAACTCTAGCCCACGACATTCCCTTAGCTGGACATTTGGGGCAAATGAAAACTTGGGACAGGCTTGTCCCCTTGTTTCATTGGCCTAGAATGTCAGAGGACACAAAGGAATTTTGTAAGTCCTGTGAAACCTGTCAAGCCAGTGGCAAGACAGATGGCACTCCAAAGGCACCCCTTATTCCACTGCCTGTGGTTGGGGTTCCCTTTGAAAGGGTATGGGTTGACATAGTTGGCCCCCTTGACCCTCCTACTGCTTCAGGCAATAGGTTTATCTTGGTGGTAGTGGACCATGCCACCAGATATCCTGAAGCAATTTCTCTAAGGCCCACTACAGCTCCTGCAGTTGCAAAGGCCCTCCTGGGAATCTTTTCCAGGGTGGGCTTCCCAAAAGAGGTAGTATCAGACAGGGGAAGCAATTTCATGTCTGCTTACTTAAAGGTCATGTGGAAGGAATGTGGTGTGACATACAAGTTCACCACACGCTACGATCCACAAACAAATGGACTGGTTGAGAGGTTTAATAAAACTCTCAAAGGAATGATAATGGGACTCCCTGAAAAACTCCGCAGGAGATGGGATATCCTGTTACCTTGCCTCCTTTTTGCTTTCAGGGAGGTACCCCAAAAAGGAGTGGGCTTCAGCCCCTTTGAACTCCTATTTGGACACCCTGTAAGAGGTCCTCTAACACTTGTGAAGGAGGGTTGGGAACAACCTTTAAAAGCTCCAAAGCAAGACATAGTGGACTATGTACTTGGCCTAAGATCTAGGATGGCTGAGTACATGCAAAAGGCCAGTAAAAACCTTCAGGCCAGCCAAGACCTCCAAAAGCAATGGCATGACAAGAAGGCTGTGTAGGAGGCTGGACTGGCTTGTAGTGAGTACCAAGGGGTACTTGCACCTTGCACCAGGTCCAGTTATCCCTTATTAGTGTATAGGGTGTCTAGCAGCTTAGGCTGATAGATAATGGTAGCTTAGCAGAGCAGCTTAGGCTGAACTAGGAGACGTGTGAAGCTTCCACAGTACCACTTAGTGTCATATGCACAATATCATAAGAAAACACAATACACAGTTATACTAAAAATAAAGGTACTTTATTTTTATGACAATATGCCAAAGTATCTTAGAGTGTACCCTCAGTGAGAGGATAGGAAATATACACAAGATATATATACACAATAGCAAAAATATGCAGTATAGTCTTAGAAAACAGTGCAAACAATGTATAGTTACAATAGGATGCAATGGGGAAACATAGGGATAGGGGCAACACAAACCATATACTCCAAAAGTGGAATGCGAACCACGAATGGACCCCAAACCTATGTGACCTTGTAGAGGGTCGCTGGGACTATTAGAAAATAGTGAGAGTTAGAAAAATAACCCTCCCCAAGACCCTGAAAAGTGAGTGCAAATGCACTAAAGTTCCCCTAGGGACAAAGAAGTCGTGTTAGAGGAATAATGCAGGAAAGACACAAACCAGCAATGCAACAACTGTGGATTTCCAATCTAGGGTACCTGTGGAACAAGGGGACCAAGTCCAAAAGTCACAAGCAAGTCGGAGATGGGCAGATGCCCAGGAAATGCCAGCTGCGGGAGCAAAGAAGGTTCGACTGGACAGAAGAAGCTGAGGTTTCTGCAGGAACGAAATAGGCTAGAGACTTCCCCTTTGGTGGACGGATTCTCTCGCCGTGGAGAGTCGTGCAGAAGTGTTTTCCCGCTGAAAGAATGCCAACAAGCCTTGCTAGCTGCAAATCGTGCATTTGGCGTTTTTGGACGCTGCTGGGGCCCAGGAGGGACCAGGAGGTCGCAAATTGGACCTGAAGAGAGAGGGGACGTCGAGCAAGACAAAGAGCCCTCACTGAAGCAGGTAGCACCCGGAGAAGTGCCAGAAACAGGCACTACGAAGATGCGTGAAACGGCGCTCGCCGAAGTTGCACAAAGGAGTCCCACGTCGCCGGAGACCAACTTAGAAAGTCGTGCAATGCAGGTTAGAGTGCCGTGGACCCAGGCTTGGCTGTGCACAAAGGATTTCCACCGGAAGTGCACAGGGGCCGGAGTAGCTGCAAAGTCGCGGTTCCCAGCAATGCAGCCCAGCGAGGTGAGGCAAGTACTTACCTCCACCAAACTTGGGCTGAAGAGTCACTGGACTGTGGGGGTCACTTGGACAGCATCGCTGGATTCGAGGGACCTCGCTCGTCGTGCTGAGAGGAGACCCAAGGGACCGGTAATGCAGCTTTTTGGTGCCTGCGGTTGCAGGGGGAAGATTCCGTCGACCCACTGGAGATTTCTTCGGAGCTTCTGGTGCAGAGAGGAGGCAGGCTACCCCCACAGCATGCACAAGCAGGAAAACAGTCGAGAAGGCGGCAGGATCAGCGTTACAGAGTTGCAGTAGTCGTCTTTGCTACTATGTTGCAGGTTTGCAGGCTTCCAGCGCGGTCAGCGGTCGTTTCCTTATCAGAAGGTGAAGAGAGAGATGCAGAGGAACTCGGATGAGCTCTTGCATTCGTTATCTGAAGTTTCCCCAGAGACAGAGACCCTAAATAGCCAGAAAAGAGGGTTTGGCTACTTAGGAGAGAGGATAGGCTACTAACACCTGAAGGAGCCTATCAGCAGGAGTCTCTGACGTCACCTGGTGGCACTGGCCACTCAGAGCAGTCCAGTGTGCCAGCAGCACCTCTGTTTCCAAGATGGCAGAGGTCTGGAGCACACTGGAGGAGCTCTGGACACCTCCCAGGGGAGGTGCAGGTCAGGGGAGTGGTCACTCCCCTTTCCTTTGTCCAGTTTCGCGCCAGAGCAGGGGCTAAGGGGTCCCTGAACCGGTGTAGACTGGCTTATGCAGAATTGGGCACATCTGTGCCCAAGAAAGCATTTCCAGAGGCTGGGGGAGGCTACTCCTCCCCTGCCTTCACACCATTTTCCAAAGGGAGAGGGTGTCACACCCTCTCTCAGAGGAAGTTCTTTGTTCTGCCATCCTGGGCCAGGCCTGGCTGGACCCCAGGAGGGCAGATGCCTGTCTGAGGGGTTGGCAGCAGCAGCAGCTGCAGTGAAACCCCAGGAAGGGCAGTTTGGCAGTACCAGGGTCTGTGCTACAGACCACTGGGATCATGGGATTGTGCCAACTATGCCAGGATGGCATAGAGGGGGGCAATTCCATGATCATAGACATGTTACATGGCCATATTCGGAGTTACCATTGTGAAGCTACATATAGGTAGTGACCTATATGTAGTGCACGCATGTAATGGTGTCCCCGCACTCACAAAGTTCTGGGAATTGGCTCTGAACAATGTGGGGGCACCTTGGCTAGTGCCAGGGTGCCCTCACACTAAGTAACTTTGCACCTAACCTTTACCAGGTAAAGGTTAGACATATAGGTGACTTATAAGTTACTTAAGTGCAGTGAAAAATGGCTGTGAAATAACGTGGACGTTATTTCACTCAGGCTGCAGTGGCAGGCCTGTGTAAGAATTGTCAGAGCTCCCTATGGGTGGCAAAATAAATGCTGCAGCCCATAGGGATCTCCTGGAACCCCAATACCCTGGGTACCTCAGTACCATATACTAGGGAATTATAAGGGTGTTCCAGTAAGCCAATGTAAATTGGTAAAAATGGTCACTAGCCTGTCAGTGACAATTTGGAAAGAAATGAGAGAGCATAACCACTGAGGTTCTGATTAGCAGAGCCTCAGTGAGACAGTTAGTCACTACAAAGGTAACACATTCAGGCACACTTATGAGCACTGGGGCCCTGGGTTACCAGGGTCCCAGTGACACATACAACTAAAACAACATATATACAGTGAAAAATGGGGGTAACATGCCAGGCAAGATGGTACTTTCCTACACAACCCCCCCCCAAACGAAGGACAATAAGACTAGCCATGACCTGATGAGTCTTCATTGTCTAAGTGGAAATATCTGGAGAGTCCATCTGCATTGGAGTGGCTACTCCCAGGTCTATATTCCACTGTATAGTCCATTCCCTGTAGGGATATGGACCACCTCAACAATTTAGGATTTTCACCTTTCATTTGTTTTAGCCAAAGTAGAGGTTTGTGGTCTGTCTGAACAATGAAGTGAGTGCCAAACAGGTATGGCCTCAACTTCTTCAGAGCCCAGACCACAGCAAAGGCCTCCCTCTCAATGGCAGACCAACGCTTTTCTCTAGGGGTCAACCTCCTACTAATAAAAGCAACAGGTTGATCCTGGCCCTCAGAATTAAGTTGTGATAGGACTGCCCCTACTCCTAATTCAGATGTATCAGTTTGGACATAGAATTTTTTAGAGTAACAAGGGCTTTTCAGGACAGGTGCAGAGCACATGGCCTGCTTTAGCTCCTCAAAAGCTTTCTGACAGTTTGCTGTCCATAATACCTTTTTAGGCATTTTCTTGGATGTGAGGTCATTAAGGGGGGCTGCAATGGAGCCATAGTTCTTAATGAACCTCCTGTAATACCCAGTGAGGCCTAGGAAGGCTCTCACCTGAGTCTGAGTGGTAGGGGGAACCCAATCAATAATAGTTTGGATTTTCCCCTGAAGTGGTGCAATCTGTTCCCCACCAACAAGGTGTCCCAGATAAACCACCTTACCCTGCCCTATCTGGCACTTTGAAGCCTTGATAGTGAGGCCTGCCTTTTGCAGGGCCTCCAAAACTTTCCATAGGTGGACCAGGTGAGCATCCCAGCTGGAGCTAAAGACAGCTATATCGTCCAAATATGCTGCACTGAAAGCTTCCATCCCTTGCAGGACTGTGTTCACCAACCTCTGAAAAGTGGCAGGTGCATTTTTCAAACCAAAAGGCATTACAGTAAACTGGTAATGTCCTCCAATGGTAGAAAATGCAGTCTTAGGTTTAGCATCTTCTGATAATTTGATCTGCCAATACCCTGCAGTCAAATCAAAAGTGCTTAGATACTTGGCAGATGCCAGTGTATCTATAAGCTCATCTGCCCTGGGTATAGGGTGAGCATCAGTTTTGGTTACCAAGTTGAGACCTCTATAGTCTACACACAACCGCATTTCTTTCTTTCCATCTTTAGAATTGGGTTTTGGTACCAGTGCCACAGGAGAAGCCCATGGACTGTCAGAGTGCTCAACCACTCCTAGTTCCAACATTTTCTGAACTTCTTGCTTTATGCAGTCCCTGACATGGTCAGGCTGCCTATAGATCTTACTTTTGACAGGTAAACTGTCTCCAGTATCTATAATGTGCTCACACCAAGAAGTGGTGCCTGGCACAGTAGAGAAGAGTTCTGAAAATTGTCCTAGGAGATTTATGCAATTGTCTTTCTGCTCAGCAGTAAGACAATCAGCCAAAACTACACCTTCCACAAGAGCATCTTGATCTGTGGAAGAGAAGAGATCAGGTAGAGGATCACTATCTTCTTCCTGTCCTTCATCTGTTGCCATGAGCAGGGTGAGATCAGCCCTGTCATAGTAGGGTTTCAGGCGGTTGACATGGAGCACCCTAAGGGGACTCCTGGCAGTGCCTAAGTCAACCAAGTAGGTGACTTCACCCTTCTTTTCAACAATTGTGTGGGGTCCACTCCATTTATCTTGGAGTGCTCTTGGGGCCACAGGCTCCAAGACCCACACTTTCTGCCCTGGTTGGTACTGAACCAAAACAGCCTTCTGATCATGCCATTGCTTCTGGAGCTCTTGGCTGGCCTGAAGGTTTTTACTGGCCTTTTTCATGTACTCAGCCATCCTTGATCTGAGGCCAAGTACATAATCCACAATATCCTGCTTAGGAGCTTTTAAAGGTTGTTCCCAACCCTCCTTTACAAGTGTGAGTGGACCCCTAACAGGGTGTCCAAAAAGAAGTTCAAAGGGGCTGAAGCCCACTCCTTTCTGGGGTACCTCCCTGTAGGCAAAAAGGAGGCATGGTAGAAGGATATCCCATCTCCTGCGGAGTTTTTCAGGGAGACCCATAATCATGCCTTTGAGAGTTTTATTAAATCTCTCCACCAGTCCATTTGTTTGTGGATGATAGGGTGTTGTGAACTTGTACGTTACACCACACTCCTTCCACATGGCCTTTAAGTATGCAGACATGAAATTGCTTCCCCTGTCTGATACTACTTCCTTTGGGAAGCCCACCCTGGAAAATATTCCCAGGAGGGCCTTTGCCACTGCAGGAGCTGTAGTGGTCCTTAAAGGAATTGCTTCAGGATATCTTGTGGCATGGTCCACTACCACTAAGATAAACCTATTGCCTGAAGCAGTAGGAGGGTCAAGGGGGCCAACTATGTCAACCCCTACCCTTTCAAAGGGAACCCCAACCACAGGCAGTGGAATAAGGGGTGCCTTTGGGGTGCCACCTGTCTTGCCACTGGCTTGACAGGTTTCACAGGACTTACAAAATTCCTTTGTGTCCTCAGACATCCTAGGCCAATGAAACAATGGAACCAATCTGTCCCAAGTTTTCCTTTGACCCAGGTGTCCAGCTAGGGGAATGTCATGTGCCAGTGTTAGGAGGAACTTTCTGTACTCCTGAGGAATCACTAATCTCCTGGCAGCTCCAGGTTTAGGATCCCTATGCTCAGTGTACAAGAGGTTGTCCTCCCAGTAAACTCTGTCAGAGTCACTGACATCCCCATTAGCCTGTTTGACAGCTTGCTGTCTGAGACCCTCTAATGTGGGACAGGTTTGCTGTGCCACACTCAGCTCCTCTCTGGCAGGCCCCCCTTCACCCAAAAGCTCAGCAGTGTCTGCTTCCAGCTCCTCTGGTGTAGGTTCTGCACAGGGAGGGAATTCTTCTTCCTCAGAAGTAGAATCCACTGTAGAGGGAGGGTGTGAGAAGGTAGCCTCTTTCTAGCCTTGTTACCCCCACTTTTGGCCTGTTTGTGAGTGTATGTCAGGGTGTTTGTCACTGTTTTCACTGTCTCACTGGGATCCTGATAGCCAGGCCTCAGTGCTCATAGTGAAAACACCATGTTTTCAGTATGGTTGTTATGTGTCACTGGGATCCTGCTAGTCAGGACCCCAGTGCTCATAGGTTTGTGGCCTATATGTATGTGTCACTGGGACCCTGTCACACAGGGCCCCAGTGCTCATAGGTGTGCATGTATATGTTCCCTGTGTGGTGCCTAACTGTCTCACTGAGGCTCTGCTAACCAGAACCTCAGTGGTTATGCTCTCTCATTACTTTCAAATTGTCACTAACAGGCTAGTGACCATTTTTACCAATTTACATTGGCTTACTGGAACACCCTTATAATTCCCTAGTATATGGTACTGAGGTACCCAGGGTATTGGGGTTCCAGGAGATCCCTATGGGCTGCAGCATTTCTTTTGCCACCCATAGGGAGCTCTGACAATTCTTACACAGGCCTGCCACTGCAGCCTGAGTGAAATAACGTCCACGTTATTTCACAGCCATTTTACACTGCACTTAAGTAACTTATAAGTCACCTATATGTCTAACCTTTACCTGGTAAAGGTTAGGTGCAAAGTTACTTAGTGTGAGGGCACCCTGGCACTAGCCAAGGTGCCCCCACATTGTTCAGAGCCAATTCACTGAACTTTGTGAGTACGGGGACACCATTACACGCGTGCACTACATATAGGTCACTACCTATATGTAGCTTCACCATGGTAACTCCGAATATGGCCATGTAACATGTCTATGATCATGGAATTGCCCCCTCTATGCCATCCTGGCATTGTTGGTACAATTCCATAATCCCAGTGGTCTGTAGCACAGACCCTGGTACTGCCAGACTGCCCTTCCTGGGGTTTCTCTGCAGCTGCTGCTGCTGCCAACCCCTCAGACAGGCATCTGCCCTCCTGGGGTCCAGCCAGGCCTGGCCCAGGATGGCAGAACAAAGAACTTCCTCTGAGAGAGGGTGTGACACCCTCTCCCTTTGGAAAATGGTGTGAAGGCAGGGGAGGAGTAGCCTCCCCCAGCCTCTGGAAATGCTTTGTTGGGCACAGAGGTGCCCAATTCTGCATAAGCCAGTCTACACCGGTTCAGGGACCCCTTAGCCCCTGCTCTGGCGCGAAACTGGACAAAGGAAAGGGGAGTGACCACTCCCCTGACCTGCACCTCCCCTGGGAGGTGTCCAGAGCTCCTCCAGTGTGCTCCAGACCTCTGCCATCTTGGAAACAGAGGTGCTGCTGGCACACTGGACTGCTCTGAGTGGCCAGTGCCACCAGGTGACGTCAGAGACTCCTGCTGATAGGCTCCTTCAGGTGTTAGTAGCCTTTCCTCTCTCCTAGGTAGCCAAACCCTCTTTTCTGGCTATTTAGGGTCTCTGTCTCTGGGGAAACTTTAGATAACGAATGCATGAGCTCAGCCGAGTTCCTCTGCATCTCCCTCTTCACCTTCTGATAAGGAATCGACCGCTGACCGCGCTGGAAGCCTGCAAACCTGCAACATAGTAGCAAAGACGACTACTGCAACTCTGTAACGCTGATCCTGCCGCCTTCTCGACTGTTTTCCTGCTTGTGCATGCTGTGGGGGTAGTCTGCCTCCTCTCTGCACCAGAAGCTCCGAAGAAATCTCCCGTGGGTCGACGGAATCTTCCCCCTGCAACCGCAGGCACCAAAAAGCTGCATCTCCGGTCCCTTGGGTCTCCTCTCAGCACGACGAGCGAGGTCCCTCGAATCCAGCGACACCGTCCAAGTGACCCCCACAGTCCAGTGACTCTTCAGCCCAAGTTTGGTGGAGGTAAGTCCTTGCCTCACCTCGCTGGGCTGCATTGCTGGGAACCGCGACTTTGCAAGCTTCTCCGGCCCCTGTGCACTTCCGGCGGAAATCCTTCGTGCACAGCCAAGCCTGGGTCCACGGCACTCTAACCTGCATTGCACGACTTTCTAAGTTGGTCTCCGGCGACGTGGGACTCCTTTGTGCAACTTCGGCGAGCACCGTTTCACGCATCCTCGTAGTGCCTGTTTCTGGCACTTCTCCGGGTGCTACCTGCTTCAGTGAGGGCTCTTTGTCTTGCTCGACGTCCCCTCTCTCTGCAGGTCCAATTTGCGACCTCCTGGTCCCTCCTGGGCCCCAGCAGCGTCCAAAAACGCCAAACGCACGATTTGCGTGTAGCAAGGCTTGTTGGCGTCCATCCGGCGGGAAAACACTTCTGCACGACTCTCCAAGGCGTGGGGGATCCATCCTCCAAAGGGGAAGTCTCTAGCCCTTGTCGTTCCTGCAGTATTCACAGTTCTTCAGCCTAGTAAGAGCTTCTTTGCACCAACCGCTGGCATTTCTTGGGCATCTGCCCATCTCCGAGCTGCTTGTGACTTTTGGACTTGGTCCCCTTGTTCCACAGGTACCTTCAGACAGGAATCCATCGTTGTTGCATTGCTGATTTGTGTTTTCCTTGCATTCTCCCTCTAACACGACTATTTTGTCCTTAGGGGAACTTTGGTGCACTTTGCACTCACTTTTCAGGGTCTTGGGGTGGGTTATTTTGCTAACTCTCACTATTTTCTAATAGTCCCAGCGACCCTCTACAAGGTCACATAGGTTTGGGGTCCATTCGTGGTTCACATTCCACTTCTGGAGTATATGGTTTGTGTTGCCCCTATCCCTATGTTTCCCCATTGCATCCTATTGTAATTATACATTGTTTGCACTGTTTTCTAAGACTATACTGCATATTTTTGCTATTGTGTATATATATCTTGTGTATATTTCCTATCCTCTCACTGAGGGTACACTCTAAGATACTTTGGCATATTGTCATAAAAATAAAGTACCTTTATTTTTAGTATAACTGTGTATTGTGTTTTCTTATGATATTGTGCATATGACACTAAGTGGTACTGTAGTAGCTTCACACGTCTCCTAGTTCAGCCTAAGCTGCTCTGCTAAGCTACCATTATCTATCAGCCTAAGCTGCTAGACACCCTATACACTAATAAGGGATAACTGGGCCTGGTGCAAGGTGCAAGTACCCCTTGGTACTCACTACAAGCCAGTCCAGCCTCCTACATTGGTTGTGCAGTGGTGGGATAAGTGCTTGAGACTACTTACCACTCTTGTCATTGTACTTTTCATAAGAGAAAAATATACAAAACAAGGTCAGTGTATATACACATAGCCAAAAAGTTTTGCATTTCCTCTTTTCACTCTTTTCTAAGTGCTGAAAAGTACTTCTAAACTTTCAAAAAGTTCTTAAAAGTTTAAAAAGTTTTTTTCTGTCTTTCCAAAAAGTTCTGAAAACTTTTTTCTCTTTGTCTATCACTTTAACTCTCTCTAAAAAATGTCTGGCACAGGCCAAAAAGTTGAACTGTCCAAACTTGCATATGATCACCTTAGCTGGAAAGGAGCAAGGAGTCTCTGCATAGAGAGAGGTTTGAGTGTAGGGAAGAATCCTTCCTTAGAACTGTTAATTAATATGCTTAGAGTACAGGATAAGGCCATAAGTGCCCAATCTGTAGAAAAAGTAGCTAATGGTTCTCAATCTGATCCAGGGACTCCCCCAGGAAAAGGTTCTGGAAAGAAAATTCTCAGCCTGCCCATTACTAGACAGTCTAGCATAGTTGGTACAGAGGTTGAATCACATCATACTGATGATGTGCTCTCACATTATACTGGTAGCCAAGCTGTTAGGGTGCCCTCTGTAAGGGACAGGTCTCCTTCTGTTCATTCCCATCATACCTCTGTATCTAGAAATGTCCCTCCCACCCACCCTGATGACAGATTGTTAGAAAGGGAGCTCAATAGATTGAGAGTGGAACAAACCAGACTGAAGCTCAAGAAGCAACAGCTGGATTTGGATAGACAGTCTTTAGAATTAGAGAAGGAAAGACAGAAGTTGGGTTTAGATACCCATGGTGGCAGCAGCAGTATTCCCCATAGTCATCCTGCAAAAGAGCATGATTCCAGGAATCTGCACAAGATAGTTCCCCCTTATAAGGAGGGGGATGACATTAACAAGTGGTTTGCTGCACTTGAGAGGGCCTGTGCTGTACAGGATGTCCCTCAAAAGCAGTGGGCTGCTATCCTATGGCTATCATTTAGTGGAAAAGGTAGGGATAGGCTCCTTACTGTGAAAGAAAATGATGCCAATAATTTTACAGTTCTTAAGAATGCACTCCTGGATGGTTATGGCTTAACCACTGAACAGTACAGGATAAAGTTCAGAGAGACCAAAAAGGAGTCTTCACAAGACTGGGTTGATTTCATTGACCATTCAGTGAAGGCCTTGGAGGGGTGGTTACATGGCAGTAAAGTTACTGATTATGAAAGCCTGTATAACACAATCCTGAGAGAGCATATACTTAATAATTGTGTGTCTGATTTGTTGCACCAGTACCTGGTAGACTCTGATCTGACCTCTCCCCAAGAATTGGGAAAGAAGGCAGACAAATGGGTCAGAACAAGGGTGAACAGAAAAGTTCATACAGGGGGTGACAAAGATGGCAATAAGAAGAAAGATGGTGAAAAATCTCAAGATAAGCATGGGGATAAGGGTAAAACCAAAGATCCCACTTCAAATCTTAAACACTCTTCAGAGGGTGGGGATAAAACAAATTCTTCCTCTTCTTCCCAACCTGCACACATTAAAAAGCCTTGGTGCTTTGTGTGTAAAAATAGAGGCCATAGGCCAGGGGATAAGTCCTGTCCAGGTAAACCCCCTGAGCCTACCACCACTAATACATCAAGCTCTAGTGCCCCTAGCAGTAGTGGTACTAGTGGTGGGACTGCTGGCAACAGTCAAGCAAAGGGTGTAGTTGGGTTCACTTATGGGTCCATAGTGGAAACTGATGTAATCAGTCCCAAGACAGTTTCTGTCACACCTAGTGGCATTGGCCTTGCCACACTGGCTGCTTGTCCCCTTACAATGGATAAGTACAGGCAGACAGTTTCAATAAATGGTGTTGAGGCCTTGGCCTACAGGGACACAGGTGCCAGTTTCACTTTGGTGACTGAAAACCTAGTGCCTCCTGAACAACACATCATTGGACAACAATATAAGATTATTGATGTCCATAACTCCACTAAGTTTCTTCCCTTAGCTATAATTCAGTTTAGTTGGGGTGGAGTTACTGGCCCTAAGCAGGTGGTGGTATCACCTAGCTTACCTGTAGACTGTCTCTTAGGTAATGACCTAGAGGCCTCAGGTTGGGCTGATGTAGAGTTTTATGCCCATGCAGCCATGCTGGGCATCCCTGAGGAATTGTTCCCTCTCATTTCAAGTGAAATGAAAAAGCAAAGGAGAGAAGGCCTGAAAACTCAGGATCCCTCTCCATCAACAGGTAAAAAGGGTATCACAGTATCCCCTAACCACCCTACCATTCAGGATACTATTCCTGTGGTGGGAGAAACCTCTCCTGGGGTGGCACCTGTTCCAAGGGAATCATCAGCTGGCAAAGCTAGACTCCCTGAGGTGGAAGTACCTCTCTGTGGGATAACTAACATTGGTGAGAAAAACAGCACCATTTTAGTTAACATGGAGCATCCCTCCAACCCTCCCAGAGAAACTTTAGTGCAGAAACCCTGCACTACCTCACAACACTTAGGACAGCATCCCTGCCCTAGTGTGGAGCTCATAGGACAGCATCCCTGCCCTGCTCCAACTCAAGAGAAACAGCATCCCTGTTCTCTCTTCCAGCCAGATGGACAAAGTTTTTGCCCAGCTATGGCTTTTCTGAGACAGCATCCCTGTCTGGCATTTCCATCACTACAAATAGGTTCAGTGGACAATTCCCACTGCTCTAAACTAAAACTTACTGATAGAAACTCTGAAAATACATCTTCACATTGTTGCTTAGCTAAAAAACTTCAAACAGGGTGGTTTACATCCCCACAGGGAAGTAACCATATAGTGGATGATAAAGGGAGTAACCAGTCTATTGCAGAGCTACTCTCTACTTATCACCACTTAGACAATAAAGTCTCAACTGGCCAAGGTTAGCCTTATTGTCCTTCGTTTGGGGGGGGGTTGTGTGAGAAGGTAGCCTCTTTCTAGCCTTGTTACCCCCACTTTTGGCCTGTTTGTGAGTGTATGTCAGGGTGTTTGTCACTGTTTTCACTGTCTCACTGGGATCCTGATAGCCAGGCCTCAGTGCTCATAGTGAAAACACCATGTTTTCAGTATGGTTGTTATGTGTCACTGGGATCCTGCTAGTCAGGACCCCAGTGCTCATAGGTTTGTGGCCTATATGTATGTGTCACTGGGACCCTGTCACACAGGGCCCCAGTGCTCATAGGTGTGCATGTATATGTTCCCTGTGTGGTGCCTAACTGTCTCACTGAGGCTCTGCTAACCAGAACCTCAGTGGTTATGCTCTCTCATTACTTTCAAATTGTCACTAACAGGCTAGTGACCATTTTTACCAATTTACATTGGCTTACTGGAACACCCTTATAATTCCCTAGTATATGGTACTGAGGTACCCAGGGTATTGGGGTTCCAGGAGATCCCTATGGGCTGCAGCATTTCTTTTGCCACCCATAGGGAGCTCTGACAATTCTTACACAGGCCTGCCACTGCAGCCTGAGTGAAATAACGTCCACGTTATTTCACAGCCATTTTACACTGCACTTAAGTAACTTATAAGTCACCTATATGTCTAACCTTTACCTGGTAAAGGTTAGGTGCAAAGTTACTTAGTGTGAGGGCACCCTGGCACTAGCCAAGGTGCCCCCACATTGTTCAGAGCCAATTCACTGAACTTTGTGAGTACGGGGACACCATTACACGCGTGCACTACATATAGGTCACTACCTATATGTAGCTTCACCATGGTAACTCCGAATATGGCCATGTAACATGTCTATGATCATGGAATTGCCCCCTCTATGCCATCCTGGCATTGTTGGTACAATTCCATAATCCCAGTGGTCTGTAGCACAGACCCTGGTACTGCCAGACTGCCCTTCCTGGGGTTTCTCTGCAGCTGCTGCTGCTGCCAACCCCTCAGACAGGCATCTGCCCTCCTGGGGTCCAGCCAGGCCTGGCCCAGGATGGCAGAACAAAGAACTTCCTCTGAGAGAGGGTGTGACACCCTCTCCCTTTGGAAAATGGTGTGAAGGCAGGGGAGGAGTAGCCTCCCCCAGCCTCTGGAAATGCTTTGTTGGGCACAGAGGTGCCCAATTCTGCATAAGCCAGTCTACACCGGTTCAGGGACCCCTTAGCCCCTGCTCTGGCGCGAAACTGGACAAAGGAAAGGGGAGTGACCACTCCCCTGACCTGCACCTCCCCTGGGAGGTGTCCAGAGCTCCTCCAGTGTGCTCCAGACCTCTGCCATCTTGGAAACAGAGGTGCTGCTGGCACACTGGACTGCTCTGAGTGGCCAGTGCCACCAGGTGACGTCAGAGACTCCTGCTGATAGGCTCCTTCAGGTGTTAGTAGCCTTTCCTCTCTCCTAGGTAGCCAAACCCTCTTTTCTGGCTATTTAGGGTCTCTGTCTCTGGGGAAACTTTAGATAACGAATGCATGAGCTCAGCCGAGTTCCTCTGCATCTCCCTCTTCACCTTCTGATAAGGAATCGACCGCTGACCGCGCTGGAAGCCTGCAAACCTGCAACATAGTAGCAAAGACGACTACTGCAACTCTGTAACGCTGATCCTGCCGCCTTCTCGACTGTTTTCCTGCTTGTGCATGCTGTGGGGGTAGTCTGCCTCCTCTCTGCACCAGAAGCTCCGAAGAAATCTCCCGTGGGTCGACGGAATCTTCCCCCTGCAACCGCAGGCACCAAAAAGCTGCATCTCCGGTCCCTTGGGTCTCCTCTCAGCACGACGAGCGAGGTCCCTCGAATCCAGCGACACCGTCCAAGTGACCCCCACAGTCCAGTGACTCTTCAGCCCAAGTTTGGTGGAGGTAAGTCCTTGCCTCACCTCGCTGGGCTGCATTGCTGGGAACCGCGACTTTGCAAGCTTCTCCGGCCCCTGTGCACTTCCGGCGGAAATCCTTCGTGCACAGCCAAGCCTGGGTCCACGGCACTCTAACCTGCATTGCACGACTTTCTAAGTTGGTCTCCGGCGACGTGGGACTCCTTTGTGCAACTTCGGCGAGCACCGTTTCACGCATCCTCGTAGTGCCTGTTTCTGGCACTTCTCCGGGTGCTACCTGCTTCAGTGAGGGCTCTTTGTCTTGCTCGACGTCCCCTCTCTCTGCAGGTCCAATTTGCGACCTCCTGGTCCCTCCTGGGCCCCAGCAGCGTCCAAAAACGCCAAACGCACGATTTGCGTGTAGCAAGGCTTGTTGGCGTCCATCCGGCGGGAAAACACTTCTGCACGACTCTCCAAGGCGTGGGGGATCCATCCTCCAAAGGGGAAGTCTCTAGCCCTTGTCGTTCCTGCAGTATTCACAGTTCTTCAGCCTAGTAAGAGCTTCTTTGCACCAACCGCTGGCATTTCTTGGGCATCTGCCCATCTCCGAGCTGCTTGTGACTTTTGGACTTGGTCCCCTTGTTCCACAGGTACCTTCAGACAGGAATCCATCGTTGTTGCATTGCTGATTTGTGTTTTCCTTGCATTCTCCCTCTAACACGACTATTTTGTCCTTAGGGGAACTTTGGTGCACTTTGCACTCACTTTTCAGGGTCTTGGGGTGGGTTATTTTGCTAACTCTCACTATTTTCTAATAGTCCCAGCGACCCTCTACAAGGTCACATAGGTTTGGGGTCCATTCGTGGTTCACATTCCACTTCTGGAGTATATGGTTTGTGTTGCCCCTATCCCTATGTTTCCCCATTGCATCCTATTGTAATTATACATTGTTTGCACTGTTTTCTAAGACTATACTGCATATTTTTGCTATTGTGTATATATATCTTGTGTATATTTCCTATCCTCTCACTGAGGGTACACTCTAAGATACTTTGGCATATTGTCATAAAAATAAAGTACCTTTATTTTTAGTATAACTGTGTATTGTGTTTTCTTATGATATTGTGCATATGACACTAAGTGGTACTGTAGTAGCTTCACACGTCTCCTAGTTCAGCCTAAGCTGCTCTGCTAAGCTACCATTATCTATCAGCCTAAGCTGCTAGACACCCTATACACTAATAAGGGATAACTGGGCCTGGTGCAAGGTG
This sequence comes from Pleurodeles waltl, assembly GCF_031143425.1. Lineage (NCBI taxonomy): Eukaryota > Metazoa > Chordata > Amphibia > Caudata > Salamandridae > Pleurodeles > Pleurodeles waltl. The sequence goes on along the minus strand of NC_090448.1, from coordinate 691,031,410 downwards.
CAAGTACCCCTTGGTACTCACTACAAGCCAGTCCAGCCTCCTACAGAGGGATAGTAGGAAGTGGTTTGCTTCTACTAGCCCTAGCTTTAGGGAGCACTTGGTCCATTGTTCCAGGATCCAAGCTTCCCTGTCCTTTTTGCTTTTTGGCCTGAGCCCTTGTCAAAGCAAAAATATGCCCTGGGATGCCCAGCATTGCTGCATGGGCCTCCAACTCCACATCTGACCAAGCTGATGTCTCCAAATCATTCCCTAATAGACAGTCTACAGGTAAATCTGAAGCTACCACAACTTTCTTTGGACCAGTTACCCCCCCCCAGTTGAGATTTACAACAGCCATGGGGTGGCTTTGTGTTATGTTGTGAGCATCGGTTACTTGGTACTGGTGTCCAAGTATGTGTTGTTCAGGGTGCACCAGTTTCTCAATCACCATTGTGACACTGGCACCTGTGTCCCTGTAGGCCTGGACCTCAACACCATTTATTAGGGTTAGTTGCTTGTACTTCTCCAAGTTATGGGGGCAAGCAACCAAAGTGGCTAAATCAATAGCCCCTTCAGAGACTAAAGTAGCCTCTGTGGTCTCCCTAATCAGACCAACCCCAACTAAGTTACCAAAAGTGAGCCCAGCTACTTCCTTGGATTGGCTATTAGTAGGTTTGCTCCCACCACCACTGCTATTAGTAGGGACACTAGGTGTAGCAGTAGGGGTTGTAGTGGTAGGAGCAGTGGTGCCTTTCTTTGGACAACTGGGATCTGTTGTCCAATGGCCTTTTATTTTACATAAATAGCACCATGGTTTCTTTTCCTTGTTCTGATTAAAGGAGGATTTGGACCCACCACCCCCACCAGAGTGTTTTTGTGGGCCTGATGAAGACTCATTTTTAGATTTGTCCCCACCCTTGTCAGAAGACTTACCATCCTTCTATTTGTTGCCATCTTTGTCACCCCCTGTATGAACTTTTCTGTTCATTCTTGTTCTGACCCATTTGTCTGCCTTCTTTCCCAATTCTTGGGGAGAGGTCAGATCAGAGTCCACCAAGTACTGGTGCAACAAATCAGACACACAATTATTAAGAATATGCTCTCTCAGGATCAAGTTATACAGGCTGTCATAATCAGTAACTTTACTGCCATGTAACCACCCCTCCAAGGCCTTCACTGTCTGGTCAATGAAATCAACCCAGTCTTGTGAAGACTCCTTTTTGGTCTCTCTAAACTTTATCCTGTACTGTTCAGTGGTTAAGCCATAACCATCCAGGAGTGCATTCTTAAGAACTTGGAAATTATTAGCATCCTTTTCTTTCACAGTAAGGAGCCTATCCCTACCTTTTCCACTAAATGATAGCCATAGGATAGCAGCCCACTGCCTTTGAGGGACATCCTGTACAACACAGGCCCTCTCAAGTGCAGCAAACCACTTGTTAATGTCATCCCCCTCCTTATAAGGGGGAACTATCTTGTGCAGATTCCTGGAATCATGCTCTTTTGCAGGATGACTATGGGGAATACTGCTGCTACCACCATGGGGTCCAAACCCCAATCTCTGTCGATCCTTCTCCAGGTCTAGGGATTCCCTGTCTAGAGGCAGCTGTTGCTGTTTAAGCTTCAGCCTGGTCTCTTTCACTCTCAACTTTTTGAGTTCCCTTTCTAACATGTTGTCTTCAGGGTGAGTGGGTTTGGAATGTTTAGACACTGAGGACAAATTGGAAATAACAGAGGGAGATCTGTCCCTAACAGTTTGGACTCTAACAACCTGGCCTCCAGGAACAAAAACATCCCTACTATGATGGGAGCTTCTATTACTACCAGCATTGCTTTGTGGTCTGCTAAGGGGCAGATCTGGAAGAGATCCCTGTACACCGCCCTCAAGGGGCTCCCCTGAGTCAGAGTGTGAGCTATCTACTAACTTCTCAGTTGAAGTGCCAGCTAGGGACCTATCATTCTCAATGAGCATGTTAAACAGAAATTCTCTAGAAGGGTTCCTTCCTACCACTATACCTCTATCATTGCAGAGACTCCTTAGGCTCTTAAAGTTAAGATTGTCATATGTTGTATTGACCATTTTAAGAGAAGTTCCTACATCAGACATGATAGAAGAAGGTTTAGAGAAAGTGAGAAGAGAGAAAAAGTTTCAGGACTTTTTAAAGAACAGGAAAAAACTTTTTTTCTAACTTTTTGAAACTTTTAGAAAGTTTAGGAATACTTTTCAGCACTTTGCAGAAAGTGTAAGAGAAGAAAAGCAAAACGTTTTTGGTTAGGTGTACATACACTGAACTTGTTTTGTATATTTTTCTCTTATGAAAAGTACAAAATGACAAAGTGGTAAGTAGTTACAAGTACTTATCCCACCGCTGCACAACCAATGTAGGAGGCTGGCCTGGCTTGTAGTGGGTACCAGAGGTACTTACACCTTGTGCCAGGTCCAGTTATCCCTTATTAGTCTAGAAGAGGTGTTTCTAGCAGCTTAGGCTGATAGAAGGTAGCTATAGCAGAGCAGCTTAGGCTGAACTAGGAGACATGTAAAGCTCCTACTATACCACTGGTGTCATATGCACAATATCATAAGAAAACACAATACACAGATATACAAAAAATAAAGGTACTTTATTTTTATGACAATATGCCAAAAGTATCTCACTGAGTACCCTCAGTATGAGGATGACAAATATACACAAGATATATGTACACAATACCAAAAATATGCAGTAATAGCAAAAGGAAGTAATGCAAGCAGTGTAAAGTTACAATACATTGCAATAGGAGCACATAGGTATAGGGGCAACACAAACCATAAACTCCAAAAGTGGAATGCGAACCACAAATGGACCCCAAACCTATGTGAGCTTGTAGAGGGTCGCTGGGACTGTAAGAAAACAGTGAGGGTTAGAAAAATAGCCCTCCCCAAGTCCCTTTAAGGTAGGTGTAAAGTGCACCTACAACCCCCAGAGAGCACAGAAGTCGCGATAAGGGGATTCTGCAAGGAAAACCAACACCAGCAATGCAACAACAGTGGATTTACGGACCTGAGTACCTGTAAGACAAGGGGACCAAGTCCAAGAGATGCAACAGTGTCTAGAGTGGGCAGGAGCCCAGGAAATGCCAGCTGAGGGTGCAAGGAAGCTGCCACCGGATGGGAGAAGCTTGGTGTTTTGCAAGAACGAAGAGGACTAGGAACTTCCCCTTTGGAGGATGGATGTCCCACGTCGTGAAGAAGCTTGCAGACGTGTTCCACGCAGAAGGACCGCAAACAAGCCTTGCTAGCTGCAAGGGTCGCGGTTAGGGTTTTTGGATGCTGCTGTGGCCCAGGAGGGACCAGGATGTCGCCACTTGGATGAGGAGACAGAGGGGGCACCCAGCAATTCAGGGAGCCTTCACAGAAGCAGGCAGCACCCGCAGAAGTACCGTATCAGGCAGTTAGAAGAGGAGTGAACCGGAGTCCACCCGAAGTCAGAAAAGGGAGTCCCACGACGCCGGAGGACAACGCAGAAGGTTGTGCACTGCAGGTTAGAGTGTCGGGGATCCAGGCTTGGCTGTGCACGAAGGAAATCCTGGAAGAGTGCACAGGAGCCAGAGCAGCTGCAAATCACGTGGTACCCAGCAATGCAGTCTAGCAATGGGAGGCAAGAACTTACCTCCACCAAACTTTGACTGAAGAGTCACTGGACTGAGGGAGTCACTTGGACAGAGTTGCTGAGTTCCAGGGACCACGCTCGTCGTGCTGAGAGGGGACACAGAGGAGCGGTGATGCAGTCTTTTGTTGCCTGCGGTTGCAGGGGGAAGATTTCGTCGACCCACAGGAGATTTCTTCAGAGCTCCTGGTGCAAGAAGGAGGCAGGCTACCCCCAGAGCATACACCACCAGGAAACAGGTGAGAAAGCCGGCAGGATGAAGCGATACAAGGTTGCAGTAGTCGTCTTTGCTACTTTGTTGTGGTTTTGCAGGCGTCCTGAGCAGTCAGCGGTCGATTCTTTGGCAGAAGGCGAAGAGGGAGATGCAGAGGAAGTCTGGTGAGCTCTTGCATTCGGTATCTAAAGAATTCCCCAAAGCAGAGACCCTAAATAGCCAGAAAAGGAGGTTTGGCTACCTAGGAAGGAGGATAGGCTAGTAAGAAAGGTAAGAGCCTACCAGAAGGAGTCTCTGACGTCACCTGATGGCGCTGGCCACTCAGAGAAGTCCAGTGGGCCAGCAACACCTCTGTTTCCAAGATGGCAGAGGTCTGGGGCACACTGGAGGAGCTCTGGGCACCTCCCAGGGGAGGTGCAGGTCAGGGGAGTTGTCACTCCCCTTTCCTTTGTCCAGTTTCGCGCCAGAGCAGGGCTGGGGGATCCCTAAACCGGTGTAGATTGGCTTATGCAGAGATAGGCAGCATCTGTGCCCATCAAAGCATTTCCAGAGGCTGGAGGAGGCTACTCCTCCCCAGCCTTCACACCTATTTCCAAAGGGAGAGGGTGTGACACCCTCTCTCAGGGGAAATCCTTTGTTCTGCCTTCCTGGGCCAGGGCTGCCTGGACCCCAGGGGGCAGAAACCTGTCTGAGGGGTTGGCAGCAGCAGCAGCTGCAGTGCAAACCCTGAAAAGGCAGTTTGGCAGTACCCGGGTTCTGTGCTAGAGACCGGGGGGATCATGGAATTGTCTCCCCAATGCCAGAATGGCATTGGGGTGACAGTTCCATGATCTTAGACATGTTACATGGCCATGTTCGGAGTTACCATTGTGACGCTATACATAGGTAGTGACCTATGTATAGTGCACGCGTGTAATGGTGTCCCCGCACTCACAAAGTCCGGGGAATTTGCCCTGAACAATGTGGGGGCACCTTGGCTAGTGCCAGGGTGCCCACACACTAAGTAACTTTGCACCCAACCTTCACCAGGTGAAGGTTAGACATGTAGGTGACTTATAAGTTACTTAATTGCAGTGGTAAATGGCTGTGAAATAACGTGGACTTTATTTCACTCAGGGTGCACTGGCAGGCCTGTGTAAGAATTGTCAGATCTCCCTATGGGTGGCAAAAGAAATGCTGCAGCCCATAGGGATCTCCTGGAACCCCAATACCCTGGGTACCTCAATACCATATACTAGGGAATTACAAGGGTGTTCCAGTATGCCAATGTGAATTGTTAAAATTGGTCACTAGCCTGTTAGTGACAATTTGGAAAGCAGAGAGAGCATAACCACTGAGGTTCTGGTTAGCAGAGCCTCAGTGAGACAGTTAGGCATCACACAGGGAACACACACATATAGGCCACAAACTTATGAGCACTGGGGTCCTGGCTAGCAGGGTCCCAGTGACACATAACAAATATACTGACAACATAGGGTTTTCACTATGAGCACTGGACCCTGGCTAGCAGGATCCCAGTTAGACAGTGAAAACACCCTGACATATACTCACAAACAGGCCAAAAGTGGGGGTAACATGGCTGGAAAGAGGCTACTCTCTCACAGTGCCAATATGCCAAAAGTATCTCAGAGGATATACTCCCTTAGGAGGTAATTAATATACACAAAATTTAGGCACACAAACCAAAATCAGGTAAGTAACAGTTAGAAAAGTAGTGCAAACAATGTAGAATCACAATAGAATGCAATAGGGAGAAACAGGCCTAGGGGCAACACAAACCATATACTCCAAAAGTGGAATGCGAACCACGAATGGACCCCAGGCCTAGTGTAGTGTGTAGAGGGTCGCTGTGAGTGTAAGAAAACACTAAGGGTGTCCAAGATACCCCACTTCAAGACCCTGCAAAGTAGAAGTAAAGTTACCCTGTTACCCCAGAAAGACAGTAAAGTCGAGACAGGGGATTCTGCAAGGACAACAACTGACTGCAAAAAACTGAAGACGGATTCCTGGTTCTGAGGACCTGTAAAGGAAGGGGACCAAGTCCAAGAGTCACGCAAGTGTCCAGGGGGGGGCAGGAGCCCACTAAACCCCGGATGAAGGTGCAAAAGGGCTGCCTCCGGGTGGAAGAAGCCAAAGATTATGCAACAACGGAAGGTGCCAGGAACTTCTCCTTTGGTCAGAAGATGTCCCATGGCGTGGTAGAGGATGCAGAGTTGTTTCCACGCAGAAAGACTGCAAACAAGCCTTGCGAGCTGCAAGAGTCGCAGTTGAGGATTTTGGGTGCTGCCAGGGCCCAGGAAGGACCAGGAGGTCGCCCCTTGGAGGAGGAGACAGAGGGGATGCTCAGCAACACAGAGAGCCCACACAGAAGCAGGCAGCACCCGCAGAAGCACCTGAAGAGGCACTTGTAGGAGACTGGACTGGCTTGTAGTGAGTACCAAGGGGTACTTACACCTTGCAACAGGCCCAGGTATCCCTTATTAGTGTATAGGGTGTCTAGCAGCTTGGGCTGATAGATAATGGTAGCTTAGCAGAGCAGCTTAGGCTGAACTAGGAGACGAGTGAAGCTCCTACAGTACCACTAGTGTCATATGCACAATATCATAAGAAAACACAATACACAGATATACTAAAAATAAAGGTACTTTATTTTTATGATAATATGCCAAAAGTATCTCAGTGAGTACCCTCAGTATGAGGATAGCAAATATACACAAGATATATGTACACAATACCAAAAATATGCAGTATAGTATTAGAAAACAGTGCAAACAATGTATAGTTACAATAGGATGCAATGGGGACTCATAGGGATAGGGGCAACACAAACCATATACTCCAAAAGTGGAATGCGAACCACGAATGGACCCCAAACCTATGTGACCTTGTAGAGGGTCGCTGGGACTGTAAGAAAACAGTGAGGGTTAGAAAAATAGCTCACCCCAAGACCCTGAAAAGTGAGTGCAGCGTGCACTAAAGTTCCCCAAAGAGCACAGAAGCCGTGATAAGGGAATTCTGTAGGAAAGACCAACACCAGCAATGCAAGAACAATGGATTTCCAGACGAGAGTACCTGTGGAACAAGGGGACCAAGTCCAAAAGTCACGATCAAGTCGAGAGTGGGCAGATGCCCAGGAAATGCCAGCTGTGGGTGCAAAGAAGCTGCTACTAGGAAGTAGAAGCTGAGGATTCTGCAGGAACAACAAGGGCTAGAGACTTCCCCTTTGGAGGATAGATGTCCCACGTCGTGAAGAGTCGTGCAGAAGTGTTTTCCTGAAGAAAGACCGCAAACAAGCCTTGCTAGCTGCAAGTCGTGCAGTTAGGGTTTTTGGATGCTGCTGTGGCCCAGGAGGGACCAGGATGTCGCCAATTGCATCAGGGGACAGAGGGGTGCCCAGCAAGACAAGGAGCCCTCTCAGAAGCAGGCAGCACCCGCAGAAGTGCCGGAACAGGCACTGTGGTACTGAAAATTCTGGACCTGTGTTATAAACGTCGTCGTATCACAACGATTTTGGTATCAGCAGACCGGGAATGATTAGAATAGTATGCACAAGCATTGTATTCATATTCGGGTAACGAAATCACCCGAATATCAGAGTTTCCGTCCTGAACCCTCGTGTTCCATTTAAACAACAGCCATTTTATGATTGCCCTCACATAGGCAAATGTCTAATGCTGAAAACGAGTCTGAAGGACACGTACACCTTTGCTGACTCCTCTGTGACCTGGGCAAGCTGACTCCACTGCCTGAAGCCAAACCTGTTCGGCCAGTTTCTTTCCCAGTGGCCGAATGAGATTAGTATCAAGGCACAACACATCATAAACCTTTCATCACACACAAACCATGCCTAATCTTACACACACCTGTCTCTGTTTCTTTCTTTATGACTTGCTTTACAAGGAGGAGGTGCCTGTTTATATTGGGGGTCCGTCGATATCTGATGAAAGTACTAAGCCTTGCCGGGTAATTGATTGAGGGCTGGACAAACTGAAATATGGGCTTGTCATCATAACCCTGCTATTTCTTTGTAGTGAAAATATGTGAATGGTCAACTGTGAAATAAGGAATGTTTGCCCAAAGCATAATATTTTGTATAAAAGAGAAGGTTAGCTTTGCAAGAGCAGCAGTCTCCTGAGAATATACACCGTTCTAGGATACCTGTTACTGGCTGCAGCCAATAAACAAGATCTTTGACTTCACCAAGAAGACTCTGTGTTTCTGTAGTCTGAAACAGGAAGGACTCGAAGTCTTAGGGTGTGTTCCCTGGCACCACTGGGTTCTGAAAAACCCAGTACTTCAGTTGGCGCCCAACGTGGGGTGATTTCAGCGGTACCAGTCCAAGCCAGAGGTTCGTGAGGAGCTTCGTGTGAAAATTCTGGAGGAAGGCCGCCACTTCATCGACCCCTGTATGTCGACGTGGTCCGAAAGTCTTTGCTGCGAGGTTCCCCGCTTCCCGACGGCTACGAAGGACTGCTGCCCTGACTATCGCCCTGTTTTGGACCCTTGATGATTTGGTAGAGCGAAACGATAAACGAGTCTTCTGGTGACGTCATCGATACCTCAGTTAAGTATAAGTGGAGCGTCTCCCAGTCCTTAGTTTGGTTCTTAGTTTGGTATCCCCTTGGGATCTTTGATTTGGAACTTGCAAGTACCAAAGCCGAGGGATTCGTGTATTCACGAGACTATCGTATTCGATAATCCTTTGAAGTTTGAAGCTAGACTAGAGAGCGAAGATGCCTGGTCTTAGTAGACATGGAAATTTGTTTTGTCTTGGTTATAATAGGGATTCCCGATTGGAGGACTCGTGTCCGGTTCCTCCGATTGGAACTCCAACCTATGAACTATATGTGAAACATGGCATAGGCCCCCTCACATATAATGAAGTATGGATCCGATACACCAGGAAAGATGGTGTTTTAAAATGGCCCCAATATGGTAGTTTTGACACAGAGATTCTGAATAATCTGGAGGTTAAACTTTTTAAGAAGAAAGCCCGGCCGGGGATGTTTGACTCTTTCCGCCTATGGCGTAAGGAAGCCAAACAGAAGGAAATTAAATTAGCAAAGAGAAATAAGAGGGAAGAGGGTATCTCGATAATGCAAGCTGCCATGCAGTTTAAAGATGATGAAGAACAGATGAATGAGCAGTTGCACAGGCAACGTAAATTGGTGACCGATAAATGTTATCCAGTTTTTCCGCTTCTTCAGCAAGATGCAGTAAAAGAACTTGAGAAAGATCCTTTAATGTCACACTTGTTGAGTTCGCCACCCCCTATGCGCAGAATGCTACAGCACCTCCGCAACCTTTAGCTGTGCAACCTCCGGTTATTGTGCCTCAGGTTCTTCCACAGCCGCCAGCTCCTCTTCAGTTGGCTCCTACTACTATGGCGCAGCCCCTTCAAGGGCCGCTGACTTCGCTACCTTCTCCATCTGTACCTCCTGCGACTTTATGTACTACATCGACTGCCTCTTCTGGTGTTCTTCCTGATACTGCCTCTGCGTCTGCTTCTGTGTCTGCCTTGCCTCCCTCTGTTTTTCCTCCTGTTCTTTCATCAACTTCTCCTTCTGTCCGACAGAGAATGACAGATACTGTTGCTAGCCTTATATTTCCTCTCTTTGGGTCGTCTGGTGTGACCCCAGATTCGGAGCGTAAACAGTCGCGTAGTCAATTGCCTAATTCTCGAGAGAGAGAAATGTTTGACCGTATGGCGCGTAAATGGGTTGTTTACCCTTTAAGATACGATGTAGAGTCTGTTATGGATGTCTTCCGTCAATGGGAAGCACCGAAACAAAGATACGTTTTTGAGAAAATTTGTGCATTCCTTTGTGAGGAATTAGAGGATAATGATTTGGAAACAAATCCGCCTGATTTGTGCCGTGTACGGTTTGAGTTTGAAAAAGGCACGATTGTGGGTCCCGAAGTTGAGAAAGCAGTTGCGACGTTGTTGTCCTTTAGGAATAAGGATCCTTCTCAGTCATTGTTCCAACATGACTCCTCTGTTAAACAAAAGGTGCGACAGTACCCAATGAGAGAAGTCCCTCCGGTATGGAAGGACGCTGTTGCGGCTGATGTTGCTAATCAAATTGATGCTGTCCCAGTTCATTTTCAGCGTGTTTGGGTACATGTTCCGTGGAAGCGAGCTGAAGTTTTAGCCCTTAAGCAGACTTTGCCTGATCCCCGTAAAAACCCTGCAGGGTATTATAAGGAATTATCACAGACTGCAGACTCATGCATTAAGAATTTAGCCGACATAGACATGTTATTTGGGAATGTTGTTCCACAGCCTTTGTGGGGATTGATTCGCCATACAGATCATGCACAAGAGTTAGGTGACTCATGGGCTAATATTAGTGCTGCAAATGATAGACAAGTTGGAGGTGCCCAGCCTGAGCCTTTGGTAGCAGAACTGCCTGCTAGGATCATTACTTACATGAAGACTTTAATGCCTGCGATGCGTGTGAATTGGGATAAATTGTCTGCGTGTAAGCAGAAGAAAGATGAAACAGTGTCTGATTTCTTCACCAGGTTTGAGGAAACGTTTATCGACCACAGTGGTCAAGATATGAGTACAGAAGGTGGTCAACGGTTGTTCGTCGACAAGTTTGTGCACAATTTGCTTGCCGAGCTGTGTAAGAAATTGAAGGATTCAGAGAGTTCTTGGGCCGTTTCCTCTTCAGCACAAATATTGGCTACTGCACAGTACTACGAAAATAGGGATAAAGATGAGCAGGATAGAGCAGACAAGAAAACTAAAGAATTAAAGACGAAGGTTCTTTTACAACAGGCGTATCCGCCACGTGGTGGTCAGAGTAACTATCAGCAACCTCAACAGTTCCAGAGAAACTCGCAAAGGTTCGAGTTTTCTCAACCACGTGTTCCTATAGGTCCCAATCAGTGTTCATATTGTAAAGAAGAGGGTCATTTCAAGTATACTTGTCCTATTTTGTTACAGCGTACGAATGGTGCTTCTGGCGCAAGAGGTCGAGGTGTTCAACAAGCTCCTAGAGGTAGAGGACGTGGAAGTTTCCCCCAGAACACGCGTTCCTTTCCGTCTCAAAACTCAATGAATAGTTTTGACCAGCAACATAACGCGTCTGGTAGGACGGCTCAGTACTATGCTGACGACTACTATGCAGAAGATGAGAACTTGGAAGGTAATAATTGCTAGGACAGCCATAGACAAAGAGAGGGAGTTTTTTTAGTTCCAGTAGATCAGAATGGACCTTATGTTAAGGTGATTACCTCAGGTGTGTCGGAGCCTTTTCTGTTGGATACTGGTGCTACAAAGAGTTCTATTATGCACTCAAAACTCCCTGGCGCACCTTTGTCTGGCGAGATGAATGTTTCAGTAGGTTTTTCTGGCGCCCCGGTTAGGAACCCGATTTCTAGTCCTATGTCCCTTTCTGTTGGACCTTGTGAATTGGAAGCACCCCTTATTCTGACGACAGGTTGTGGTGAAAACTTGTTAGGATTGGATTTGTTGAAAAGATTGTATGCAATATTATATTGTTCTCCTTCGGGAGTACAACTTACACTGGGTAGGAAAATGGTCTCTCCAATGTATTTGTCGAAGGATAAACTTCCGACCGAATTGTCGTTTCTTCCTGATACCATTTGGGCTACTGGTCCTAATGACGTGGGTCTGTTGGAAATACCGCCTCATGTTGTGACATTGAAAGCCAATGTTAAATTACCACGCATTCAACAATACAAGATCTCTAGTGAAGGTGAAAAGGCGTTGCTAGCGATCATTTATGATTTAATTGAAAAAGATGTAATTGAAGAGACAAGAGGCAACGTTTGTAATAGTCCTGTTCTGCCTGTTTTGAAACGTACTGACCCCTCTAAGCCACCTGTTTACAGGCTCCTGATTGATCTTAGAGAGGTAAATAAAATAGTTGTGCCACAGTTTCCAGTTGTCCCTGATATCACTGCCATATTGACTATGATTCCAGCTTCCGCCACCTGGTTCTCGGTGATTGACTTAAAGAATGCTTTCTTCAGCATCCCGATTGCCGAGGAGAGCAGGGATATTTTTGGCTTTAGTTTAGGAGGCCGAAGTTTCCGCTTCAAACGCGCTCCACAAGGCTACTGTGAAAGTCCATCAACATACAGTCAGGCTTTAAAAACACAGCTTGATGCAATTGTTTTACCTGACGGCGCTACCCTTATTCAGTACATTGATGATTTGCTAGTCGCTACAGATACTGAAGAGATTTGTAAAGAAGCCACCTTATCGTTGTTGCGTCATTTATCTGATTTACATCACAAAGTGTCCTTTTCAAAACTGCAATATTGTCGACAAGATGTGACCTACTTAGGTCATCTCTTATCGAAGGAGGGAAGGAAACTGACCTCAGAAAGAATTCAGGCAATTGCAAAATTTAGTGTGCCAAGGACACAGAGAGAAGTACGTGCTTTCTTGGGCAATACATCATACTGCAGACAATGGATACCGAAATTTTTCTTTGCTGGCCAAACCTTTGGTAGCATTGACCTATAAAGATACACCGAACCCCGTTCCGTGGTCTGAAGATTGTCAGAAAAGTTTTTCCGAATTGCGTAATGCATTGTGTTCGGCTCCTGTGTTGGGTACCCCTGACTACAGTAAGCCCTTTACACTGTATGTCCATGAGAAAGAGGGTTGTGCATTGTCAGTGCTGACACAGTCTTTTGGAGACAAGCAGCGCCCATGCGCATATTTTTCGTCAACTTTGGATCCGGTAGCTAATGCATTGCCGAGTTGCTTGAGAGCCACAGCGTCAGCAGCTGTTTCTATTCGACAGTCTGCTGGGTTAGTGATGAATAATATGTTGATTGTGATGGTTCCACATGCAGTGGACACGTTGTTAAACAGGACCAAGACACAGCATTTAACTAGTGCTCGATTGTCAGGTTACGAGTTGACACTGTTAGCGAGTCATGTGCACATAAAGAGGTGCAATACGTTGAATCCAGCCACGTTATTGCCGATTTCAGTAGAGACAGATGATGCTGAACAACATGATTGTTTTCTTAGGACAGAAGAAGAAACGAAAGGGAGAGTAGATCTTAAAGATACTCCTCTTGTAAAGTGTGATGGTACCTTATGGGTGGATGGTTCATGCTTCAAGCTTCCGAATGGTGATACGACTGCAGCATATGCTGTCACAACTTTGCATACGATTGTTGAAGCTGCACGTATACCACATCATTCAGCTCAAGCAGCAGAGCTGATTGAACTTACGAGAGCGTGTGTGTTATCGAAAGGAATGAAAGTGACCATATATACCGACAGCCAATATGCGTTTGGTGTGGCCCATAGTTTTGGACGATTGTGGAAAGAACGTGGGTTCCTGACTTCGCATGGAGCTAAAATTCAGCATGGTCAGTTGGTGAATGAGCTTCTTGAGTCACTGACCTTGCCATTACAAGTTGCGATTGTGAAATGCAGTGCACACAAGAAGGTTACTGATGATGTCGGTCGTGGCAATGCATTTGCTGACGAAATCGCAAAAGAAACAGCAAAAGATGTGATGAATCGAATGTATGTTGCAGGCCCCGCAAGATGGGTTGGTAACGTTGGAATATGTGAAGATACGATAGAGGGTGTGAAGTCTCTTCAAGCTGAAGCTTCAGAGAAAGAGTTGAGCGTGTGGAAAGAAAGTACGGGTAAATTGGATGAAAATGGTTGTTGGGTTGACTTGTCAGAACATCAGCGATGGTTGTTACCCGATGCGTATGTGCTTGCAGTGGTGACAATGGCTCATGGGATGGCCCATATCAGTGTGAAAGGGATTTGTAAGTTGTTGGCTCCAGTATAGCAAAATGCTGGAATTCCTAAATGTGCAGAGAATGTGGTCAAGAATTGCATGGTGTGTCTGAAATACAATCCTGGTAGGGGAACCCCAACTCCAGCTGGTTATTTTGCGCCTCCAACATATCCTTTCGAGGTTTTGCAGCTAGATTTCATCCACATGGAAAGGTGCAACAATCTGAAATACGTACTCATTGTTGTTTGTGCTTTTTCAAGATGGGTAGAAGCATATCCCTTAAAAGACAACACTGCCTTATCCACAGCTAAAGCCCTTGCCAAAGAATTCTTCCCTAGGTTTGGAATGCCGAGAATGGTCTGGAGTGATAATGGGAGTGAATTTGTGGGTCGAGTGATGACAAAAGTATGTGAGGGGCTAGGTATCCAGCAAAAATTCCACGCTGCAAATCACCCCCAATCAGCTGGACTAGTAGAGTGCTATAATGGCACGCTAAAACTGAAGTTGGCAAAGATACAAGCGAGCTCTGGTCTTAAATGGCCTGATGCTCTGCCTCTAGCACTCCTATCAACAAGAATGACTGTGCATTCGCGAGTGGGACTTAGTCCCTATGAAATTGTGTTCGGCCGCCCGGCCAACATATAGGGAGTGCCAAGACCAACAAAATTCTGTGAGATCGAACACCCTGTACTGCTTGATTATTTGTATGAATTGACGGCTAAATTGCGTGTTCTACACCAACAGGTTCACGATACTCTGCCTCAGGTCTCTGAAGCTCCAGGACATCTTATCGATCCTGGATCATGGGTGCTGGTCAAGAACTTCCAGCGGACAAAGAATGACCAGCCCCGTTGGACCGGCCCCCACCTCGTCCTTCTCTCAACAAGATCAGCTGTTCGAGTGGAAGGGAAAAAGAACTGGATCCACGGCGTACACTGCAAGAGGGTCCCTTTTCCTCTACCGTACGACCGATGGGTCCAGGAGGGGATCGCTGACTCTGAGACTGAGACTGTGCCTCGTTTTTTGCCATTTAGCGATGCATGTGTAAAAGGAACAATTTCTGAACAAGAAAGTGACAATAATTTGCAAGAAGCTGTGCCACCGTCAATTCGATTGAACACTACAGAGCCTGAACTCTTGTTCCAAAACCAGACAGTACCTGGAAAAAGCCGTTATAATTTGAGACCAAGAACTAAGGACAAATAATTTTTCCTGTTCCTTTGCTATTTTTTTAAAAGTGCGGCTCTCTCATCTGAGAAACTTTCTTATTTTAGTTTTTTTTTCTTTTCGAACCGCCATCCGGGTTCAGCTGTAGGGTCGTGGTTGCCCAAGTCTTTGGAGTGCAGCTGAAGACGTTAGGTAAAACACCCTACCACCACGAGCAGCAATTAGAGAGGATGGAGTTTTTCAAGAATGAGAGACCTGCCAGACAGATGGACTTTAAAGCCAGAATGGGTATAATAATGACAAAGAAACGATTTTTGATATTATGTATTTTCATGTTGCTTAGTGTAATGACGTTTTTAATAGGATATGTTTTATTCTCTTTTCAAGTGACATTTGCACCCATTACTCAGCCCATACCTCCTTCTACTGTTTCCTCGCATTCTTTTCACCCCCTGCCTGAACACGAGTCTGCCAGAAGATTAGAGTTTGTCAACAATTCATTCATTCAGCTTCTACACCAACACCAATTAGTAGTGAACACAACTAACTGTTGGGTGTGTGGTCTTATGCCTCATACTACTGATAAAGGTATCCCTTATCTGGTCCTGCTTTTCAGCCATAATGGTTCTGTATGGGCATATAGAACGGTGTTCATATACGCGTATGAAGCCAACCCCCTACGTTCTGTGAAAGATAATCCTAAGAATAGTGCTCTAGCTAAGGGTATAGTAGATATGATTAGGGAAGATATTTCCTATGAGACTATCCCGAGAGATGAGACACTAGCATATATTGGATGGAACATAACAGGATATGGAGTTACTCTGAGTGGGAACCAGCGAGCAAAGAGATCCTCCCCGATTTGGATTGTACCCCATTAGAGTCATCTATGTCTGCAAGGTAATGGCAAGAATCCCAGAGCTCAGTTAGGGAAAAGTATCTGCACTGAAACATATGTTTTTGCGTCTCAGACTTCTCCTTCGTTCTTAGCAGCTAAGGGTACCTATTTCATCTGCCATAATAGAGCCTATACATGGTTGCCCCCTGACTTCTCAGGCACATGTTTTGTTTCATCCCTGTTACCTCCCACCTATACGGGCGCAGCAGATTACCATAAGACTAGGATAGTTAGAGGTGTCATAAGTAAAGTAAACACTACAGGACAAGAATTTGGAGATTTCGTAAAGGGTTTTCTGCCGTTTTGGGGTCCTATGGTTAACAGCAGGAACATAAGGCAATTGACAAAGGTGGTTGAATCCACGGTAGTTGAAACCGCCGGTGCCCTTGGTAATTTGACTGCTGAGCTCCAGTCGGATCGCCTTATGACTCTTCAGAACAGGGTCGCATTAGACGTCATACTTGCAGACCGAGGTGGGGTATGTAAAGTGATCCAATCAAGTTGCTGTGTTTTCATCCCAGATAACGCTCCGACAGTCTACCAGGCCATTTCCAAACTGCATAAGATCTCCGAGTCTATTCACGTGGATAAAGGAGATTGGTCATTGATGGGGTGGTTCTGGGAGCTGATATCCGCCTGGGGATGGAAGACTCTGGTAGTCATTGGGATGATCTTAGCCATTCTTTTCCTGTCCTGCCTGTGTGTACAATGTGCTCCTGCAATATGTGGCCTCTGTGCTACATCGTGTGTAAGGAAACCTGTATCAAGGGACGAGCTAAGTAATAGGATGATGCTACAGCAACATCTCAATGACTTTATGAATATAGACCTGGACTCAGATTAGCGTGAGTATAGGTTATTGCCTATGTAAGGGCAAAAGGAGGGTCTGTGGTACTGAAAATTCTGGACCCGTGTTATAAACGTCGTCGTATCACAACGATTTTGGTATCAGCAGACCGGGAATGATTAGAATAGTATGCACAAGCATTGTATTCATATTCGGGTAACGAAATCACCTGAATATCAGAGTTTCCGTCCTGAACCCTCGTGTTCCATTTAAACGACAGCCATTTTATGATTGCCCTCACATAGGCCAATGTCTAATGCTGAAAACGAGTCTGAAGGACACATACACCTTTGCTGACTCCTCTGTGACCTGGGCAAGCTGACTCCACTGCCTGAAGCCAAACCTGTTTGGCCAGTTTCTTTCCCAGTGGCCGAATGAGATTAGTATCAAGGCACAACACATCATAAACCTTTCATCACACACAAACCATGCCTAATCTTACACACACCTGTCTCTGTTTCTTTCTTTATGACTTGCTTTACAAGGAGGAGGTGCCTGTTTATATTGGGGGTCCGTCGATATCTGATGAAAGTACTAAGCCTTGCCGGGTAATTGATTGAGGGCTGGACAAACTGAAATATGGGCTTGTCATCATAACCCTGCTATTTCTTTGTAGTGAAAATATGTGAATGGTCAACTGTAAAATAAGGAATGTTTGCCCAAAACATAATATTTTGTATAAAAGAGAAGGTTAGCTTTGCAAGAGCAGCAGTCTCCTGAGAATACACACCGTGTTGTACTTCTAGGATACCTGTTACTGGCTGCAGCCAATAAACAAGATCTTTGACTTCACCAAGAAGACTCTGTGTTTCTGTAGTCTGAAACAGGAAGGACTCGAAGTCTTAGGGTGTGTTCCCGGGCACCACTGGGTTCTGAAAAACCCAGTACTTTAGCACTACCAAGTGGAGTGAAACAGTGCTCACCCGAAGTTGCACAAAGGAGTCCCACGCCGCCGGAGGACAACTCAGGAGGTCGTGCAATGCAGGTTAGAGTGCTGTGGACCCAGGCTTGGCTGTGCACAAAGGATTCCCTCGGAAAGTGCACAGGAGCCGGAGTAGCTGCAAAAGACGTGGTTCCCAGCAATGCAGTCTGGCTTGGGGAGGCAAGGGCTTACCTCCACCAAACTTGGACTGAAGAGTCACTGGACTGTGGGAGTCACTTGGACAGAGTTGCTGGATTCAAGGGACCTCGCTCGTCGTGCTGAGAGGAGACCCAGGGGACCGGTGATGCAGTTCTTTGGTGCCTGCTGTTGCAGGGGGACGATTCCGTCGACCCACGGGAGATTTCTTCGGAGCTTCTAGTGCAGAGAGGAGGCAGACTACCCCCACAGCATGCACCACCAGGAAAACAGTCGAGAAGGCGGCAGGATCAGTGTTACAGAGTTGCAGTAGTCGTCTTTGCTACTTTGTTGGAGTTTTGCAGGCTTCCAGCGCGGTCAGCAGTCGATTCCTTGGCAGAAGGTGAAGAGAGAGATGCAGAGGAACTCGGATGAGCTCTTGCATTCGCTATCTAAGGAATTCCCCAAAGCAGAGACCCTAAATAGCCAGAAAAGAGGGTTTGGCTACTTAGGAGAGAGGATAGGCTAGCAACACCTGAAGGAGCCTATCAGAAGGAGTCTCTGACGTCACCTGCTGGCCCTGGCCACTCAGAGCAGTCCAGTGTGCCAGCAGCACCTCTGTTTCCAAGATGGCAGAGGTCTGGAGCACACTGGAGGAGCTCTGGGCACCTCCCAGGGGAGGTGCAGGTCAGGGGAGTGGTCACTCCCCTTTCCTTTGTCCAGTTTCACGCCAGAGCAGGGCTGAGGGATCCCTGAACCGGTGGAGACTGGCTTATGCAGAAATGGGCACCATCTGTGCCCATGGAAGCCTTTCCAGAGGCTGGGGGAGGCTACTCCTCCCCAGCCCTGACACCTTTTTCAAAAGGGCGAGGGTGTAACACCCTTTCTCTGAGGAAGTCCTTTGTTCTGCCATCCTGGGCCAAGCCTGGCTGAACCCCAGGAGGGCAGAAACCTGTCTGAGGGGTTGGCAGCAGCAGCAGTGAAACCCCGGGAAAGGCAGTTTGGCAGTACCAGGGTATGTGCTAGAGACCCGTGGGATCATGGGATTGTGCCAACAATGCCAGGATGGCATAGAGGGGGCAATTCCATGATCTTAGACATGTTACATCGCCATATTCGGAGTTACCATTGTGAAGCTACACATAGGTAGTGACCTATATGTAGTGCACGCGTGTAATGGTGTCCCCGCACTCACAAAGTCCGGGGAATTGGCCCTGAACAATGTGGGGGCACCTTGGCTAGTGCCAGGGTGCCCACACACTAAGGCCCGTATTTATACTTTTTTTGCGCCACATTTGCGTCGTTTTTTGATGCAAAAACGGCACAAACTTGCAAAATGCCATTGTATTTTGTAGGTTTGCGCCGTTTTGCGTCAAAAAGCGGCGCAAATGCGGCGCTAAAAAAAGTATAAATACGGGCCTAAGTAACTTGGCACCTAACCTTCACCAAGTGAGGGTTAGACATATGGGTGACTTATAAGTTACTTACGTGCAGAGTAAAATGGCTGTGAAATAACGTGGACGTTATTTCACTCAGGCTGCAGTGGCAGGCCTGTGTAAGAATTGTCAGAGCTCCCTATGGGTGGCAAAAGAAATGCTGCAGCCCATAGGGATCTCCTGGAACCCCAATACCCTGGGTACCTCAGTACCATATACTAGGGAATTATAAGGGTGTTCCAGTATGCCAATGTAAATTGGTAAAATTGGTCACTAGCCTGTTAGTGACAATTTGAAAGAAATGAGAGAACATAACCACTGAGGTTCTGAATAGCAGAGCCTCAGTGAGACAGTTAGTCATAACACAGGTAACACATTCAGGCACACTTATGAGCACTGGGGCCCTGGCTGGCAGGGTCCCAGTGACACATACAACTAAAACAACATATATACAGTGAAAAATGGGGGTAACATGCCAGGCAGGATGGTACTTTCCTACAGGACTTATAAGATCTGAGGACAGCGGTTGACTCAGAGTCACAAAAGAGGGTCCCACGACGTCGGAGTCCAACTCAGCGAGTTGGGCAATGCAGGGCAGAGTGCTGGGGACCTGGGCTAGGCTGTGCACAGAGGAAGTCTTGCAAAAGTGCACAGAAGCCCGAGCAGCTGCAGTTCACGCAGTACACAGGATTACTGTCTGGCGTGGGGAGGCAAGGACTTATCTCTACAAAATTTGGACAGAAGGGCCACTGGACTGTCGAAGACACTTGTACCCAGCTCCTGTGTTCCAGGGACCACGCTCATTAGGATGAGAGGAGACCCAGAGGACCGGTGATGCAGACGTTTGGTGCCTGCGTTGGTAGGGGGAAGATTCCGTCAACCCACGGGAGATTTCTTCTTGGCTTCCAGTGCAGGGTGAAGGCAGACAGCCCTCAGAGCATGCACCAGCAGGAAACAGTCGAGAAAGCCGGCAGGATGAGGTGCTACAATGTTGCTGGTAGTCTTCTTGCTACTTTGCTGAGGTTATGCAGGCGTCCTGGAGCAGTCAGGGGTCGATCCTTGGCAGAAGTCAAAGAGGGAAGTGCAGAGGAACTCTGGTGAGCTCTTGCATGCGTTTGGAACTCTGGTGAGCTCTTGCATGCGTTATCTGAGGAATTAGCCCACAGGAGAGACCCTAAATAGCCCACAGAGGAGGATTGGCTACTGAGAAAGGTAAGCACCTATGAGGAGGGGTCTCTACATCACCTGCTGGCACTGGCCACTCAGAGCTGTCCATTGTGCCCTCACACCTCTGTATCCAAGATGGCAGAGGTCTGGGACACACTGAAGGAGCTCTGGGCACCTCCCCTGGGAGGTGCTGGTCAGGGGAGTGGTCACTCCCCTTTCCTTTGTCCAGTTGCGCGCCAGAGCAGGGCTGGGGGGATCCCTGAACCGGTGTAGACTGGATTATGCAGAGAGGGCACCATCTGTGCCCATGAAAGCATTTCCAGAGGCTGGGGGAGGCTACTCCTCCCCAGCCCTTCACACCTATTTCCAAAGGGAGAGGGAGCACCCTTATAATTCCCTAGTATATGGTACCTAGGTACCCAGGGTATTGGGGTTCCAGGAGATCCCTATGGGCTGCAGCATTTCTTTTGCCACCCATAGGGAGCTCTGACAATTCTTACACAGGAGTGCCACTGCAGCCTGAGTGAAATAACGTCCACGTTATTTCACAGCCATTTTACACTGCACTTAAGTAACTTGTAAGTCACCTATATGTCTAACCCTCACTTGGTGAAGGTTAGGTGCAAAGTTACTAAGTGTGAGGGCACCCTGGCACTAGCCAAGGTGCCCCCACATTGTTCAGGGCAATTTCTCCGGACTTTGTGAGTACGGGGACACCATTACACTTGTGAACTACATATAGGTCACTACCTATGTGTAGCATCACAATGGTAACTCCGAACATGGCCATGTAACATGTCTAGGATAATGGAATTGTCCCCCCAATATCATTCTGGTATTGGGGGGACAATCCCATGCATCCCCGGGGCTCTAGCATGGTCCCCGGGTAGTGCCAAACTAGCTCTCTGGGGTTTTCTCTGCAGCTACCGCTGCTGCTATCCCTCAGACAGGCTTCTGCCCCCCTGGGGCCTGGGCAGCCCAGTCCCAGGAAGCCAGAACAAAGGATTTCCTCTGAGAGAGGGTGTTACACCCTCTCCCTTTGGAAATAGGTGTTAAGGGCCTAAGAGGAGTAACCTCTCCTGGCCTCTGGAAATGCTTTGAAGGGCACAGATGGTGCACTCCTTGCATAAACCAGTCTACACCTGTTCAGGGATCCCCCAGCCCCTCTCTGGTGTGAAACTGGACAAAGGAAAGGGGAGTGACCACTCCCCTGTTCATCACCACCCCAGGGGTTGTGCCCAGAACTCCAGTGGCCAGTGCCTGCAGGTGACGTCAGAGACCCCTCCTGATAGGCTCTTACCTGGTTAGGTAGCCAATCCTCCACTGAGGGCTATTTAGGGTCTCTCCTGAGGGTTTCTCTTCAGATAACGAATGCAAGAGCTCACCAGAGTTCCTCTGCACTTCTCTCTTTGACTTCTGCCAAGGATCGACCGCTGACTACTCCAGGACACCTGCAAAACCACAACAAGGAAGCAAGAAGACTACCAGCAACATTGTAGAGCCTAATTGTGCCGGCTTTCTCTACTGTTTCCTGGTGGTGGATGCTCTGAGGGCTGTCTGCCTTCACCCTGCACTGGAAGCCAAGAAGAAATCTCCTGTGGGTCGACGGAATCTTCCCCATGCTAACGTAGGCACCAAACTTCTGCATCACTGGTCCTCTGGGTCCCCTCTCATCCTGATGAGCTTGGTTCCTGGAACACAGGAGCTGGATCGAAGTGACCCCGATAGTCCAGTGGTCCTGTCCTTTTCCAAGACTTCCTTCGTGCACAGCACAGCCCAGGTCCCCAGCACTCCGTCCTGCATTGCCCAACTGTAGGAAAGTATCACCTTGCCTGGCATGTTACCCCCATATTTCACTGTATATATGTTGTTTTAGTGTATGTGTCACTGGGACCCTGCCAGCCAGGGCCCCAGTGCTCATAAGTGTGCCCTGTATGTGTTCCCTGTGTGATGACTAACTGTCTCACTGAGGCTCTGCTAACCAAAACCTCAGTGGTTATGCTCTCCCTGCTTTCTAAATTGTCACTAACAGGCTAGTGACCAATTTCACCAATTCACATTGGCATACTGGAACACCCTTATAATTCCCTAGTATATGGTACTTTGATACCCAGGGTATTGGGGTTCCAAGAGATCCCTATGGGCTGCAGCATTTCTTTTGCCACCCTTAGGAAGCTCTGACAATTCTTACACAGGCCTGCCACTGCAGCCTGAGTGAAATAACGTCCACGTTATTTCACAGCCATTTACCACTGCACTTAAGTAACTTATAAGTCACCTATATGTCTAACCTTCACCTGGTGAAGGTTGGGTGCTAAGTTTCTTAGTGTGTGGGCACCCTGGCACTAGCCAAGGTACCCCCACATTGTTCAGGGCAAATTGCCTGGACTGTGTGAGTGCGGGGACACCATTTCACGCCTGCACTGTACATAGGTCACTACCTCTGTATAGCGTCACAATGATAACTCCGAACATGGCCATGTAACATGTCTAAGATCATGGAATTGTCACCCCAATGCCATTCTGGCATTGG
Source organism: Pleurodeles waltl (assembly GCF_031143425.1). Lineage (NCBI taxonomy): Eukaryota > Metazoa > Chordata > Amphibia > Caudata > Salamandridae > Pleurodeles > Pleurodeles waltl. The sequence goes on along the minus strand of NC_090448.1, from coordinate 691,008,713 downwards.
GGAGACAATTCCATGATCCTCCGAGTCTCTAGCACAGACCCGGGTACTGCCACACTGCCTTTCCCGGGGTTTCACTGCAGCTGCTGCTTCTGCCAACCCCTCAGACAGGTTTCTGCCCTCCTGGGGTCCAGCCAGGCCTGGCCCAGGAAGACAGAACAAAGGACTTCCTCAGAGAGAGGGTGTTACACCCTCTCCCTTTGGAAAAAGGTGTCAGGGCTGGGGAGGAGTAGCCTCCCCCAGCCTCTGGAAATGCTTTGATGGGCACAGATGGTGCCCATCTCTGCATAAGCCAGTCTACACCGGTTCAGGGATCCCCCAGCCCTGCTCTGGCGTGAAACTGGACAAAGGAAAGGGGAGTGACAACTCCCCTGACCTGCACCTCCCAGGGGAGGTACCCAGAGTTCCTCCAGCGTGCCCCAGACCTCTGCCATCTTGGATTCAGAGGTGTGCTGGCACACTGGACTGCTCTGAGTGGCCAGGGCCAGCAGGTGACGTTAGAGACTCCTTCTGATAGGCTCTTACCTTTCTTACTAGCCTATCCTCCTTCCTAGGTAGCAAAACCTCCTTTTCTGGCTATTTAGGGTCTCTGCTTTGGGGAATTCTTGAGATACCGAATGCAAGAGCTCACCAGAGTTCCTCTGCACTTCTCTCTTCACCTTCTGCCAAAGGATCGACCGCTGACTGCTCAGGACGCCTGCAAAACCGCAACAAAGTAGCAACAACGACTACTGCAACCTTGTATCGCTTTATCCTCCCTGCTTTCTCGCCTGTTTCCTGGTGGTGCATGCTCTGGGGGTAGCCTGCCTCCTTCTTGCACCAGGAGCTCTAAAGAAATCTCCTGTGGGTCGACGGACTCTTCCCCCTGCAACCGCAGGCAACAAAAGACTGCATCACCGGTCCTCTGGGTCCTCTCTCAGCACGACGAGCGTGGTCCCTGGAACTCAGCAACTCTGTCCAAGTGACTCCCACAGTCCAGTGACTCTTCAGTCCAAGTTTAGTGGAGGTAAGTCCTTGCCTCCCCACGCTAGACTGCATTGCTGGGTACCGCGTGATTTTGCAGCTGCTCCGGCTCCTGTGCACTCTTCCAGGATTTCCTTCGTGCACAGCCAAGCCTGGATTCCCAACACTCTAACCTGCAGTGCACAACCTTCTGAGTTGTCCTCCGTCATCGTGGGACTCCCTTTTCTGACTTCGGGTGGACTCCGGTTCACTCCTCTTCTAAGTGCCTGTTCCGGTACTTCTGCGGGTGCTGCCTCCTTCTGTGAGGGCTCCCTGACTTGCTGGGCGCCCCCTCTGTCTCCTCATCCAAGTGGCGACATCCTGGTCCCTACTGGGCCACAGCAGCATCCAAAAACGATAACTGCAACCCTTGCAGCTACCAAGGCTTCTTTGCCGTTTTTCTGCGTGGGAACACCTCTGCAAGCTTCTTCACGACGTGGGATATCCATCCTCCAAAGGGGAAGTTCCTAGTCCTCTTCGTTCTTGCAGAACACAAAGCTTCTTCCATCCGGTGGCAGCTTCCTTGCACCCTCAGCTGGCATTTCCTGGGCATCTGCCCACTCTCGACACTGTCACGACTCTTGGACTTGGTCCCCTTGTCTTACAGGTACTCAGGTCCGGAAATCCACTGTTGTTGCATTGCTGGTGTTGGTCTTCCTTGCAGAATCCCCCTATCACGACTTCTGTGCTCTCTGGGGGTTATAGGTGCACTTTACACCAACTTTTCAGGGTCTTGGGGTGGGCTATTTTTCTAACCCTCACTGTTTTCTTACAGTCCCAGTGACCCTCTACAAGCTCACATAGGTTTGGGGTCCATTTGTGGTTCGCATTCCACTTTTGGAGTATATGATTTGTGTTGCCCCTATACCTATGTGCTCCTATTGCAATCTACTGTAACTTTACATTGCTTGCATTACTTCCTTTTGCTATTATTGCATATTTTTGGTATTGTGTACATGTATCTTGTGTATATTTGGCATCCTCATAATGAGGGTACTCACTGAGATACTTTTTGCCATATTGTCATAAAAATAAAGTACCTTTATTTTTAGTATATCTATGTATTGTGTTTTCTTATGATATTGTGCATATGACACCAGTGGTATAGTAGGAGCTTTGCATGTCTCCTAGTTCAGCCTAAGCTGCTCTGCTATAGCTACCTTCTATCAGCCTAAGCTGCTAGGAACACCTCTTCTACACTAATAAGGGATAACTGGACCTGGTACAGAGTGTAAGTACCCCTTGGTACCCACTACAAGCCAGGCCAGCCTCCTACATTGGTTGTGCAGCGGTGGGATAAGTACTTGCAGCTACTTACCACTTTGTCATTGTGTACTTTTTGTAAGAGAATAATATACAAAACAAGTTCAGTGTATGTACACCTAACCAAAAAGTTTTGCTTTTCTTCTCTTACACTATCTGCTAAGTGCTGAAAAGTACTTCAAAACTTTATAAAAGGTTTCAAAAAGTTGAAAAAGTTTTTTTTCTTTCTGTTCTTTAAAAAGTCCTGAAACTTTTTCTCTCTTGTATATGTCTCTAAACCTTCTTCTATCACGTCTGGTGTAGGAACTCCTCTTAATTTGGTCAATACAACTTATTACCACCTTAACTTTAAGAGCCTTAGGAGTCTCTGCATTGATAGAGGTTTAGTGGTAGGAAAGAACCCTACTAGAGAATTTCTGTCTAATATGCTTATTGAGAATGATGAGGCCCAGGGTGGCACCTCATCTGAAAAGTTGATAGATAGCTCACACTCTGACTCAGGGGAGCCCCTTGAGAGAGTGGTACAGGGTTCTCCTCCCAATTTGCCCCTTAGCAGACCACCTAGCATTGCTGATAGTAATAGAAGCTCCCATCATAGTATGGATGTTTTTGTTCCTGAAGGCCAGGTTGTTAGAGTGCCAACTGTTAGGGACAGGTCTCCCTCTGCTCATTCCAATATTTCTTCTGTGTCAAAACTTTCCCAACCCACCCACCCTGATGACAAAATGCTAGAAAGGGAACTCAATAAGTTGAGAGTAGAAGAGACCAGGCTGAAGCTTAAACAGCAACAGCTGGCTCTAGACAGGGAATCCCTAGACTTAGAGAAGGAGAGACAGAGGTTGGGAGTTGGACCCCATGGTGGCAGCAGCAGTATTCCTGATAGTAATCCTGTTAGAGAGCATGATTCCAGGAATCTGCACAAAATAGTTCCCCCTTACAAGGATGGGGATGACATTAACAAGTGGTTTGCTGCACTTGAGAGGGCCTGTATGGTACAGGGGGTCCCTCAAAGCCAGTGGGCTGCTATCCTATGGCTATCTTTCAGTGGAAAGGGTAGGGATAGGCTCCTTACTGTTAGAGAAAGTGATGCCAATAATTTTACAGTTTTGAAGAATGCACTCTTGGATGGATTTGGCTTAACCACTGAACAATACAGGATTAAGTTCAGAGAAACCAGAAAAGAGTCCTCACAAGACTGGGTAGACTTTGTTGACTATTCAGTGAAGGCCTTGGAGGGGTAGTTACATGGCAGTAAAGTTTCTGACTATGAAAGCCTGTACAATCTAATCCTGAGAGAGCATATTCTGAATAACTGTTTGTCTGATTTGTTACACCAATATCTAGTGGACTCAGATCTGACCTCTCCCCAAGAATTGGGAAAGAAGGCAGACAAATGGGTCAGAACAAGAGTGAACATAAAAGTTCATACAGGGGGTGACAAGGATGGCAAGAAGAAGGATGGTAAGTCTTCAGACAAGGGTGAGGACAAATCTAAAAATGAGTCTTCATCAGGCCCACAAAAACACTCTGGTGGGGGTGGTGGGTCCAAATCCTCTTCTAATCAAGTAAAAAAACCATGGTGCTATTTATGTAAAGTAAAAGGCCATTGGACAACTGATGGCAGTTGTCCAAAGAAAAGCACCAAGCCTCCCACTACCACAACCCCTACTGCAACCTCTAGTGCCCCTAGTAATAGCAGGGTGGTGGGAGCAAACCTACTAATAGCCAATCCAAGGGAGTAGCTGGGCTCACTTTTGGTAATTTAGTTGGGGTTTGTCTTGTTAGGGAGACCACAGAGGCTGTGTTAGTCTCTGAAGGTGCCATTGATTTGGCCACCTTGGTTGCTTGTCCACTTAATATGGATAAGTACAAGCAACTTCCCCTAATAAATGGTGTTGAGGTTCAGGCCTACAGGGACACTGGTGCCAGTGTCACCATGGTGATAGAGAAACTGGTGCACCCTGAACAACACCTAGTTGGTCAGCAGTACCAAGTGACAAACACTCATAACAACACTCTTAGCCTCCCCATGGCTGTTGTGAATCTCAACTGGGGGGGGGGTTACTGGTCCAAAGAAAGTTGTGGTTGCCTCAGATTTACCTATAGACTGTCTACTAGGGAATGATTTAGAGACATCAGCTTGGGCAGAAGTGGAGTTGGAGGCTCATGCAGCAATGCTGGGCATTCCTGGGCATATTTTTACTTTGACAAGGGCTTAGGCCAAAAAGCAGAAAGGACAGGGTGACTTGGATCCTGAAACAATGGACCAAGTGTTCCCTAAAGCTAGGGTTAGTAAGGGTAAATCCCTACCCACTATCCCTCCCTCTACAGATGATTCAACTTCTGAGGAAGAAGAATTTCCCCCCTGTGCAGAACCTTCACCAGAGGAGCTGGCAGCAGACACTGCTGAGCTTTTGGGTGGAGGGGGGCCTGCCGGGGAGGAGCTGAGTGTGGCACAGCAATCCTGTCCCACATTAGAGGGTCTCAGACAGCAAGCTGTCAAACAGCAAAATGGGGATGTCAGTGACTCACATAGAGTTTACTGGGAGGACAACCTCTTGTACACAGAGGCAAGGGACCCAAAACCTGGAGCAGCCAGGAGATTGGTAATTCCCCTGCAGTACAGAGAGTTCCTCCTAACTCTGGCACACAACATTCCCTTGGCTGGACATTTGGGTCAGATTAAAACATGGGAAAGGCTTGTCCCCCTGTTTCACTGGCCTAGGATGTCAGAGGACACAAAAGACTTTTGTAAGTCCTGCGTGACCTGCCAAGCCAGTGGCAAGACAGGTGGCACTCCAAAGGCACCCCTCATTCCACTGCCTGTGGTTGGGGTTCCCTTTGAAAGGGTAGGGGTTGACATAGTTGGCCCCCTTGACCCTCCTACTGCTTCAGGCAATAGGTTATCTTGGTGGTAGTGGAACATGCCACAAGATATCCTGAAGAAATTCCTCGAAGGACCACTACAGCACCTGCAGTGGCAAAAGCCCTCCTGGGAATCTTTTCCAGGGTGGGTTTCCCAAAAGAGGTTGTATCAGACAGGGGTAGCAACTTTATGTCTGCATACTTGAAGGCCATGTGGAAGGAATGTGGTGTAACATACAAATTCACCACACCTTATCATCCACAAACAAATGGACTGGTAGAGAGGTTTAATAAAGCTCTCAAAGGAATGATAATGGGACTCCCTGAAAAACTCAGTAGGAGATGGGATGTCTTGTTACCTTGCCTCTTTTTTGCTTACAGGGAGGTACCCCAGAAAGGAGTGGGCTTCAGCCCCTATGAACTCCTATTTGGACACCCTGTAGGAGGTCCCCTAACACTTGTGAAGGAGGGTTGGGAACAACCTTTAAAAGCTCCCAAGCAAGACATAGTGGACTATGTATTCGGCCTAAGATCCAGAATGGCTGAGTACATGAAAAAGGCAAGTAAAAACCTTCAGGCCAGCCAAGAGCTCCAAAAGCAATGGCCTGACCAGAAGGCTGTTCTGATTCAGTACCAACCAGGACAGATGGTATGGGTATTGGTGCCTGTGGCCCCAAGAGCACTCCAAGACAAATGGAGTGGACCCCATCTCATTGTTGAAAAGAAGGGCGAGGTCACCTACTTGGTTGACCTGGGCACTGCCAGGAGTCCCCTTAGGGTGCTCCATGTCAATCGCCTAAAACCCTACTATGACAGGGCTGATCTCACCCTGCTCATGGCAACAGATGAAGGACAGGAAGAAGAGAGTGACCCTCTCCCTGATCTCTTCTCTTCCACAGAACAGGATGCTCTAGTGGAAGGTGTAGTTTTGGCAGACTGTCTTACTGCTAAGCAGAAAGACAACTGCATAAATCTCCTAGGTCAGTTTTCTGAACTCTTTTCTACTGTGCAAGGCACCACATCTGGGTGTGAGCACACTATAGATACTGGAGACAGGATGCCTGTCAAAAGTAAGATCTATAGGCAGCCTGACCATGTCAGGGACTGCATAAAACAAGAAGTTCAGAAAATGCTTGAACTAGGAGTGGTTGAACATTCTGAAAGCCCATGGGCCTCTCCTGTGGTGCTTGTACCAAAGCCTCACTCAAAAGATAGGAAAAGAGAGATGAGGTTTTGTGTAGATTACAGAGGTCTCAACCAAGTAACAAAAACGGATGCTGACCCTATACCCAGGGCAGATGAGCTCATAGATACACTGGCATCTGCCAAGTATCTAAGCACCTTTGATTTGACTGCAGGGTATTGGCAGATCAAGTTATCAGAGGATGCTAAAGCAAAAACTGCATTTTCGACTATTGGAGGGCACTACCAATTCACAGTAATTCCCTTTGGTTTAAGAAATGCACCTGCCACTTTTCAGAGGTTGGTGAATATAGTCCTGCAAGGGTTGGAGGCTTTTAGTGCAGCAGTTCTGGACGATATAGCTGTCTTTAGCTCCACCTGGGATGATCTCCTGGTCCACATGTGGAAAGTTTTGGAGGCCCTGCAAAAGGCAGGCCTCACTATCAAGGCTTCAAAGTGCCAGATAGGGCAGGGGAAAGTGGTTTATCTGGGACACCTGGTAGGTGGAGAACAGATTGCACCACTTCAGGGGAAAATCCAAACAATCATGGATTGGGTTCCTCCTGCAACACAGACCCAGGTGAGAGCCTTCCTAGGCCTCACTGGGTATTACAGGAGATTAATTAAAAACTATGGCTCCATTGCAGCCCACTTAATGATCTCACTTCCAAGAAGATGCCTAAAAAGGTGTTGTGGACAGCTAGCTGTCAGAAAGCTTTTGATGAGCTAAAACAGGCCATGTGCACTGCACCTGTTCTAATAAGCCCATGTTACTCCAATAAATTAATTGTTCAAACTGATGCATCTGAATTAGGGGTAGGGGCAGTCTCATCACAACTCAATTCTGAGGGCCAGGATCAACCTGTTGCTTTTATCAGCAGGAGGTTGACCCCTAGAGAAAAGCGTTGGTCTGCCATAGAGAGGGAGGCCTTTGCTGTGGTCTGGGCACTGAAGAAGTTGAGGCCATACCTGTTTGGCACTCACTTCATTGTTAAGACAGACCACAAACCTCTACTTTGGCTAAAACAAATGAAAGGTGAAAACCCTAAATTGTTGAGGTGGTCCATATCTCTACAGGGAATGGACTATACAGTGGAACATAGACCTGGGAGTACCCACTCCAATGCAGATGCACTCTCCAGATATTTCCACTTAGACAATGAAGACTCATCAGGTCATGGCTAGTCTTATTGTTCTACATTTGGGGGGGGGTGTTGTGTAGGAAAGTACCATCTTGCCTGGCATGTTACCCCCAAATTTCACTGTATATATGTTGTTTTAGTTGTATGTGTCACTGGGACCCTGCCAGCCAGGGCCCCAGTGCTCATAAGTGTGCGCTGTATGTGTTCCCTGTGTGATGACTAACTGTCTCACTGAGGCTGTGCTAACGAGAACCTCAGTGGTTATGCTCTCTCTGCTTTCCAAATTGTCACTAACAGGCTAGTGACCAATTTCACCAATTCACATTGGCATACTGGAACACCCTTATAAGTCCCTAGTATATGGTACTGAGGTACCCAGGGTATTGAGGTTCCAGGAGATCCCTATGGGCTGCAGCATTTCTTTTGCCACCCATAGGGAGCTCTGACAATTCTTACACAGACCTGCCAATGCAGCCTGAGTGAAATAACGTCCATGTTATTTCACAGCCATTTACCACTGCACTTAAACTTAAATAACTTATAAGTGTAGGAAAGTAGCATCTTGCCTGACATGTTACCCCCATATTTCACTGTATATATGTTGTTTTAGTGTATGTGTCACTGGGACCCTGCCAGCCAGGGCCCCAGTGCTCATAAGTGTGCCCTGTATGTGTGCCCTGTGTGATGACTAACTGTCTCACTGAGGCTCTGCTAACCAGAACCTCAGTGGTTATGCTCTCTCTGCTTTCCAAATTGTCACTAACAGGCTAGTGACCAATTTCACCAATTCACATTGGCATACTGTAGGAAAGTACCATCTTGCCTGGCATGTTACCCCCATATTGCACTGTATATATGTTGTTTTAGTTGTATGTGTCACTGGGACCCTGCCAGCCAGGGCACCAGTGCTCATAAGTGTGCCCTGTATGTGTTACCTGTGTTATGACTAACTGTCTCACTGAGGCTCTGCTAATCAGAACCTCAGTGGTTATGCTCTCTCATTTCTTTCAAATTGTCACTAACAGGCTAGTGACCAATTTCACCAATTCATATTGGCATACTGGAACACCCTTATAATTCCCTAGTATATGGTACTGAGGTACCCAGGGTATTGGGGTTCCAGGAGATCCCCATGGGCTGCAGCATTTCTTTTGCCACCCATAGGGAGCTCTGACAATTCTTACACAGGCCTGCCACTGCAGCCTAAGTGAAATAACGTCCACGTTATTTCACAGCCATTTTACACTGCACTTAAGTAACTCATAAGTCACCTATATGTCTAACCTTTACCTGGTAAAGGTTGGGTGCTAAGTTACTTAGTGTGTGGGCACCCTGGCACTAGCCAAGGTGCCCCCACATTGTTCAGGGCCAATTCCCCGGACTTTGTGAGTGTGGGGACACCATTACACGCGTGCACTACATATAGGTCACTACCTATGTGTAGCTTCACAATGGTAACTCCGAATATGGCCATGTAACATGTCTAAGATCATGGAATTGCCCCTATATGCCATCCTGGCATTGTTGGCACAATCCCATGATCCCACGGGTCTCTAGCACAGACCCGGGTACTGCCAAACTGCCTTTTCAGGGGTTTCACTGCAGCTGCTGCTGCTGCTGCTGCCAACCCCTCAGACAGGTTTCTGCCCTCCTGGGGTCCAGCCAGGCTTGGCCCAGGAAGGCAGAACAAAGGACTTCCTCAAAGAGAGGGTGTTACACCCTCTCCCTTTGGAATAAGGTGTTAAGGCAGGGGAGGAGTAGCCTCCCCCAGCCTCTGGAAATGCTTTCATGGGCACAGATGGTGCCCATTTCTGCATAAGCCAGTCTACACCGGTTCAGGGACCCCTCAGCCCTGCTCTGGCACGAAACTGGACAAAGGAAAGGGGAGTGACCACTCCCCTGACCTGCACCTCCCCTGGGAGGTGCCCAGAGGTCCTCCAGTGTGCTCCAGACCTCTGCCATCTTGGAAACAGAGGTGCTGCTGGCACACTGGACTGCTCTGAGTGGCCAGTGCCAGCAGGTGACGTCAGAGACTCCTTCTGATAGGCTCCTTCAGGTGTTGCTAGCCTATCCTCTCTCCTAGGTAGCCAAACCTCCTTTTCTGGCTATTTAGGGTCTCTGCTTTGGGGAATTCCTTAGATAACGAATGCAAGAGCTCATCCGAGTTCCTCTGCATCTCTCTCTTCACCTTCTGCCAAGGAATCGACTGCTGACTGCGCTGGAAGCCTGCAAAACTGCAAGAAAGTAGCAACAGCGACTACTGCGACACTGTAACGCTGATCCTGCCGCCTTCTCGACTGTTTTCCTGGTGGTGCATGCTGTGGGGGTAATCTGCCTCCTCTCTGCACTAGAAGCTCCAAAGAAATCTCCCGTGGGTCGACGGAATCTTCCCCCTGCAACCGCAGGCACCAAAGAACTGCATCACCGGTGTAGGAAAGTACCATCTTGCCTGGCATGTTACCCCCATTTTTCACTGTATATATGTTGTTTTAGTTGTATGTGTCACTGGGACCCTGGTAACCCAGGACCCCAGTGCTCATAAGTGTGCCTGAATGTGTTACCTGTGTAGTGACTAACTGTCTCACTGAGGCTCTGCTAATCAGAACCTCAGTGGTTATGCTCTCTCATTTCTTTCCAAATTGTTACTAACAGGCTAGTGACCATTTTTACCAATTTACATTGGCTTACTGGAACACCCTTATAATTCCCTAGTATATGGTACTGAGGTACCCAGGGTATTGGGGTTCCAGGTGATCCCTATGGGCTGCAGCATTTATTTTGCCACCCATAGGGAGCTCTGACAATTCTTACACAGGCCTGCCACTGCAGCCTGAGTGAAATAACGTCCACGTTATTTCACAGCCATTTTACACTGCACTTAAGTAACTTATAAGTCACCTATATGTCTAACCTTTACCTGGTAAAGGTTGGGTGCAAAGTTACTTAGTGTGAGGGCACCCTGGCACTAGCCAAGGTGCCCCCACATTGTTCAGAGCCAATTCCCTGAACTTTGTGAGTGCGGGGACACCATTACACGTGTGCACTACATATAGGTCACTACCTATATGTAGCTTCACAATGGTAACTCCGAATATGGCCATGTAACATGTCTATGATCATGGAATTGCCCCCTCTATGCCATCCTGGCATAGTTGGCACAATCTCATGATCCCAGTGGTCTGTAGCACAGACCCTGGTACTGCCAAACTGCCCTTCCTGGGGTTTCACTGCTGCTGCTGCCAACCCCTCAGACAGGCAGCTGCCCTCCTGGGGTCCAGCCAGGCCTGGCCCAGGATGGCAGAACAAAGAACTTCCTCTGAGAGAGGGTGTGACACCCTCTCCCTTTGGAAAATGGTGTGAAGGTAGGGGAGGAGTAGCCTCCCCCAGCCTCTGGAAATGCTTTGTTGGGCACAGAGGTGCCCAATTCTGCATAAGCCAGTCTACACCGGTTCAGGGACCCCTTAGCCCCTGCTCTGGTGCGAAACTGGACAAAGGAAAGGGGAGTGACCACTCCCCTGACCTGCACCTCCCCTGGGAGGTGTCCAGAGCTCCTCCAGTGTGCTCCAGACCTCTGCCATCTTGGAAACAGAGGTGCTGCTGGCACACTGGACTGCTCTTAGTGGCCAGTGCCACCAGGTGACGTCAGAGACTCCTGCTGATAGGCTCCTTCAGGTGTTAGTAGCCTATCCTCTCTCCTAGGTAGCCAAACCCTCTTTTCTGGCTATTTAGGGTCTCTGTCTCTGGGGAAACTTTAGATAACGAATGCAAGAGCTCATCCGAGTTCCTCTGCATCTCCCTCTTCACCTTCTGATAAGGAATCGACTGCTGACCGCGCTGGAAGCCTGCAAACCTGCAACATAGTAGCAAAGACGACTACTGCAACCCTGTAACGCTGATCCTGCCGCCTTCTCGACTGTTTTCCTGCTTGTGCATGCTGTGGGGGTAGCCTGCCTCCTCTCTGCACCAGAAGCTCCGAAGAAATCTCCCGTGGGTCGACGGAATCTTCCCCCTGCAACCGCAGGCACCAAAAAGCTGCATTACCGGTCCCTTGGGTCTCCTCTCAGCACAACGAGCGAGGTCCCTCGAATCCAGCGACTCTGTCCAAGTTACCCCCACAGTCCAGTGACTCTTCAGCCCAAGTTTGGTGGAGGTAAGTCCTTGCCTCACCTCGCTGGGCTGCATTGCTGGGAACCGCGACTTTGCAGCTACTCCGGCCCCTGTGCACTTCCGGCGGAAATCCTTTGTGCACAGCCAAGCCTGGGTCCACGGCACTCTAACCTGCATTGCACGACTTTCTAAGTTGGTCTCTGGCGACTTGGGACTCCTTTGTGCAACTTCGGCGAGCACTGTTTCACGCATCCTCGTAGTGCCTGTTTCTGGCACTTGTCTGGGTGCTACCTGCTTCAGTGAGGTCTCCTTGTCTTGCTCGACATCTCCTCTCTCTTCAGGTCCAATTTGCGACCTCCTGGTCCCTCCTGGGCCCCAGTAGCGTCCAAAAACGCCAAACACACGATTTGCGACTAGCAAGGCTTGCTGGCGTCTTTCCGGCGGGAAAACACTTTTGCACAACTCTGCAAGGCGAGCGGGATGCGTCCACCAAAGGGGAAGTCTCTAGCCCTTTTCGTTCTTGCAGAAACCTCAGCTTCTTCTGTCCAGTCGAAGCTTCTTTGCACCCGCAGCTGGCATTTCCTGGGCATCTGCCCATCTCCGACTTGCTTGTGACTTTTGGACTTGGTCCCCTTGTTCCACAGGTACCCTAGATTGGAAATCCACAGTTGTTGCATTGCTGGTTTGTGTCTTTCCTGCATTATTCCTCTAACACGACTACTTTGTCCTTAGGGGAACTTTAGTGCACTTTGCACTCACTTTTCAGGGTCTTGGGGAGGGTTATTTTTCTAACTCTCACTATTTTCTAATAGTCCCAGCGACCCTCTACAAGGTCACATAGGTTTGGGGTCCATTCGTGATTCGCATTCCACTTTTGGAGTATATGGTTTGTGTTGCCCCTATCCCTATGTTTCCCCATTGCATCCTATTGTAACTATACATTGGTTGCACTGTTTTCTAAGACTATACTGCATATTTTTGCTATTGTGTATATATATCTTATGTATATTTCCTATCCTCTCACTGAGGGTACACTCTAAGATACTTTGGCATATTGTCATAAAAATAAAGTACCTTTATTTTTAGTATAACTGTGTATTGTGTTTTCTTATGATATTGTGCATATGACACTAAGTGGTACTGTAGTAGCTTCACACGTCTCCTAGCTCAGCCTAAGCTGCTCTGCTAAGCTACCCTTATCTATCAGCCTAAGCTGCTAGACACCCTATACACTAATAAGGGATAACTGGGCCTGGTGCAAGGTGCAGGTACCCCTTGGTACTCACTACAAGCCAGTCCAGCCTCCTACATTGGTTGTGCAGTGGTGGGATAAGTGCTTGAGACTACTTACCACTCTTGTCATTGTACTTTTCATAAGAGAAAAATATACAAAACAAGGTCAGTGTATATACACATAGCCAAAACGTTTTGCATTTCCTCTTTTCACTCTTTTCTAAGTGCTGAAAAGTACTCCTAAACTTTCAAAAAGTTCTTAAAAGTTTAAAAAGTCTTTTTCTGTCTTTCCAAAAAAGTTCTGAAAACTTTTTTCTCTTTTTCTATCACTTTAACTCTCTCTAAAAAATGTCTGGCACAGGCCAAAGTGTTGATCTGTCCAAACTTGCATATGACAACCTTAGCTGGAAAAGAGCAAGGAGTCTCTGTATAGAGAGAGGTTTGAGTGTAGGGAAGAATCATTCCTTGGAACTGTTACTTAACATGCTTAGAGAACAGGATAAGGCCATAGGTGCCCCATCTGTTGAAAAAGTACCTAATAGTTCCCAATCTGATTCAGGGACTCCCCCAGGAAAAGATTCAGGAAAGAAACTTCCTAGCCTGCCCATTACTAGACAATCTAGCATAGATGGTAATGATGATGAGCCACACCAAATAAATAGTGTTGTCTCACATCATAGCAAAAGCATTTATTCTCACCATACTGGTAGTAATGTTTCTGTAAACCAAGCTGTTAGGTTGGCTTCTGTAAGGGACAGGTCTCCTTCTGTTCATTCCCATCATAGCTCTGTTTCTAGAAATGTCCCTCCCACCAACCCTGATGACAGAATGTTAGAGAGGGAACTCAATAAGTTGAGGGTGGAACAAACCAGACTGAAGCTTAAAAAGCAACAGCTGGATTTGGATAGACAGTCTTTTGAATTAGAGAAGGAAAGACAGAATTTGGGTTTAGATACCCATGGTGGCAGCAGCAGTATTCCCCATAGTCATCCTGCAAAAGAGCATGATTCCAGGAATCTGCACAAGATAGTTCCCCCTTATAAGGAGGGGGATGACATTAACAAGTGGTTTGCTGCACTTGAGAGGGCCTGTGTTGTACAGGATGTCCCTCAAAGGCAGTGGGCTGCTATCCTATGGCTATCATTTAGTGGAAAAGGTAGGGATAGGCTCCTTACTGTGAAAGAAAATGATGCTAATAATTTCCAAGTTCTTAAGAATGCACTCCTGGATGGTTATGGCTTAACCACTGAACAATACAGGATAAAGTTCAGAGAGACCAAAAAGGAGTCTTCACAAGACTGGGTTGATTTCATTGACCAGGCAGTGAAGGCCTTGGAGGGGTGGTTACATGGCAGTAAAGTTACTGATTATGACAGCCTGTATAACTTAATCCTGAGAGAGCATATTCTTAATAATTGTGTGTCTGATTTGTTGCACCAGTACTTGGTGGACTCTGATCTGACCTCTCCCCAAGAATTGGGAAAGAAGGCAGACAAATGGGTCAGAACAAGAGTGAACAGAAAAGTTCATACAGGGGGTGACAAAGATGGCAACAAAAAGAAGGATGGTAAGTCTTCTGACAAGGGTGGGGACAAATCTAAAAATGAGTCTTCATCAGGCCCACAAAAACACTCTGGTGGGGGTGGTGGGTCCAAATCCTCCTTTAATCAGAACAAGGAAAAGAAACCATGGTGCTATTTATGTAAAATAAAAGGCCATTGGACAACAGATCCCAGTTGTCCAAAGAAAGGCACCACAGCTCCTACCACTACAACCCCTACTGCTACACCTAGTGTCCCTACTAATAGCAGTGGTGGTGGGAGCAAACCTACTAATAGCCAATCCAAGGGAGTAGCTGGGCTCACTTTTGGTAATTTAGTTGGGGTTGGTCTGATTAGGGAGACCACAGAGGCTACTTTAGTCTCTGAAGGGGCTATTGATTTAGACACTTTGGTTGCTTGCCCCCATAACTTGGAGAAGTACAAGCAACTAACCCTAATAAATGGTGTTGAGGTCCAGGCCTACAGGGACACAGGTGCCAGTGTCACAATGGTGATTGAGAAACTGGTGCACCCTGAACAACACATACTTGGACACCAGTACCAAGTAACCGATGCTCACAACATAACACAAAGCCACCCCATGGCTGTTGTAAATCTCAACTGGGGGGGGGTAACTGGTCCAAAGAAAGTTATGGTAGCTTCAGATTTACCTGTAGACTGTCTATTAGGGAATGATTTGGAGACATCAGCTTGGTCAGATGTGGAGTTGGAGGCCCATGCAGCAATGCTGGGCATCCCAGGGCATATTTTTGCTTTGACAAGGGCTCAGGCCAAAAAGCAAAAAGGACAGGGAAGCTTGGATCCTGGAACAATGGACCAAGTGCTCCCTAAAGCTAGGGCTAGTAGAAGCAAACCACTTCCTACTATCGCTCCCTCTACAGTGGATTCTAATTCTGAGGAAGAAGAATTCCCTCCCTGTGCAGAACCTACACCAGAGGAGCTGGAAGCAGACACTGCTGAGCTTTTGGGTGAAGGGGGGCCTGCCAGAGAGGAGCTGAGTGTGGCACAGCAAACCTGTCCCACATTAGAGGGTCTCAGACAGCAAGCTGTCAAACAGGCTAATGGGGATGTCAGTGACTCTCACAGAGTTTACTGGGAGGACAACCTCTTGTACACCGAGCATAGGGATCCTAAACCTGGAGCTGCCAGGAGATTAGTGATTCCTCAGGAGTACAGAAAGTTCCTCCTAACACTGGCACATGACATTCCCCTAGCTGGACACCTGGGTCAAATGAAAACTTGGGACAGATTGGTTCCATTGTTTCATTGGCCTAGGATGTCTGAGGACACAAAGGAATTTTGTAAGTCCTGTGAAACCTGTCAAGCCAGTGGCAAGACAGGTGGCACCCCAAAGGCACCCCTTATTCCACTGCCTGTGGTTGGGGTTCCCTTTGAAAGGGTAGGGGTTGACATAGTTGGCCCCCTTGACCCTCCTACTGCTTCAGGCAATAGGTTTATCTTAGTGGTAGTGGACCATGCCACAAGATATCCTGAAGCTATTCCTTTAAGGACCACTACAGCACCTGCAGTGGCAAAGGCCCTCCTGGGAATATTTTCCAGGGTGGGCTTCCCAAAGGAAGTAGTATCAGACAGAGGAAGCAATTTCATGTCTGCATACTTAAAGGCCATGTGGAAGGAGTGTGGTGTAACGTACAAGTTCACAACACCCTATCATCCACAAACAAATGGACTGGTGGAGAGATTTAATAAAACTCTCAAAGGCATGATTATGGGTCTCCCTGAAAAACTCCGCAGGAGATGGGATATCCTTCTACCATGCCTCCTTTTTGCCTACAGGGAGGTACCCCAGAAAGGAGTGGGCTTCAGCCCCTTTGAACTTCTTTTTGGACACCCTGTTAGGGGTCCACTCACACTTGTAAAGGAGGGTTGGGAACAACCTTTAAAAGCTCCTAAGCAGGATATTGTGGACTATGTACTTGGCCTCAGATCAAGGATGGCTGAGTACATGAAAAAGGCCAGTAAAAACCTTCAGGCCAGCCAAGAGCTCCAGAAGCAATGGCATGATCAGAAGGCTGTTTTGGTTCAGTACCAACCAGGGCAGAAAGTGTGGGTCTTGGAGCCTGTGGTCCCAAGAGCACTCCAAGATAAATGGAGTGGACCCCACACAATTGTTGAAAAGAAGGGTGAAGTCACCTACTTGGTTGACTTAGGCACTGCCAGGAGTCCCCTTAGGGTGCTCCATGTCAACCGCCTGAAACCCTACTATGACAGGGCTGATCTCACCCTGCTCATGGCAACAGATGAGGGACAGGAAGAAGACAGTGATCCTCTACCTGATCTCTTCTCTTCCACAGAACAAGATGCTCTTGTGGAAGGTGTAGTTTTGGCTGATTGTCTTACTGCTGAGCAGAAAGATAATTGCATAAATCTCCTAGGACGATTTTCAGAACTCTTCTCTACTGTGCCAGGCACCACTTCTTGGTGTGAGCACACTATAGATACTGGAGACAGTTTACCTGTCAAAAGTAAGATCTATAGGCAGCCTGACCATGTCAGGGACTGCATAAAGCAAGAAGTTCAGAAAATGTTGGAACTAGGAGTGGTTGAGCACTCTGATAGTCCATGGGCTTCTCCTGTGGTACTGGTACCAAAACCCAATTCTAAAGATGGAAAGAAGGAAATGAGGTTTTGTGTAGATTATAGAGGTCTCAACTTGGTAACCAAAACTGATGCTCACCCTATACCCAGGGCAGATGAGCTTATAGATACACTGGCATCTGCCAAGTATCTAAGCACTTTTGATTTGACTGCAGGGTATTGGCAGATCAAATTGTCAGAAGATGCTAAACCTAAGACTGCATTTTCTACCATTGGAGGACATTACCAGTTTACTGTAATGCCTTTTGGTTTGAAAAATGCACCTGCCACTTTTCAGAGGTTGGTGAACACAGTCCTGCAAGGGCTGGAAGCTTTCAGTGCAGCATATTTGGATGATATAGCTGTCTTTAGCTCCAGCTGGGATGATCACCTGGTCCACCTTTGGAAAGCTTTGGAGGCCCTGCAAAAGGCAGGCCTCACTATCGAGGCTTCAAAGTGCCAGATAGGGCAGGGTAAGGTGGTTTATCTGGGACACCTTGTTGGTGGGGAACAGATTGCACCACTTCAGGGGAAAATCCAAACTATTATTGATTGGGTTCCCCCTACCACTCAGACTCAGGTGAGAGCCTTCCTAGGCCTCACTGGGTATTACAGGAGGTTCATTAAGAACTATGGCTCCATTGCAGCCCCTCTTAATGACCTCACATCCAAGAAAATGCCTAAAAAGGTATTATGGACAGCAAGCTGTCAGAAAGCTTTTGAGGAGCTGAAGCAGGCCATGTGCTCTGCACCTGTCCTGAAAAGCCGTTGTTACTCTAAAAAAGTCTATGTCCAAACTGATGCATCTGAATTAGGAGTAGGGGAAGTCCTATCACAACTTAATTCTGAGGGCCAGGATCAACCTGTTGCTTTTATTAGTAGAAGGTTGACCCCTAGAGAAAAGCGTTGGTCTGCCATTGAGAGGGAGGCCTTTGCTGTGGTCTGGGTTCTGAAGAAGTTGAGGCCATACCTGTTTGGCACTCACTTCATTGTTCAGACAGACCACAAACCTCTACTTTGGCTAAAACAAATGAAAGGTGAAAATCCTAAATTGTTGAGGTGGTCCATATCCCTACAGGGAATGGATTATACAGTGGAACATAGACATGGGAGTAGCCACTCCAATGCAGATGGACTCTCCAGATATTTCCACTTAGACAATGAAGTCTCATCAGGTAATGGCTAGTCTTATTGTCCTTCGTTTGGGGGGGGGGGGGGTTGTGTAGGAAAGTACCATCTTGCCTGGCATGTTACCCCCATTTTTCACTGCATATATGTTGTTTTAGTTGTATGTGTCACTGGGACCCTGTCACACAGGGCCCCAGTGCTCATAAGTGTGCCTGAATGTGTTACCTGTGTAGTGACTAACTGTCTCACTGAGGCTCTGCTAATCAGAACCTCAGTGGTTATGCTCTCTCATTTCTTTCCAAATTGTCACTAACAGGCTAGTGACCATTTTTACCAATTTACATTGGCTTACTGGAACACCCTTATAATTCCCTAGTATATGGTACTGAGGTACCCAGGGTATTGGGGTTCCAGGAGATCCCTATGGGCTGCAGCATTTCTTTTGCCACCCATAGGGAGCTCTGACAATTCTTACACAGGCCTGCCACTGCAGCCTGAGTGAAATAACGTCCACGTTATTTCACAGCCATTTTACACTGCACTTAAGTAACTTATAAGTCACCTATATGTCTAACCTTTACCTGGTAAAGGTTAGGTGCAAAGTTACTTAGTGTGAGGGCACCCTGGCACTAGCCAAGGTGCCCCCACATTGTTCAGAGCCAATTCACTGAACTTTGTGAGTGCGGGGACACCATTACACGCGTGCACTACATATAGGTCACTACCTATATGTAGCTTCACCATGGTAACTCCGAATATGGCCATGTAACATGTCTATGATCATGGAATTGCCCCCTCTATACCATCCTGGCATTGTTGGTACAATTCCATGATCCCAGTGGTCTGTAGCACAGACCCTGGTACTGCCAGACTGCCCTTCCTGGGGTTTCACTGCAGCTGCTGCTGCTGCCAACCCCTCAGACAGGCAGCTGCCCTCCTGGGGTCCAGCCAGGCCTGGCCCAGGATGGCAGAACAAAGAACTTCCTCTGAGAGAGGGTGTGACACCCTCTCCCTTTGGAAAATGGTGTGAAGGCAGGGGAGGAGTAGCCTTCCCCAGCCTCTGGAAATGCTTTGTTGGGCACAGATGTGCCCAATTCTGCATAAGCCAGTCTACACCGGTTCAGGGACCCCTTAGCCCCTGCTCTGGCGCGAAACTGGACAAAGGAAAGGGGAGTGACCACTCCCCTGACCTGCACCTCCCCTGGGAGGTGTCCAGAGCTCCTCCAGTGTGCTCCAGACCTCTGCCATCTTGGAAACAGAGGTGCTGCTGGCACACTGGACTGCTCTGAGTGGCCAGTGCCACCAGGTGACGTCAGAGACTCCTGCTGATAGGCTCCTTCAGGTGTTAGTAGCCTTTCCTCTCTCCTAGGTAGCCAAACCCTCTTTTCTGGCTATTTAGGGTCTCTGTCTCTGGGGAAACTTTAGATAACGAATGCATGAGCTCAGCCGAGTTCCTCTGCATCTCCCTCTTCACCTTCTGATAAGGAATCGACCGCTGACCGCGCTGGAAGCCTGCAAACCTGCAACATAGTAGCAAAGACGACTACTGCAACTCTGTAACGCTGATCCTGCCGCCTTCTCGACTGTTTTCCTGCTTGTGCATGCTGTGGGGGTAGTCTGCCTCCTCTCTGCACCAGAAGCTCCGAAGAAATCTCCCGTGGGTCGACGGAATCTTCCCCCTGCAACCGCAGGCACCAAAAAGCTGCATTACCGGTCCCTTGGGTCTCCTCTCAGCACGACGAGCGAGGTCCCTCGAATCCAGCGACACCGTCCAAGTGACCCCCACAGTCCAGTGACTCTTCAGCCCAAGTTTGGTGGAGGTAAGTCCTTGCCTCACCTCGCTGGGCTGCATTGCTGGGAACCGCGACTTTGCAAGCTACTCCGGCCCCTGTGCACTTCCGGCGGAAATCCTTCGTGCACAGCCAAGCCTGGGTCCACGGCACTCTAACCTGCATTGCACGACTTTCTAAGTTGGTCTCCGGCGACGTGGGACTCCTTTGTGCAACTTCGGCGAGCACCGTTTCACGCATCCTCGTAGTGCCTGTTTCTGGCTCTTCTCCGGGTGCTACCTGCTTCAGTGAGGGCTCTTTGTCTTGCTCGATGTCCCCTCTCTCTGCAGGTCCAATTTGCGACCTCCTGGTCCCTCCTGGGCCCCAGCAGCGTCCAAAAACGCCAAACGCACGATTTGCGTGTAGCAAGGCTTGTTGGCGTCCATCCGGCGGGAAAACACTTCTGCACGACTCTTCAAGGCGTGGGGGATCCATCCTCCAAAGGGGAAGTCTCTAGCCCTTGTCGTTCCTGCAGTATTCACAGTTCTTCAGCCTAGTAAGAGCTTCTTTGCACCAACCGCTGGCATTTCTTGGGCATCTGCCCATCTCCGAGTTGCTTGTGACTTTTGGACTTGGTCCCCTTGTTCCACAGGTACCCTCAGTCAGGAATCCATCGTTGTTGCATTGCTGATTTGTGTTTTCCTTGCATTTTCCCTCTAACACGACTATTTTGTCCTTAGGGGAACTTTGGTGCACTTTGCACTCACTTTTCAGGGTCTTGGGGAGGGTTATTTTTCTAACTCTCACTATTTTCTAATAGTCCCAGCGACCCTCTACAAGGTCACATAGGTTTGGGGTCCATTCGTGGTTCGCATTCCACTTCTGGAGTATATGGTTTGTGTTGCCCCTATCCCTATGTTTCCCCATTGCATCCTATTGTAACTATACATTGTTTGCACTGTTTTCTAAGACTATACTGCATATTTTTGCTATTGTGTATATATATCTTGTGTATATTTCCTATCCTCTCACTGAGGGTACACTCTAAGATACTTTGGCATATTGTCATAAAAATAAAGTACCTTTATTTTTAGTATAACTGTGTATTGTGTTTTCTTATGATATTGTGCATATGACACTAAGTGGTACTGTAGTAGCTTCACACGTCTCCTAGTTCAGCCTAAGCTGCTCTGCTAAGCTACCATTATCTATCAGCCTAAGCTGCTAGACACCCTATACACTAATAAGGGATAACTGGGCCTGGTGCAAGGTGCAAGTACCCCTTGGTACTCACTACAAGCCAGTCCAGCCTCCTACAGTACTTTCCTACACAACCCCCCCCCAAACGAAGGACAATAAGACTAGCCATGACCTGATGAGTCTTCATTGTCTAAGTGGAAATATCTGGAGAGTCCATCTGCATTGGAGTGGCTACTCCCAGGTCTATGTTCCACTGTATAGTCCATTCCCTGTAGGGATATGGACCACCTCAACAATTTAGGATTTTCACCTTTCATTTGTTTTAGCCAAAGTAGAGGTTTGTGGTCTGTCTGAACAATGAAGTGAGTGCCAAACAGGTATGGCCTCAACTTCTTCAGAGCCCAGACCACAGCAAAGGCCTCCCTCTCAATGGCAGACCAACGCTTTTCTCTAGGGGTCAACCTTCTACTAATAAAAGCAACAGGTTGATCCTGGCCCTCAGAATTAAGTTGTGATAGGACTGCCCCTACTCCTAATTCAGATGCATCAGTTTGGACATAGAATTTTTTAGAGTAACAAGGGCTTTTCAGGACAGGTGCAGAGCACATGGCCTGCTTCAGCTCCTCAAAAGCTTTCTGACAGTTTGCTGTCCACAATACCTTTTTAGGCATTTTCTTGGATGTGAGGTCATTAAGAGGGGCTGCAATGGAGCCATAGTTCTTAATGAACCTCCTGTAATACCCAGTGAGGCCTAGGAAGGCTCTCACCTGAGTCTGAGTGGTAGGGGGAACCCAATCAATAATAGTTTGGATTTTCCCCTGAAGTGGTGCAATCTGTTCCCCACCAACAAGGTGTCCCAGATAAACCACCTTCCCCTGCCCTATCTGGCACTTTGAAGCCTTGATAGTGATCCCTGCCTTTTGCAGGGCCTCCAAAACTTTCCATAGGTGGACCAGGTGATCATCCCAGCTGGAGCTAAAGACAGCTATATCGTCCAAATATGCTGCACTGAAAGCTTCCAGCCCTTGCAGGACTGTGTTCACCAACCTCTGAAAAGTGGCAGGTGCATTTTTCAAACCAAAAGGCATTACAGTAAACTGGTAATGTCCTCCAATGGTAGAAAATGCAGTCTTAGATTTAGCATCTTCTGACAATTTGATCTGCCAATACCCTGCAGGCAAATCAAAAGTGCTTAGATACTTGGCAGATGCCAGTGTATCTATGAGCTCATCTGCCCTGGGTATAGGGTGAGCATCAGTTTTGGTTACCAAGTTGAGACCTCTATAGTCTACACAAAACCGCATTTCCTTCTTTCCATCTTTAGAATTGGGTTTTGGTACCAGTACCACAGGAGAAGCCCATGGACTGTCAGAGTGCTCAACCACTCCTAGTTCCAACATTTTCTCTCTCTCATTTCTTTCCAAATTGTCACTAACAGGCTAGTGACCATTTTTACCAATTTACATTGGCTTACTGGAACACCCTTATAATTCCCTAGTATATGGTACTGAGGTACCCAGGGTATTGGGGTTCCAGGAGATCCCTATGGGCTGCAGCATTTCTTTTGCCACCCATAGGGAGCTCTGACAATTCTTACACAGGCCTGCCACTGCAGCCTGAGTGAAATAACGTCCACGTTATTTCACAGCCATTTTACACTGCACTTAAGTAACTTATAAGTCACCTATATGTCTAACCTTTACCTGGTAAAGGTTGGGTGCAAAGTTACTTAGTGTGAGGGCACCCTGGCACTAGCCAAGGTGCCCCCACATTGTTCAGAGCCAATTCCCTGAACTTTGTGAGTGCGGGGACACCATTACACCGTGCACTACATATAGGTCACTACCTATATGTAGCTTCACAATGGTAACTCCGAATATGGCCATGTAACATGTCTATGATCATGGAATTGCCCCCTCTATGCCATCCTGGCATAGTTGGCACAATCCCATGATCCCAGTGGTCTGTAGCACAGACCCTGGTACTGCCAAACTGCCCTTCCTGGGGTTTCACTGCAGCTGCTGCTGCTGCCAACCCCTCAGACAGGCAGCTGCCCTCCTGGGGTCCAGCCAGGCCTGGCCCAGGATGGCAGAACAAAGAACTTCCTCTGAGAGAGGGTGTGACACCCTCTCCCTTTGGAAAATGGTGTGAAGGCAGAGGAGGAGTAGCCTCCCCCAGCCTCTGGAAATGCTTTGTTGGGCACAGAGGTGCCCAATTCTGCATAAGCCAGTCTACACCGGTTCAGGGACCCCTTAGCCCCTGCTCTGGCGCGAAACTGGACAAAGGAAAGGGGAGTGACCACTCCCCTGACCTGCACCTCCCCTGGGAGGTGTCCAGAGCTCCTCCAGTGTGCTCCAGACCTCTGCCATCTTGGAAACAGAGGTGCTGCTGGCACACTGGAATGCTCTGAGTGGCCAGTGCCACCAGGTGACGTCAGAGACTCCTGCTGATAGGCTCCTTCAGGTGTTAGTAGCCTATCCTCTCTCCTAGGTAGCCAAACCCTCTTTTCTGGCTATTTAGGGTCTCTGTCTCTGGGGAAACTTTAGATAACGAATGCAAGAGCTCATCCGAGTTCCTCTGCATCTCCCTCTTCACCTTCTGATAAGGAATCGACTGCTGACCGCGCTGGAAGCCTGCAAACCTGCAACATAGTAGCAAAGACGACTACTGCAACTCTGTAACGCTGATCCTGCCGCCTTCTCGACTGTTTTCCTGCTTGTGCATGCTGTGGGGGTAGCCTGCCTCCTCTCTGCACCAGAAGCTCCGAAGAAATCTCCCGTGGGTCGACGGAATCTTCCCCCTGCAACCGCAGGCACCAAAAAGCTGCATTACCGGTCCCTTGGGTCTCCTCTCAGCACGACGAGCGAGGTCCCTCGAATCCAGCGACTCTGTCCAAGTGACCCCCACAGTCCAGTGACTCTTCAGCCTAAGTTTGGTGGAGGTAAGTCCTTGCCTCACCTCGCTGGGCTGCATTGCTGGGAACCACAACTTTGCAGCTACTCCGGCCCCTGTGCACTTCCGGCAGAAATCCTTTGTGCACAGCCAAGCCTGGGTCCTCGGCACTCTAACCTGCATTGCACGACTTTCTAAGTTGGTGTCCGGCGACGTGGGACTCCTTTGTGCAACTTCGGTGAGCACCGTTTCACGCATCCTTGTAGTGCCTGTTTCTGGCACTTCTCCGGGTGCTACCTGCTTCAGTGAGGGCTCCTTGTCTTGCTCGACGTCCCCTCTCTCTTCAGATCCAATTTGCGACCTCCTGGTCCCTCCTGGACCCCAGTAGCGTCCAAAAACGCCAAACGCACGATTTGCGACTAGCAAGGCTTGTTGGCGTCCTTCCGGCGGGAAACCATTCTGCACGACTCTCCAAGGCAAGAGGGATCCGTCCACCAAAGGGGAAGTCTCTAGCCCTTTTCGTTCTTGCAGAAACCTCAGCTTCTTCTGTCCAGTCGAAGCTTCTTTGCACCCGCAGCTGGCATTTCCTGGGCATCTGCCCATCTCCGACTTGCTTGTGACTTTTGGACTTGGTCCCCTTGTTCCACAGGTACCCTAGATTGGAAATCCACAGTTGTTGCATTGCTGGTTTGTGTCTTTCCTTCATTATTCCTCTAACACGACTACTTTGTCCTTAGGGGAACTTTAGTGCACTTTGCACTCACTTTTCAGGGTCTTGGGGAGGGTTATTTTTCTAACTCTCACTATTTTCTAATAGTCCCAGCGACCCTCTACAAGGTCACATAGGTTTGGGGTCCATTCGTGATTCGCATTCCACTTTTGGAGTATATGGTTTGTGTTGCCCCTATCCCTATGTTTCCCCATTGCATACTATTGTAACTATACATTGGTTGCACTGTTTTCTAAGACTATACTGCATATTTTTGCTATTGTGTATATATATCTTGTGTATATTTCCTATCCTCTCACTGAGGGTACACTCTAAGATACTTTGGCATATTGTCATAAAAATAAAGTACCTTTATTTTTAGTATAACTGTGTATTGTGTTTTCTTATGATATTGTGCATATGACACTAAGTGGTACTGTAGTAGCTTCACACGTCTCCTAGTTCAGCCTAAGCTGCTCTGCTAAGCTACCATTATCTATCAGCCTAAGCTGCTAGACACCCTATACACTAATAAGGGATAACTGGGCCTGGTGCAAGGTGCAAGTACCCCTTGGTACTCACTACAAGCCAGTCCAGCCTCCTACAACCGGTCCTCTGCATCTCCTCTCAGCATGATGAGCGAGGTCCCTTGAACTCAGCAACTCTGTTCAAGTGACTCCCACAGTCCAGTGATTCTTCAGTCCAAGTTTGGTGGAGGTAAGTCCTTGCCTCCCCACGCTAGACTGCATTGCTGGGAATCGCGTGTTTTGCACCTACTCCGGCTCCTGTGCACTCCACGAAGATTTCCTTTGTGCACAGCCAAGCCTGGGTCCACGGCACTCTAACCTGCATTGCACGACCTCCTGAGTTTTCCTCCAGCGTCGTGGGACTCTCTTGTGCAACTTCGGGTGAGCACCGTTTCACTCCACTTTGTAGTGCCTGTTCTGGCACTTCTGTGGGTGCCGCTTGCTTCTGAGAGGGCTTCTTGTCTTGCTGGGTGCCCCTTCTGTCCCCTGACGCAATTGGCGACATCCTGGTCCATCCTGGGCCATAGCAGCACCCAAAAACCCTAACCGCGAGCTTTGCAGCTAGCAAGGCTTGTTTGCGGTCTTTCTGCGGCAAAATACTTTTGCACGACTCTTTACGACGTGGGACATCCATCCTCCAAAGGGGAAGTTTCTAGCCCTTGTCCTTCTTGCAGAATCCTCAGCTTCTACTGTTCAGTAGCAGCTTCTTTGCACACACAGCTGGCATTTCCTGGGCATCTGCCCACTCTCGACTTGATCGTGACTTTTGGACTTGGTCCCCTTGTTCCACAGGTACCCTCGTCTGGAAATCCATCGTTGTTGCATTGCTGGTTTTGGTCTTTCCTGCAGAATTCCCCTATCACGACTTCTGTGCTCTTTGGGGAACTTTAGTGCACTTTGCACCCACTTTTCAGTGTCTTGGGTTGGGCTATTTTTCTAACCCTCACTGTTTCCTTACAGTCCCAGCGACCCTCTACAAGGTCACATATGTTTGGGGTCCATTCGTGGTTCGCATTCCACTTCTAGAGTATATGGTTTGTGTTGCCCCTATCCCTATGTGCCCCCATTGCATTCTATTGTGACTATACATTGTGTGCACTGTTTTCTATTGCTATTACTGCATATTTTGGTATTGTGTACATATATCTTGTGTATATTTGCTATCCTCATACTGAGGGTACTCACTGAGATACTTTGGCATATTGTCATAAAAATAAAGTACCTTTATTTTTAGTATATCTGTGTATTGTGTTTTCTTATGATATTGTGCAAGTGACACTAGTGGTACTGTAGGAGCTTCACTCGTCTCCTAGTTCAGCCTAAGCTGCTCTGCTAAGCTACCTTTTCTATCAGCCTAAGCTGCTAAACACCCCTCTACACTAATAAGGGATACCTGGGCCTGGTGCAAGGTGTAAGTACCCCTTGGTACTCACTACAAGCCAGTCCAGCCTCCTACTTTGGTTGTGCAGCGGTGGGATAAGTACTTTGCAACTACTTACCGCTTTGTCATATTGTACTTTTCATAAGAGAACAATATACAAAACAAGTTCAGTGTATGTACACCTAACCAAAAAGTTTTGCTTTTCTTCTCTCACTTCTTTGCTAAGTGCTGAAAAGTACCTCTAAAACTTTCAAAAAGTTCTTAAAAAATTTACAACGTTTTTGCTTCCTGCTTCTTTAAAAAGTTCTAAAAACTTTTTCTTTCTTTTTATGTCCCTTAAACTCTTTCTATAATGTCTGGCACAGGTCAAACTGTTGATCTGTCCAAACTTGCTTATGATCACCTGAGCTGGAAAGGAGCAAGGAGTCTCTGCATTGAAAGAGGTTTAGGGGTAGGGAAGAATCCCTCTAGAGAACTGTTGGTTAATATGCTCATTGAACAAGATAAGACCAGAGTTGGCGCTTCTGTTGAGAAATTAGCTGATGGTTCCCAATCTGACCCTGGGGAACACCTAGCAAAGGATTTAGAAGGGAACCTTCCCAACCTGCCCATTAGCAGGCCACCTAGCATAGCTGGTGCTGATGTGAATTTACACCACAGTAATAGTGTTACCTCACATTACAGTAAGAGTGTTACTTCTCATCATAGTAGGAGTGTTACTTCTGTTAGCCAGGTTGTTAGAGTGCCATCTGTTAGGGCCAGGTCTCCCTCTGTTCATTCTCACCATACTTCTGTTTCAAAGCATACCCCACCCTGATGACAGAGTGTTAGAAAGGGAGCCCAATAGATTGAGAGTGGAAGAATCCAGACTGAAGCTCAAGAAGCAACAGCTGGATTTAGATAGGCAGTCCTTTGATTTAGAAAAAGAAAGACAGAGGTTGGGGTTAGGACCCCATGGTGGCAGCAGCAGTGTTACTGATAGTAATACTGTAAAAGAGCATGATTCTAGGAATCTGCATAAGATAGTTCCCCCTTACAAGGAGGGGGGTGACATTAACAAGTGGTTTGCTGCACTTGAGAGGGCCTGTGCTGTACAGGAGGTTCCTCAAAGGCAGTGGGCTGCTATCCTATGGCTATCTTTCAGTGGAAAGGGCAGGGATAGGCTCCTTACTATTAAAGAAAGTGATGCCAATAATTTTACAGTTCTTAAGAATGCACTCCTTGATGGTTATGGCTTAACCACTGAACAGTACAGGATGAAGTTCAGAGAAACCAAAAAGGAGTCTTCACAAGACTGGGTAGACTTTGTTGACCATTCAGTGAAGGCCTTGGAGGGGTGGTTACATGGCAGTAACGTTTCTGACTATGAAAGCCTGTCCAGCCTCCTACAGTTAGACATATAGGTGACTTATAAGTTACTTAAGTGCAGTGTAAAATGGCTGTGAAATAACGTGGACGTTATTTCACTCAGGCTGCAGTGGCAGGCCTGTGTAAGAATTGTCAGAGCTCCCTATGGGTGGCAAAAGAAATGCTGCAGCCCATAGGGATCTCCTGGAACCCCAATACCCTGGGTACCTCAGTACCATATACTAGGGAATTATAAGGGTGTTCCAGTAAGCCAATGTAAATTGGTAAAATTGGTCACTAGCCTGTTAGTGACAATTTAGAAAGAAATGAGAGAGCATAACCACTGAGGTTCTGATTAGCAGAGCCTCAGTGAGACAGTTAGTCACTACACAGGTAACACATTCAGGCACACTTATGAGCACTGGGGCCCTGGGTTACCAGGGTCCCAGTGACACATACAACTAAAACAACATATATACAGTGAAAAATGGGGGTAACATGCCAGGCAAGATGGTACTTTCCTACACAACCCCCCCCCAAACGAAGGACAATAAGACTAGCCATTACCTGATGAGTCTTCATTGTCTAAGTGGAAATATCTGGAGAGTCCATCTGCATTGGAGTGGCTACTCCCAGGTCTATGTTCCACTGTATAGTCCATTCCCTGTAGGGATATGGACCACCTCAACAATTTAGGATTTTCACCTTTCATTTGTTTTAGCCAAAGTAGAGGTTTGTGGTCTGTCTGAACAATGAAGTGAGTGCCAAACAGGTATGGCCTCAACTTCTTCAGAGCCCAGACCACAGCAAAGGCCTCCCTCTCAATGGCAGACCAACGCTTTTCTCTAGGGGTCAACCTTCTACTAATAAAAGCAACAGGTTGATCCTGGCCCTCAGAATTAAGTTGTGATAGGACTGCCCCTACTCCTAATTCAGATGCATCAGTTTGGACATAGAATTTTTTAGAGTAACAAGGGCTTTTCAGGACAGGTGCAGAGCACATGGCCTGCTTCAGCTCCTCAAAAGCTTTCTGACAGCTTGCTGTCCATAATACCTTTTTAGGCATTTTCTTGGAAGTGAGGTCATTAAGAGGGGCTGCAATGGAGCCATAGTTCTTAATGAACCTCCTGTAATACCCAGTGAGGCCTAGGAAGGCTCTCACCTGAGTCTGAGTGGTAGGGGGAACCCAATCAATAATTGTTTGGATTTTCCCCTGAAGTGGTGCAATCTGTTCCCCACCAACAAGGTGTCCCAGATAAACCACCTTACCCTGCCCTATCTGGCACTTTGAAGCCTTGATAGTGAGGCCTGCCTTTTGCAGGGCCTCCAAAACTTTCCATAGGTGGACCAGGTGATCATCCCAGCTGGAGCTAAAGACAGCTATATCGTCCAAATATGCTGCACTGAAAGCTTCCAGCCCTTGCAGGACTGTGTTCACCAACCTCTGAAAAGTGGCAGGTGCATTTTTCAAACCAAAAGGCATTACAGTAAACTGGTAATGTCCTCCAATGGTAGAAAATGCAGTCTTAGGTTTAGTATCTTCTGACAATTTGATCTGCCAATACCCTGCAGTCAAATCAAAAGTGCTTAGATACTTGGCAGATTCCAGTGTATCTATGAGCTCATCTGCCCTGGGTATAGGGTGAGCATCAGTTTTGGTTACCAAGTTGAGACCTCTATAGTCTACACAAAACCTCATTTCCTTCTTCCCATCTTTAGAATTGGGTTTTGGTACCAGTACCACAGGAGAAGCCCATGGACTGTCAGAGTGCTCAACCACTCCTAGTTCCAACATTTTCTGAACTTCTTGCTTTATGCAGTCCCTGACATGGTCAGGCTGCCTATAGATTTTACTTTTGACAGGTAAACTGTCTCCAGTATCTATAGTGTGCTCACACCAAGAAGTGGTGCCTGGCACAGTAGAGAAGCGTTCTGAAAATTGTCCTAGGAGATTTATGCAATTATCTTTCTGCTCAGCAGTAAGACAATCAGCCAAAACTACACCTTCCACAAGAGCATCTTGTTCTGTGGAAGAGAAGAGCTCAGGTAGAGGATCACTGTCTTCTTCCTGTCCCTCATCTGTTGCCATGAGCAGGGTGAGATCAGCCCTGTCATAGTAGGGTTTCAGGCGGTTGACATGGAGCACCCTAAGGGGACTCCTGGCAGTGCCTAAGTCAACCAAGTAGGTGACTTCACCCTTCTTTTCAACAATTGTGTGTGGACCACTCCATTTATCTTGGAGTGCTCTTGGGGCCACAGGCTCCAAGACCCACACTTTCTGCCCTGGTTGGTACTGAACCAAAACAGCCTTCTGATCATGCCATTGCTTCTGGAGCTCTTGGCTGGCCTGAAGGTTTTTACTGGCCTTTTTCATGTACTCAGCCATCCTTGATCTGAGGCCAAGTACATAATCCACAATATCCTGCTTAGGAGCTTTTAAAGGTTGTTCCCAACCCTCCTTTACAAGTGTGAGTGGACCCCTAACAGGGTGTCCAAAAAGAAGTTCAAAGGGGCTGAAGCCCACTCCTTTCTGGGGTACCTCCCTGTAGGCAAAAAGGAGGCATGGTAGAAGGATATCCCATCTCCTGCGGAGTTTTTCAGGGAGACCCATAATCATGCCTTTGAGAGTTTTATTAAATCTCTCCACCAGTCCATTTGTTTGTGGATGATAGGGTGTTGTGAACTTGTAAGTTACACCACACTCCTTCCACATGGCCTTTAAGTATGCAGACATGAAATTGCTTCCTCTGTCTGATACTACTTCCTTTGGGAAGCCCACCCTGGAAAATATTCCCAGGAGGGCCTTTGCCACTGCAGGAGCTGTAGTGGTCCTTAAAGGAATTGCTTCAGGATATCTTGTGGCATGGTCCACTACCACCAAGATAAACCTATTGCCTGAAGCAGTAGAAGGGTCAAGGGGGCCAACTATGTCAACCCCTACCCTTTCAAAGGGAACCCCAACCACAGGCAATGGGATAAGGGGTGCCTTTGGAGTGCCACCTGTCTTGCCACTGGCTTGACAGGTTTCACAGGACTTGCAAAATTCCTTTGTGTCCTCAGACATCCTAGGCCAATGAAACAATGGTACCAATCTGTCCCAAGTTTTCATTTGACCCAGGTGCCCAGCTAAGGGAATGTCATGTGCCAGTGTTAGGAGGAACTTTCTGTACTCCTGAGGAATCACTAATCTCCTGGCAGCTCCAGGTTTAGGATCCCTATGCTCAGTGTACAAGAGGTTGTCCTCCCAGTAAACTCTGTGAGAGTCACTGACATCCCCATTAGCTTGTTTGACAGCTTGCTGTCTGAGACCCTCTAATGTGGGACAGGTTTGCTGTGCCACACTCAGCTCCTCCCTGGCAGGCCCCCCTTCACCCAAAAGCTCAGCAGTGTCTGCTTCCAGCTCCTCTGGTGTAGGTTCTGCACAGGGAGAGAATTCTTCTTCCTCAGAAGTTGAATCCACTGTAGAGGGAGGGATAGTAGGAAGTGGTTTGCTTCTACTAGCCCTAGCTTTAGGGAGCACTTGGTCCATTGTTCCAGGATCCAAGCTTCCCTGTCCTTTTTGCTTTTTGGCCTGAGCCCTTGTCAAAGCAAAAATATGCCCTGGGATGCCCAGCATTGCTGCATGGGCCTCCAATTCCACATCTGACCAAGCTGATGTCTCCAAATCATTCCCTAATAGACAGTCTACAGGTAAATCTGAAGCTACCACAACTTTCTTTGGACCAGTTACCCCCCCCCAGTTGAGATTTACAACAGCCATGGGGTGGCTTTGTGTTATGTTGTGAGCATCGGTTACTTGGTACTGGTGTCCAAGTATGTGTTGTTCAGGGTGCACCAGTTTCTCAATCACCATTGTGACACTGGCACCTGTGTCCCTGTAGGCCTGGACCTCAACACCATTTATTAGGGTTAGTTGCTTGTACTTCTCCAAGTTAAGGGGGCAAGCAACCAAAGTGGCTAAATCAATAGCCCCTTCAGAGACTAAAGTAGCCTCTGTGGTCTCCCTAATCAGACCAACCCCAACTAAATTACCAAAAGTGAGCCCAGCTACTCCCTTAGATTGGCTATTAGTAGGTTTGCTCCCACCACCACTGCTATTAGTAGGGACACTAGGTGTAGCAGTAGGGGTTGTAGTGGTAGGAGCTGTGGTGCCTTTCTTTGGACAACTGGGATCTGTTGTCCAATGGCCTTTTATTTTACATAAATAGCACCATGGTTTCTTTTCCTTGTTCTGATTAAAGGAGGATTTGGGCCCACCACCCCCACCAGAGTGTTTTTGTGGGCCTGATGAAGACTCATTTTTAGATTTGTCCCCACCCTTGTCAGAAGACTTACCATCCTTCTTTTTGTTGCCATCTTTGTCACCCCCTGTATGAACTTTTCTGTTCACTCTTGTTCTGACCCATTTGTCTGCCTTCTTTCCCAATTCTTGGGGAGAGGTCAGATCAGAGTCCACCAAGTACTGGTGCAACAAATCAGACACACAATTATTAAGAATATGCTCTCTCAGGATCAAGTTATACAGGCTGTCATAATCAGTAACTTTACTGCCATGTAACCACCCCTCCAAGGCCTTCACCGCCTGGTCAATGAAATCAACCCAGTCTTGTGAAGACTCCTTTTTGGTCTCTCTGAACTTTATCCTGTACTGTTCAGTGGTTAAGCCATAACCATCCAGGAGTGCATTCTTAAGAACTTGGAAATTATTAGCATCATTTTATTTTACAGTAAGGAGCCTATCCCTACCTTTTCCAGTAAATGATAGCCATAGGATAGCAGCCCACTGCTTTTGAGGGACATCCTGTACAGCACAGGCCCTCTCAAGTGCAGCAAACCACTTGTTAATGTCATCCCCCTCCTTATAAGGGCGAACTATCTTGTGCAGATTCCTGGAATCATGCTCTTTTGCAGGATGACTATGGGGAATACTGCTGCTGCCACCATGGGTTTCTAAACCCAACTTCTGTCTTTCCCTCTCTACTTCTAAAGACTGTCTATCCAAATCCAGCTGTTGCTTCTTGAGCTTCAGTCTGGTTTGTTCCACTCTCAATCTATTGAGCTCCCTTTCTAACAATCTGTCATCAGGGTGGGTGGGAGGGACATTTCTAGATACAGAGGTATGATGGGAATGAACAGAAGGAGACCTGTCCCTTACAGAGGGCACCCTAACAGCTTGGCTACCAGTATAATGTGAGAGCACACCATTAGTATGGTGTGATTCAACCTCTGTACCAACTATGCTAGACTGTCTAGTAATGGGCAGGCTGAGAAGTTTCTTTCCTGAACCTTTTCCTGGGGGAGTCCCTGGATCAGATTGAGAACCATTAGCTACTTTTTCTACAGATTGGGCACTTATGGCCTTATCCTGTACTCTAAGCATATTAATTAACAGTTCTAAAGAAGGATTCTTCCCTACACTCAAACCTCTCTCTATGCAGAGACTCCTTGCTCCTTTCCAGCTAAGGTGATCATATGCAAGTTTGGACAGTTCAACATTTTTTCCTGTGCCAGACATTTTTTAGAGAGAGTTGAAGTGATAGAAAAAGAGAAAAAAGTTTTCAGAACTTTTTGGAAAGACAGAAAAAAACTTTTAAGAACTTTTTGAAAGTTTAGAAGTACTTTTCAGCACTTTGAAAAGAGTGAAAAGAGGAAATGCAAAACTTTTTGGCTATGTGTATATACACTGACCTTGTTTTGTATATTTTTCTCTTATGAAAAGTACAATGACAAGAGTGGTAAGTAGTCTCAAGCACTTATCCCACCGCTGCCACCAATGTAGGAGGCTGGACTGGCTTGTAGTGAGTACCAAGGGGTACTTGCACCTTGCACCAGGCCCAGTTATCCCTTATTAGTGTATAGGGTGTCTAGCAGCTTAGGCTGATAGATAATGGTAGCTTAGCAGAGCAGCTTAGGCTGAACTAGGAGACGTGTGAAGCTACTACAGTACCACTTAGTGTCATATGCACAATATCATAAGAAAACACAATACACAGTTATACTAAAAATAAAGGTACTTTATTTTTATGACAATATGCCAAAGTATCTTAGAGTGTACCCTCAGTGAGAGGATAGGAAATATACACAAGATATATATACACAATAGCAAAAATATGCAGTATAGTCTTAGAAAACAGTGCAAACAATGTATAGTTACAATAGGATGCAATGGGGAAACATAGGGATAGGGGCAACACAAACCATATACTCCAAAAGTGGAATGCGAACCACGAATGGACCCCAAACCTATGTGACCTTGTAGAGGGTCGCTGGGACTATTAGAAAATAGTGAGAGTTAGAAAAATAACCCTCCCCAAGACCCTGAAAAGTGAGTGCAAAGTGCACTAAAGTTCCCCTAAGGACAAAATAGTCGTGTTAGAGGGAAAATGCAAGGAAAACACAAATCAGCAATGCAACAACGATGGATTCCTGACTGAGGGTACCTGTGGAACAAGGGGACCAAGTCCAAAAGTCACAAGCAACTCGGAGATGGGCAGATGCCCAAGAAATGCCAGCGGTTGGTGCAAAGAAGCTCTTACTAGGCTGAAGAACTGTGAATACTGCAGGAACGACAAGGGCTAGAGACTTCCCCTTTGGAGGATGGATCCCGTACGCCTTGGAGAGTCGTGCAGAAGTGCTTTCCCGCCGGATGGACGCCAACAAGCCTTGCTACACGCAAATCGTGCGTTTGGCGTTTTTGGACGCTGCTGGGGCCCAGGAGGGACCAAGAGGTCGCAAATTGGACCTGCAGAGAGAGGGGACGTCGAGCAAGACAAAGAGCCCTCACTGAAGCAGGTAGCACCCGGAGAAGTGCCAGAAACAGGCACTACGAGGATGCGTGAAACGGTGCTCGCCGAAGTTGCACAAAGGAGTCCCACGTTGCCGGAGACCAACTTAGAAAGTCGTGCAATGCAGGTTAGAGTGCCGTGGACCCAGGCTTGGCTGTGCACGAAGGATTTTCGCCGGAAGTGCACAGGGGCCGGAGTAGCTTGCAAAGTCGCGGTTCCCAGCAATGCAGCCCAGCGAGGTGAGGCAAGGACTTACCTCCACCAAACTTGGGCTGAAGAGTCACTGGACTGTGGGGGTCACTTGGACGGTGTCGCTGGATTCGAGGGACCTCGCTCGTCGTGCTGAGAGGAGACCCAAGGGACCGGTAATGGAGCTTTTTGGTGCCTGCGGTTGCAGGGGGAAGATTCCGTCGACCCACGGGAGATTTCTTCGGAGCTTCTGGTGCAGAGAGGAGGCAGACTACCCCCACAGCATGCACAAGCAGGAAAACAGTCGAGAAGGCGGCAGGATCAGCGTTACAGAGTTGCAGTAGTCGTCTTTGCTACTATGTTGCAGGTTTGCAGGCTTCCAGCGCGGTCAGCGGTCGATTCCTTATCAGAAGGTGAAGAGGGAGATGCAGAGGAACTCGGCTGAGCTCATGCATTCGTTATCTAAAGTTTCCCCAGAGACCCTAAATAGCCAGAAAAGAGCGTTTGGCTACCTAGGAGAGAGGAAAGGCTACTAACACCTGAAGGAGCCTATCACAAGGAGTCTCTGACGTCACCTGGTGGCACTGGCCACTCAGAGCAGTCCAGTGTGCCAGCAGCACCTCTGTTTCCAAGATGGCAGAGGTCTGGAGCACACTGGAGGAGCTCTGGACACCTCCCAGGGGAGGTGCAGGTCAGGGGAGTGGTCACTCCCCTTTCCTTTGTCCAGTTTCGCGCCAGAGCAGGGGCTAAGGGGTCCCTGAACCGGTGTAGACTTGCTTATGCAGAATTGGGCACATCTGTGCCCAACAAAGCATTTCCAGAGGCTGGGGGAGGCTACTCCTCCCCTGCCTTCACACCATTTTCCAAAGGGAGAGGGTGTCACACCCTCTCTCAGAGGAAGTTCTTTGTTCTGCCATCCTGGGCCAGGCCTGGCTGGACCCCAGGAGGGCAGCTGCCTGTCTGAGGGGTTGGCAGCAGCAGCAGCTGCAGTGAAACCCCAGGAAGGGCAGTCTGGCAGTACCAGGGTCTGTGCTACAGACCACTGGGATCATGGAATTGTACCAACAATGCCAGGATGGCATAGAGGGGGCAATTCCATGATCATAGACATGTTACATGGCCATATTCGGAGTTACCATGGTGAAGCTACATATAGGTAGTGACCTATATGTAGTGCACACGTGTAATGGTGTCCCCGCACTCACAAAGTTCAGTGAATTGGCTCTGAACAATGTGGGGGCACCTTGGCTAGTGCCAGGGTGCCCTCACACTAAGTAACTTTGCACCTAACCTTTACCAGGTAAAGGTTAGACATATAGGTGACTTATAAGTTACTTAAGTGCAGTGTAAAATGGCTGTGAAATAACGTGGACGTTATTTCACTCAGGCTGCAGTGGCAGGCCTGTGTAAGAATTGTCAGAGCTCCCTATGGGTGGCAAAAGAAATGCTGCAGCCCATAGGGATCTCCTGGAACCCCAATACCCTGGGTACCTCAGTACCATATACTAGGGAATTATAAGGGTGTTCCAGTAAGCCAATGTAAATTGGTAAAATTGGTCACTAGCCTGTTAGTGACAATTTAGAAAGAAATGAGAGAGCATAACCACTGAGGTTCTGATTAGCAGAGCCTCAGTGAGACAGTTAGTCACTACACAGGTAACACATTCAGGCACACTTATGAGCACTGGGGCCCTGGGTTACCAGGGTCCCAGTGACACATACAACTAAAACAACATATATACAGTGAAAAATGGGGGTAACATGCCAGGCAAGATGGTACTTTCCTACACTAACCTTTACCTGGTAAGGGTTGGGCGCTAAGTTACTTAGTGTGTGGGCACCCTGGCACTAGCCAAGGTGCTCCCACATTGTTCAGGGCAAATTCCCCGGACTTTGTGAGTGCGGGGACACCATTACACGCGTGCACTATACATATGTCACGACATATGTATAGCGTCACAATGGTAACTCCGAACATGGCCATGTAACATGTCTAGGATCATGGAATTGTCACCCCAATGCCATTCTGGCATTGGGGAGACAATTCCATGATCCCCCGAGTCTCTAGCTCAGAGCCGGGTACTGCCAAACTACCTTTCCCGGGGTTTCACTGCAGCTGCTGCTGCTGCCAACCCCTCCGACAGGTTTCTGCCCTCCTGGGGTCCAGCTAGGCCTGGCCCAGGAAGGCAGAACAAAGGACTTCCTCAGAGAGAGGGTGTTACACCCTCTCCCTTTAGAAAAAGGTGTCAGGGCTGGAGAGGAGTAGCCTCCCCCAGCCTCTGGAAATGCTTTGATGGGGACAGATGGTGCCCAACTCTGCATAAGCCAGTCTGCACCGGTTCAGGGATCCCTCAGCCCTGCTCTGGCGCGAAACTGGACAAAGAAAAGGGGAGTGACCACTCCCCTGACCTGCACCTCCCCTGGGAGGTGTCCAGAGCTCCTCCAGTGTGCTCCAGACCTCTGCCATCTTGGAAACAGAGGTGCTGCTGGCACACTGGACTGCTCTGAGTGGCCAGTGCCAGCAGGTGACATCAGAGACTCCTTCTGATAGGCTCCTTCAGGTGTCGCTAGCCTATCCTCTCTCCTAGGTAGCCAAACCTCCTTTTCTGGCTATTTAGGGTCTCTGCTTTGGGGAATTCCTTAGATAACGAATGCAAGAGCTCATCAGAGTTCCTCTGCATCTCTCTCTTCACCTTCTGCTAAGGAATCGACTGCTGACCACGCTGGAAGCCTGCAAAACTGCAACAAAGTAGCAAAGACGACTACTGCAACCTTGTAACGCTGATCCTGCCGCCTTCTCGACTGTTTTCCTGGTGATGCATGGTGTGGGGGTAGTCTGCCTCCTCTCTGCACTAGAAGCTCCGAAGAAATCTCCCGTGGTTCGACGTAATCTTTCCCCTGCAACCGCAGGCACCAAAGAACTGCATCACCGGTCCTCTGGGTCTCCTCTCAGCATGACGAGCGAGGTCCCTTGAACTCAGCAACTCTGTCAAAGTGACTCCCACAGTCCAGTAACTCTTCAGTCCAACTTTGGTGGAGGTAAGTCCTTGCCTCCCCACGCTAGAATGCATTGCTGGGAACTGCGTGTTTTGCAGCTACTCCGGCTCCTGTGCACTCTTCCAGGATTTCCTTTGTGCACAGCCAAGCTTGGTTCCCCGGCACTCTAACCTGCATTGCACGACCTCCTGAGTTGTCCTCCGGCGTCGTGGGACTCTCTTGTGCAACGTCGGGTGAGCACCGATTCACTCCACTTCGTAGTGCCTGTTCCGGCACTTCTCTGGGTGTTGCTTGCTTCTGAGTGTGCTTCTTGTCTTGCTGGATACCTCTTCTGTCTCCTCAAGCAATTGGTGACATCCTGGTCCCTCCTGGGCCACAGCAGCATCCAAAAACCGTAACCGCAACCCTTGCAGCTAGCAAGGGTTGTTTGCGGTCTTTCTGCACGGAAACACTTCTGCACGACTCTTCATGACGTGGGACATCCATCCTCCAAAGGGGAAGTTTCTAGCCCTTGTCGTTCTTGCAGAATCCACAGCTTCTACCATCTGGTGGCAGCTTCTTTGCACCCACAGCTGGCATTTC
Source organism: Pleurodeles waltl (assembly GCF_031143425.1). Classification (NCBI taxonomy): domain Eukaryota; kingdom Metazoa; phylum Chordata; class Amphibia; order Caudata; family Salamandridae; genus Pleurodeles; species Pleurodeles waltl. The sequence continues at coordinate 690,970,256 of NC_090448.1, read as the reverse complement.
CTGGGCATCTGCCCACTCCCGACTTGATCGTGACTGTTGGACTTGGTCCCCTTGTTCCACAGGTACTCTCGTCTGGAAATCCATCGTTGTTGCATTGCTGCTGTTGGTCTTTCCTGCAGAATTCCCCTATCACGACGTCTGTGCTCTTTGGGGAACTTAGGTGCAGTTTGCACCCACTTTTCAGGGTATTGGGGTGGGCTATTTTTCTAACCCTCACTGTTTCCTTACAGTCCCAGCGACCCTCTACAAGGTCACATAGGTTTGGGGTCCATTTGTGGTTCGCATTCCACTTCTAGAGTCTATGGTTTGTGTTGCCCCTATCCCTATGTGCCCCCATTGCATTCTATTGTGACTATATATTGTTTGCACTGTTTTCTATTGCTATTACTGCATATTTTGGTATTGTGTACATATATCTTGTGTATATTTGCTATCCTCATACTGAGGGTACTCACTGAGATACTTTGGCATATTGTCATAAAAATAAAGTGCCTTTATTTTTAGTATATCGGTGTATTGTGTTTTCTTATGATATTGTGCAAGTGACACTAGTGGTACTGTAGGAGCTTCACTCGCCTCCTAGTTCAGCCTAAGCTGCTCTGCTAAGCTACCTTTTCTATCAGCCTAAGCTGCTAGACACCCCTCTACACTAATAAGGGATACCTGGGCCTGGTGCAAGGTGTAAGTACCCCTTGGTACTCACTACAAGCCAGTCCAGCCTCCTACAATGCCATTCTGGCATTGTGGAGACAATTCCATGATCCCCCGAGTCTCTAGCACAGACCCGGGTACTGCCAAACTGCCTTTCCCACGGTTTCACCGCAGCTGCTGCTGCTGCCAACCCCTCAGACAGGTTTCTGCCCTCCTGGGGTCCAGCCAGGCAAAGCACAGGAAGGCAGAACAAAGGACTTCCTCAGAGAGAGGGTGTTACACCCTCTCCCTTTGGAAAAAGGTGTCAGGGCTGGGGAGGAGTAGCCTCCCCCAGCCTCTGGAAATGCTTTGATGGGCACAGATGGTGCCCATCTCTGCATAAGCCAGTCTACACCGGTTCAGGGATCCCCCAGCCCTGCTCTGGCGCGAAACTGGACAAAGGAAAGGGGAGTGACCACTCCCCTGACCTGCACCTCCCAGGGGAGGTGCCCTAAGCTCCTCTAGCGTGCCCCAGACCTCTGCCATCTTGGATTCAGAGGTGTGCTGGCGCACTGGAGTGCTCTGAGTGGCCAGGGCCAGCAGGTGACATCAGAGACTCCTTCTGATAGGCTCTTAGCTGTTTTACTAGCCTATCCTCCTTCCTAAGTAGCCAACCCTCCTTTTCTGGCTATTTAGGGTCTCTGCTTTGGGGAATTCTTCAGATACCGAATGCAAGAGCTCACCAGAGTTCCTCTGCATCTCTCTCTTCACCTTCTGCTAAAGGATCGACCGCTGACTGCTCAGGACGCCTGCAAAAGCGCAACAAAGTAGCAAAGACGACTACTGTAACCTTGTATTGCTTATTTATGCCGCCTTCTCGACTGTTTCCTGGTTGTGCATGCTCTGGGGATAGCCTGCCTCCTTCTTGCACCAGGAACTCTGAAGAAATCTCCCGTGGGTCGACGGAATCTTCCCCCTGCAACCGCAGGCAACAAAAGACTGCATCACCGGTCCTCTGGGTCCCCTCTCAGCATGACGAGCGTGGTCCCTGGAACTCAGCAACTCTGTCCAAGTGACTCCCACAGTCCAGTGACTCTTCAGTCCAAGTTTGGTGGAGGTAAGTCCTTTCCTCCCCATGCTAGACTGCATTGCTGGGTACCACGTGATTTGCAGCTGCTCCGGCTCCTGTGCACTCTTCCAGGATTTCCTTTGTGCACAGCCAAGCCTGGGTCCCCGACACTCTAACCTGCAGTGCACAACCTTCTGAGTTGTCCTCCGGCGTCGTGGGACTCCCTTTTGTGTCTTCGGGTGGACTCTGGTTCACTCCTCTTCCAAGTGCCTGTTCCGGTACTTCTGCGGGTGCTGCCTGCTTCTGTGAGGGCTCCCTGACTTGCTGGGTGCCCCCTTTGTCTCCTCATCCAAGTGGCGACATCCTGGTCCCTCCTGGGCCACAGCAGCATCCAAAAACCCTCAACGCGACCCTTGCAGCTAGCAAGGCTTGTTTGCGGTCTTTCTGCAAGGGAACACGTCTGCAAGCTTTTTTTCGACGTGGAACATCCATCCTCCAAAGGGGAAGTTCCTAGTCCTCTTCGTTCTTGCAGAAACCAAAGCTTCTTCAATCCGATGGCAGCTTCCTTGCGCCCTCAGCTGGCATTTCCTGGGCATCTGCCCACTCTCAACATTGTTGCGACTCTTGGACTTGGTCCCCTTGTTTCACTGGTACTAGGGTCCGGAAATCCACTGTTGTTGCATTGCTGGTGTTGGTCTTCCTTGCAGAAACCCCCTATCACGACTTCTGTGCTCTCTGGGGGATAGAGGTGCACTTTACACCTACTTTTCAGGGTCTTGGGGTGGGCTATTTTTCTAACCCTCACTGTTTTCTTACAGTCCCAGTGACCCTCTAGAAGCTCACATAGGTTTGGGGTCCATTCGTGGTTCGCATTCCACTTTTGGAGTATATGGTTTGTGTTGCCCCTATACCTATGTGCTCCTATTGCAATCTACTGTAACTTTACATTGCTTGCATTACTTCCTTTTGCTATTACTGCATATTTTTGGTATTGTGTACATATATCTTGTGTATATTTGGCATCCTCATACTGAGGGTACTCACTGAGATACTTTTGGCATATTGTCATAACAATAAAGTACCTTTATTTTTAGTATATCTGTGTATTGTGTTTTCTTATGATATTGTGCATATGGCACCAGTGGTATAGTAGGAGCTTTGCATGTCTCCTAGTTCAGCCTAAGCTGCTCTGCATTAACTACCTTCTATCAGCCTAGGCTGCTAGAAACACCTCTTCTACACTAATAAGGGATAACTGGACCTGGTACAGAGTGTAAGTACCCCGTGGTACCCAATACAAGCCAGGCCAGCCTCCTACATTGGTTGTGCAGCGGTGAGATAAGTACTTGCAACTACTTACCACTTTGTCATTGTGTACTTTTCATAAGAGAATAATATACAAAACAAGTTCAGTGTATGTACACCTAACCAAAACGTTTTGCTTTTCTTCTCTTACACTATCTGCTAAGTGCTGAAAAGTACCTCTAAACTTTCTAAAAGTTACAAAAAGATTGAAAAAGTTTTTTTTTTTCCTGTTCTTTAAAAAGTCCTGAAACTTTTTCGATCTTTTATCTGTCTCTAAACCTTTTTCTATCATGTCTGGTGTAGGAACTCCTCTTAATCTGGTCAATACAACATATGACCACCTTAACTTTAAGAGCCTAAGGTGTCTCTGCATTGATAGAGGTTTAGTGGTAGGAAAGAATCCTGGAGAATTATTGTCTAACATGCTCATGGAGAATGATAAGGCCTTAGCTGGCAGTTCAATTGAGAAGTTAGGAGATAGCTCACACTCTGACTCTGGGGAGCTCCCAGTGGGAGTGTTGCATGGTTCCCTTCCTAATCTGCACCTTAGCAGACCACCTAGCAATGCTGGTAGCACTAGAAGCTCCCATCACAGTAGGGATGTTTTTGTGCCTGGAGGCCAGGTTGTTAGGGTGCCAACTGTTAGGGACAGGTCTCCCTCTGCTCATTCAAATCTTTCTTCTGTGTCAAAACATTCCCAACCCACCCACCCTGATGACAAGATGTTAGAAAGGGAACTCAATAAGTTGAGAGTGGAAGAGACCAGGCTGAAGCTTAAACAGCAACAGCTGGCTCTAGACAGAGAATCCCTAGACTTAGAAAAAGAGAGACAGAGGTTGGGGTTTGGACCCCATGGTGGCAGCAGCAGTATTCCTGATAGCAATCCTGTGAAGGAGCATTATTCTAGGAATCTGCACAAGATAGTTCCCCCTTACAAGGAGGGGGATGACATTAACAAGTGGTTTGCTGCACTTGAGAGGGCCTGTCTGGTACAGGGGGTCCCTCAAAGGCAGTGGGCTGCTATCCTATGGCTATCTTTCAGTGGAAAGGGTAGGGATAGGGTCCTTACTGTTAAGGAAAGTGATGCCAACAATTTTACGGTTTTGAAGAATGCACTCTTGGATGGATTTGGCTTAAACACTGAAGAATACAGGATTAAGTTCAGAGAAACCAGAAAAGAGCCCTGACAAGAATGGGTAGACTTTGTTGACTATTCAGTGAAGGCCTTGGAGGGGTGGTTACATGGCAGTAAAGTTTCTGACTATGAAAGCCTGTACAATCTAATCCTAAGAGAGCATATTCTGAATAACTGTGTGTCTGATTTGTTACACCAATATCTAGTGGACTCAGATCTGACCTCTCCCCAAGAATTGGGAAAGAAGGCAGACAAATGGGTCAGAACAAGAGTGAACAGAAAAGTTCATACAGGGGGTGACAAGGATGGCAAGAAGAAGGATGGTAAGTCTTCAGACAAGGGTGGGGACAAATCTAAAAATGAGTCTTCATCAGGCCCACAAAAACACTCTGGTGGGGGTGGTAGGTCCAAATCCTCTTCTAATCAAGTAAAGAAACCATGGTGCTATTTATTGTAGGAGGCTGGACTGGCTTGTAGTGGGTACCAAGAGGTACTTACACCTTGCACCAGGCCCAGGTATCCCTTATTAGTGTAGAGGGGTGTCTAGCAGCTTAGGCTGATAGAAAGATAGCTCAGCAGAGCAGCTTAGGCTGAACTAGGAGACGAGTGAAGCTCCTACAGTACCACCAGTGTCATATGCACAATATCATAAGAAAATACAATACACAGATATACTATAAATAAAGGTACTTTATTTTTATGACAATATGGCAAACTATCTCAGTGAGTACCCTCAGTATGAGGATAGAAAATATACACAAGCTATATGTACACAATACCAAAATATGCAGTAATAGCAATAGAAAACAGTGCAAACAATGTATAGTCACAATAGAATGCAACGGGGGCACATAGGGATAGGGGCAACACGAACCATATACTCTAGAAGTGGAATGCGAACCACGAATGGACCCCAAACCTATGTGACCTTGTAGAGGGTCGCTGGGACTGTAAGGAAACAGTGAGGGTTAGAAAAATAGCCCTCCCCAAGACCCTGAAAAGTGGGTGCAAAGTGTACCTAAGTTCCCCAAAGAGCACAGAAGTCGTGATAGGGGAATTCTGCAAGGAAGACCAACACCAGCAATGCAACAATGATGGATTTCATGACAAGAGTACCTGTGGAACAAGGGGACCAAGTCCAAGAGTCACGATCAAGTCGGGAGTGGGCAGATGCCCAGGAAATGCCAGCTCTGGGTGCAAAGAAGCTCCCACCGGATGGTAGAAGCTGAGGATTCTGCAAGAAGGACAAGGGCTAGAAACGTCCCCTTTGGAGGATGGATGTCCCACGTTGTGAAGAGTCGTGCAGAGGTGTTTCCGTTCAGAAAGACCGCAATCAAGCCTTGCTAGCTGCAAGGGTTGCGGTTAGGGTTTTTGGATACTGCTGTGGCCCAGGAGGGACCAGGATGTCGCCAATTGCGTGAGGAGACAGAGGTGGCGTCCAGCAGGACAAGGAGCCCACTCAGAAGCAAGCAGCACCTGCAGAAGTGCCAGAACAGGCACTACGAAGTGGAGTGAACCGGTGCTCACCTGAAGTTACAAAGGAGGGTCCCATGATGCCGGGGGACAACTCAGGAGGTCGTGCACTGCAGGTTAGAGTGCCGGGACCCAAGCTTGGCTGTGCAGAAATGAAATCCTGGAAGAGTGCACAGGAGCCGGAGTAGCTGCAAAACACGCGGTTCCCAGCAATGCAGTCTAGCGTGGGGAGGCAAGGACTTACCTCCACCAAACTTGGACTGAAGAGTCACTGGACTGTAGGAGTCACTTGGACAGAGTTGCTGAGTTCAAGGGACCTCGCTCGTCGTGCTGAGAGGAGACCCAGAGGACCGGTGATGCAGTTCTTTGGTGCCTGCGGTTGCAGTGGGAAGATTCCGTCGACCCACGGGAGATTTCTTCGGAGCTTCTAGTGCAGAGAGGAGGCAGACTACCCCCACAGCATGCACCACCAGGAAAACAGTCGAGAAGGCGGCAGGATCAGCGTTACAAGGTCGCAGTAGTCGTCTTTGCTACTTTGTTGCAGTTTTGCAGGCTTCCAGCGCGGTCAGCAGTCGATTCCTTGGCAGAAGGTGAAGAGAGAGATGCAGACGAACTCTGATGAGCTCTTGCATTCGTTATCTAAAGAATTCCCCAAAGCAGAGACCCTAAATAGCCAGAAAAGGAGGTTTGGCTACTTAGGAGAGAGGATAGGCTAGCAACACCTGAAGAAGCCTATCAGAAGGAGTCTCTGATGTCACCTGCTGGCACTGGCCACTCAGAGCAGTCCAGTGTGCCAGCAGCACCTCTGTTTCCAAGATGGCAGAGGTCTGGAGCACACTGGAGGAGCTCTGGGCACCTCCCAGGGGAGTTGCAGGTCAGGGGAGTGGTCACTCCCCTTTCCTTTGTCCAGTTTTGCGCCAGGGGATCCCTGAACCGGTGTAGACTAGCTTATGTAGAAATGGGCACCATCTGTGCCCATGAAAGCATTTCCAGAGGCTGGGGGAGGCTACTCCTCCCCAGCCCTAACACCTTTTTCCAAAGGGAGAGAGTGTAACACCCTCTCTCTGAGGAAGTCCTTTGTTCTGCCTTCCTGGGCCAAGCCTGGCTGGACCCCAGGAGGGCAGAAACCTGTCTGAGGGGTTGGCAGCAGCAGCAGCTGCAGTGAAACCCCGGGAAAGGTAGTTTGGCAGTACCCAGGTCTGAGCTAGAGACTCGGGGGATCATGGAATTGTCTCCCCAATGCCAGAAATGCATTGAGGTGACAATTCCATGATCTTAGACATGTTACATGGCCATGTTCGGAGTTACCATTGTGACGCTATACATATGTCGTGACCTATGTATAGTGCACGCGTGTAATGGTGTCCCCGCACTCACAAAGTCCTTGGAATTTGCCCTGAACAATGTGGGAGCACCATGGCTAGTGCCAGGGTGCCCACAAACTAAGTAACTTAGCACCCAACCTTTACCAGGTAAAGGTTAGACATATAGGTGACTTATAAGTTACTTAAGTGCAGTGGTAAATGGCTGTGAAATAACGTGGACGTTATTTCACTCAGGCTGTAAGGGCAGGCCTGTGTAAGAATTGTCAGAGCTCCCTATGGGTGGCAAAAGAAATGCTGCAGCCCATAGGGATCTCCTGGAACCCCAATACCCTGGGTACCTCAGTACCATATACTAGGGAATTATAAGGGTGTTCCAGTATGCCAATGTAAATTGGTGAAATTGGTCACTAGCCTGTTTAGTGACACTTTGGAAAGAAATGAAAGAGCATAACCACTGAGGTTCTGGATAGCAGAGCCTCAGTGAGACAGTTAGTCATAACACAGGTAACACATACAGGGCACACTTATGAGCACTGGGGCCCTGGCTGGCAGGGTCCCAGTGACACATACAACTAAAACAACATATATACAGTGAAATATGGGGGTAACATGCCAGGCAAGATGGTACTTTCCTACACAACCCCCCCCAAACGAAGGACAATAAGACTATAAGACTGATAAGTCTTCCTTGTCTAAATGGAAATATCTGGAGAGTCCATCTGCATTGGAGTGGGTACTCCCAGGTCTATGTTCCACTGTATAGTCCATTCCCTGTAGGGATATGGACCACCTCAAGAATTTAGGGTTTTCACCTTTCATTTGTTTTAGCCAAAGTAGAGGTTTGTGGTCTGTCTGAACTATGAAGTGAGTGCCAAACAGGTATGGCCTCAACCTTTTCAGTGCCCAGACCACAGCAAAGGCCTCCCTCTCTATGGCAGACCAACACTTTTCTCTAGGGGTCAACCTCCTGCTGATAAAAGCAACAGATTGATCCTGGCCCTTAGAATTAAGTTGTGATAAGACTGCCCCTACCCCTAATTCAGATGCATCAGTTTGGACAATGATTTTTTTGGAGTAACAGGGGCTTTTCAGGACAGGTGCAGAGCACATGGCCTGCTTCAGCTCCTCAAAAGCCTTCTGACAGTTTGCTGTCCATAATACCTTTTTAGGCATTTTCTTTGAAGTGAGGTCATTAAGAGGGGCTGCAATGGAGCCATAGTTCTTTATGAACCTCCTGTATTACCCAGTGAGGCCTAAAAAGGCTCTCACCTGAGGCTGAGTTGTACTGGGAACCCAATCTATAATAGTTTGGATTTTCCCCTGAAGTGGTGCAGTCTGTTCCCCACCTTCAAGGTGTCCCAGATAAACCACTTTCCCCTGCCCTATCTGGCACTTTGAAGCTTTGATAGTGAGGCCTGCCTTTTGCAGGGCCTCCAAAACATTCCATAGGTGGACCGGGTGATCATCCCAACTGGAGCTAAAGACAGCTATATCATCTAGATATACAGCACTAAAAGCCTCCAACCCTTGCAGGACTGTATTCACCAACCTCTGAAAAGTGGCAGGTGCATTTTTCAACCCAAAAGGCATTACTGTGAATTGGTAGTGCCCTCCAATGGTTGAAAATGCAGTTTTTGCTTTAGCATCCTCTGATAACTTGATCTGCCAATACCCTGCAGTCAAATCAAAAGTGCTTAGATACTTGGCAGATGCCAGTGTATCTATTAGCTCATCTGCCCTGGGTATAGGGTGAGCATCAGTTTTAGTTACCTGGTTGAGCCCTCTATAATCTACACAAAATCTCATTTCCTTCTTTCCATCTTTGGAATGAGGTTTTGGTAGGAGTACCACAGGAGAGGCCCATGGACTTTCAGAGTGCTCAACCACTCCCAGTTCAAGCATTTTCTCAACCTCTTGTTTTATGCAGTCCCTGACATGGTCAGGCTGCCTATAGATCTTACTTTTGACAGGCAAGCTGTCTCCAGTATCTATAGTGTGCTCACACCAAGAAGTGATGCCTGGCACAGTAGAAAAGAGTTCAGAAAACTGACCCAGGAGATTTATGCAGTGGTCTTTCTGCTCAGCAGTAAGACAATCTGCCAGAACTACACCTTCCACTAGAGCATCTTGTTCTGTGGAAGAGAAGAGATCAGGGAGAGGGTCACTCTCTTCTTCCTGTCCTTCGTCTGTTGCCATGAGCAGGGTGAGATCAGCCCTGTCATAGTAGGGTTTCAGGCGATTGACATGGAGCACCCTAAGGGGACTCCTGGCAGTGCCTAAGTCAACTAAGTAGGTGGCTTCACACGTTTTCTCAACAATGATGTGGGGTCTACTCCATTTGTCTTGAAGTGCTCTTGAGGCCACAGGCTCCAAGACCCACACTTTCTGCCCTGGTTGGTACTGAATCAGAACAGCCTTCTGGTCATGCCATTGCTTTTGGAGCTCTTGGCTGGCCTGAAGGTTTTTACTGGACTTTTTCATGTACTCAGCCATCCTAGATTTTAGGCCAGGTACATAGTCCACTACGTCTTGCTTAGGAGCTTTTAAAGGTTGTTCCCAACCCTCCTTTACAAGTGTTAGAGGACCTCTCACAGGGTGTCCAAATAGGAGTTCAAAGGGGCTGAAGCCCACTCCTTTTTGGGGTACCTCCCTGTAAGCAAAAAGGAGGCAAGGTAACAGGATATCCCATCTCCTGCGGAGTTTTTCAGGGAGTCCCATTATCATTCCTTTGAGAGTTTTATTAAACCACTCAACCAGTCCATTTGTTTGTGGATGATAGGGTGTGGTGAACTTGTATGTCACACCACATTCCTTCCACATGGCCTTTAAGTAAGCAGACATGAAATTGCTTCCCCTGTCTGATACCACCTCTTTTGGGAAGCACACCCTGGAAAAGATTCCGATGAGGGCCTTTGCCACTGCAGGAGCTGTAGTGGTCCTTAGAGGAATTGCTTCAGGATATCTGGTGGCATGGTCCACTACCACCAAGATAAACCTATTGCCTGAAGCAGTAGGAGGGTCAAGGGGGCCAACTACGTCAATCCCTACCCTTTCAAAGGGAACCCCAACCACAGGCAGTGGAATAAGGGGTGCCTTTGGAGTGCCACCTGTCTTGCCACTGGCTTGACAGGTTTCACAGGACTTACAAAATTCCTTTGTGTCCTCTGACATTCTAGGCCTATGAAACAAGGGGACAAGCCTGTCCCAAGTTTTCATTTGCCCCAAATGTCCAGCTAAGGGAATGTCGTGGGCTAGAGTTAGGAGGAACTTCCTGTATTCCTGAGGAATCACCAATCTCCTGACAGCTCCAGGTTTTGGATCCCTTGCTTCAGTATACAAAAGGTTGTCCTCCCAGTAAACTCTGTGAGAGTCACTGACATCCCCATTTGCTTCTTTGACAGCTTGCTGCCTTAGACCCTCTAGTGTGGGACAGGTATGCTGTTCCACACTCAGCTCCTCCCTGGCAGGCCCCCCTTCACCCAAAAGCTCAGCAGTGTCTTCTTCCAGCTCCTCTGGTGTAGGTTCTGCACAGGGTGGAAATTCTTCTTCCTCAGAAGTTGAATCCACTGTAGAGGGAGGGATAGTAGGTAGTGTTTTACCTTTACTAACCCTAGCTTTAGGGAGCACTTGGTCCATTCTTCCAGGATCCAAGTCACCCTGTCGTTTTTGCTTTTTGGCCTGAGCCCTGGTTAAATCAAAAATATGCCCTGGAATGCCCAGCATTGCTGCATGAGCCTCCAACTCCACTTCTGCCCAAGCTGATATCTCTAAATCGTTCCCTAGTAGACAGTCTACAGGTAAATCTGAGGCAACCACAACTTTCTTTGGACCAGTAACCCCCCCACCCCCCCAGTTGAGATTCACAACAGCCATGGGGTGCCTAAGAGTGTTGTTTTGAGCATCAGTCACTTGGTACTGGTGACCAAGTAGGTGTTGTTCAGGGTGGACCAGTTTCTCTATTACCATGGTAACACTGGCACCTGTGCCCCTGTAGGCCTGAACCTCAACACCATTTATTAGGGGAAGTTGCTTGTACTTATCCATATTAAGGGGACAAGCAACCAAGGTGGCCAAATCAATGGCCCCCTCAGAGACTAACACAGCCTCTGTGGTCTCCCTAACAAGACCAACCCCAACTAAATTACCAAAAGTGACCCCAGCTACTCCCTTGGATTGGCTATTAGTAGGTTTGCTCCCACCACCACTGCTATTACTAGGGGCACTAGGTGTAGCAGTAGGGGTTGTAGTGGTAGGAGGCTTGGTGCTTTTCTTTGGACAACTGCCATCAGTTATCCAATGGCCTTTTACTTTACATAAATAGCACCATGGTTTCTTTTCTTTGTGTTGATTTGAAGAGAATTTGGGCCCACCACCCCCACCAGAGTGTTTTTGTGGACCTGCTGAAGACTAATTTTTAGATTTGTCCCCACCCTTGTCAGAAGACTTACCATCCTTCTTCTTGCCATCCTTGTCACCCCCTGTATGAACTTTTCTGTTCACCCTTGTTCTGACCCATTTGTCTGCCTTCATTCCCAATTCTTGGGGAGAGGTCAGATCAGAGTCTACCAGGTGCTGGTGTAACAATTCAGACACAATTATTAAGAATATGCTCTCTCAGGATTAAGTTATACAGGTTTTCGTAGTCAGAAACTTTACTGCCATGTAACCACCCCTCCAAAGTCTTCACTAAATGGTCAACAAAGTCTACCCAGTCTTGTGAAGACTCCTTTTTGGTTTCTCTGAACTTGATCCTGTACTGTTCAGTGGTTAAGCCATAACCATCAAGGAGTGCATGTGGGAGGCTGGACTGGCTTGTAATGAGTACCAAGGGGTACTTACACCTTGCACCAGGCCCAGGTATCCCTTATTAGTGTATAGGGTGTCTAGCAGCTTAGGCTGATAGATAATGGTAGCTTAGCAGAGCAGCTTAGGCTGAACTAGGAGACGAGTGAAGCTACTACAGTACCACTTAGTGTCATATTCACAATATCATAAGAAAACACAATACACAGTTATACTAAAAATAAAGGTACTTTATTTTTATGACAATATGCCAAAGTATCTTAGAGTGTACCCTCAGTGAGAGGATAGGAAATATACACAAGATATGTATACACAATAGCAAAAATATGCAGTATAGTCTTAGAAAACAGTGCAAACAATGTATAGTTACAATAGGATGCAATGGGGAAACATAGGGATAGGGGCAACACAAACCATATACTCCAGAAGTGGAATGCGAACCACGAATGGACCCCAAACCTATGTGACCTTGTAGAGGGTCGCTGGGACTATTAGAAAATAGTGAGAGTTAGAAAAATAACCCTCCCCAAGACCCTGAAAAGTGAGTGCAAAGTGCACTAAAGTTCCCCTAAGGACAAAATAGTCGTGTTAGAGGAATAATGCAGGAAAGACACAAACCAGCAATGCAACAACTGTGGATTTCCAATATAGGGTACCTGTGGAACAAGGGGACCAAGTCCAAAAGTCACAAGCAAGTCGGAGATGGGCAGATGCCCAGGAAATGCCAGCTGCGAGTGCAAAGAAGCTTCGACCGGACAGAAGAAGCTGAGGTTTCTGCAGGAACAAAAAGGGCTAGAGACTTCCCCTTTGGTGGACGGATCACTCTCGCCTTGGAGAGTCGTGCAGAAGTGTTTCCTGCCGGAAGGACGCCAACAAGCCTTGCTACACGCAAATCGTGCGTTTGGAGTTTTTGGACGCTGCTGGGGCCCAGGAGGGACCAGGAGGTCGCAAATTGGACCTGAAGAGAGAGGGGACGTCGAGCAAGACAAAGAGCCCTCACTGAAGCAGGTAGCACCCGGAGAAGTGCCAGAAACAGGCACTACGAGGATGCGTGAAACGGTGCTCGCCGAAGTTGCACAAAGGAGTCCCACGTCGCCGGAGACCAACTTAGAAAGTCGTGCAATGCAGGTTAGAGTGCCGTGGACCCAGGCTTGGCTGTGCACAAAGGATTTCCGCCGGAAGTGCACAGGGGCCGGAGTAGCTGCAAAGTCGCGGTTCCCAGCAATGCAGCCCAGCGAGGTGAGGCAAGGACTTACCTCCACCAATCTTGGGCTGAAGAGTCACTGGACTGTGGGGGTCACTTGGACAGCGTCGCTGGATTCGAGGGACCTCGCTCGTCGTGCTGAGAGGAGACCCAAGGGACCGGTGATGCAGCTTTTTGGTGCCTGCGGTTGCAGGGGGAAGATTCCGTCGACCCACGGGAGATTTCTTCGGAGCTTCTGGTGCAGAGAGGAGGCAGGCTACCCCCACAGCATGCACAAGCAGGAAAACAGTCGAGAAGGCGACAGGATCAGCGTTACAGAGTTGCAGTAGTCGTCTTTGCTACTATGTTGCAGGTTTGCAGGCTTCCAGCGCGGTCAGCGGTCGTTTCCTTATCAGAAGGTGAAGAGAGAGATGCAGAGGAACTCGGCTGAGCTCATGCATTCGTTATCTAAAGTTTCCCCAGAGACAGAGACCCTAAATAGCCAGAAAAGAGGGTTTGGCTACCTAGGAGAGAGGAAAGGCTACTAACACCTGAAGGAGCCTATCAGCAGGAGTCTCTGACGTCACCTGGTGGCACTGGCCACTCAGAGCAGTCCAGTGTGCCAGCAGCACCTCTGTGGTTATGCTCTCTCATTACTTTCAAATTGTCACTAACAGGCTAGTGACCATTTTTTACCAATTTACATTGGCTTACTGGAACACCCTTATAATTCCCTAGTATATGGTACTGAGGTACCCAGGGTATTGGGGTTCCAGGAGATCCCTATGGGCTGCAGCATTTCTTTTGCCACCCATAGGGAGCTCTGACAATTCTTACACAAGCCTGCCACTGCAGCCTGAGTGAAATAACGTCCACGTTATTTCACAGCCATTTTACACTGCACTTAAGTAACTTATAAGTCACCTATATGTCTAACCTTTACCTGGTAAAGGTTAGGTGCAAAGTTACTTAGTGTGAGGGCACCCTGGCACTAGCCAAGGTGCCCCCACATTGTTCAGAGCCAATTCCCTGAACTTTGTGAGTGCGGGGACACCATTACACGCGTGCACTACATATAGGTCACTACCTATATGTAGCTTCACCATGGTAACTCCGAATATGGCCATGTAACATGTCTATGATCATGGAATTGCCCCCTCTATACCATCCTGGCATTGTTGGTACAATTCCATGATCCCAGTGGTCTGTAGCACAGACCCTGGTACTGCCAAACTGCCCTTCCTGGGGTTTCACTGCAGCTGCTGCTGCTGCCAACCCCTCAGACAGGCATCTGCCCTCCTGGGGTCCAGCCAGGCCTGGCCCAGGATGGCAGAACAAAGAACTTCCTCTGAGAGAGGGTGTGACACCCTCTCCCTTTGGAAAATGGTGTGAAGGCAGGGGAGGAGTAGCCTCCCCCAGCCTCTGGAAATGCTTTGTTGGGCACAGAGGTGCCCAATTCTGCATAAGCCAGTCTACACCGGTTCAGGGACCCCTTAGCCCCTGCTCTGGCGCGAAACTGGACAAAGGAAAGGGGAGTGACCACTCACCTGACCTGCACCTCCCCTGGGAGGTGTCCAGAGCTCCTCCAGTGTGCTCCAGACCTCTGCCATCTTGGAAACAGAGGTGCTGCTAGCACACTGGACTGCTCTGAGTGGCCAGTGCCACCAGGTGACGTCAGAGACTCCTTGTGATAGGCTCCTTCAGGTGTTAGTAGCCTTTCCTCTCTCCTAGGTAGCCAAACCCTCTTTTCTGGCTATTTAGGGTCTCTGTCTCTGGGGAAACTTTAGATAACGAATGCATGAGCTCAGCCGAGTTCCTCTGCATCTCCCTCTTCACCTTCTGATAAGGAATCGACCGCTGACCGCGCTGGAAGCCTGCAAACCTGCAACATAGTAGCAAAGACGACTACTGCAACTCTGTAACGCTGATCCTGCCGCCTTCTCGACTGTTTTCCTGCTTGTGCATGCTGTGGGGGTAGTCTGCCTCCTCTCTGCACCAGAAGCTCCGAAGAAATCTCCCGTGGGTCGACGGAATCTTCCCCCTGCAACCGCAGGCACCAAAAAGCTGCATTACCGGTCCCTTGGGTCTCCTCTCAGCACGACGAGCGAGGTCCCTCGAATCCAGCGACACCGTCCAAGTGACCCCCACAGTCCAGTGACTCTTCAGCCCAAGTTTGGTGGAGGTAAGTCCTTGCCTCACCTCGCTGGGCTGCATTGCTGGGAACCGCGACTTTGCAAGCTACTCCGGCCCCTGTGCACTTCCGGCGGAAATCCTTCGTGCACAGCCAAGCCTGGGTCCACGGCACTCTAACCTGCATTGCACGACTTTCTAAGTTGGTCTCCGGCGACGTGGGACTCCTTTGTGCAACTTCGGCGAGCACCGTTTCACGCATCCTCGTAGTGCCTGTTTCTGGCACTTTTCCGGGTGCTACCTGCTTCAGTGAGGGCTCTTTGTCTTGCTCGACGTCCCCTCTCTCTGCAGGTCCAATTTGCGACCTCCTGGTCCCTCCTGGGCCCCAGCAGCGTCCAAAAACGCCAAACGCACGATTTGCGTGTAGCAAGGCTTGTTGGCGTCCATCCGGCAAGAAAACACTTCTGCACGACTCTCCAAGGCGTGAGGGATCCATCCTCCAAAGGGGAAGTCTCTAGCCCTTGTCGTTCCTGCAGTATTCACAGTTCTTCAGCCTAGTAAGAGCTTCTTTGCAACAACCGCTGGCATTTCTTGGGCATCTGCCCATCTCCGAGCTGCTTGTGACTTTTGGACTTGGTCCCCTTGTTCCACAGGTACCCTCAGTCAGGAATCCATCGTTGTTGCATTGCTGATTTGTGTTTTCCTTGCATTTTCCCTCTAACACGACTATTTTGTCCTTAGGGGAACTTTGGTGCACTTTGCACTCACTTTTCAGGGTCTTGGGGAGGGTTATTTTGCTAACTCTCACTATTTTCTAATAGTCCCAGCGACCCTCTACAAGGTCACATAGGTTTGGGGTCCATTCGTGGTTCGCATTCCACTTCTGGAGTATATGGTTTGTGTTGCCCCTATCCCTATGTTTCCCCAGTGCATCCTATTGTAACTATACATTGTTTGCACTGTTTTCTAAGACTATACTGCATATTTTTGCTATTGTGTATATATATCTTGTGTATATTTCCTATCCTCTCACTGAGGGTACACTCTAAGATACTTTGGCATATTGTCATAAAAATAAAGTACCTTTATTTTTAGTATAACTGTGTATTGTGTTTTCTTATGATATTGTGCATATGACACTAGGTGGTACTGTAGTAGCTTCACACGTCTCCTAGTTCAGCCTAAGCTGCTCTGCTAAGCTACCATTATCTATCAGCCTAAGCTGCTAGACACCCTATACACTAATAAGGGATAACTGGGCCTGGTGCAAGGTGCAAGTACCCCTTGGTACTCACTACAAGCCAGTCCAGCCTCCTACATTGGTTGTGCAGCGGTGGGATAAGTGCTTTGAGACTACTTACCACTCTTGTCATTGTACTTTTCATAAGAGAAAAATATACAAAACAAGGTCAGTGTATATACACATAGCCAAAAAGTTTTGCATTTCCTCTTTTCACTCTTTTCTAAGTGCTGAAAAGTACTTCTAAACTTTCAAAAAGTTCTTAAAAGTTTTAAAAGTTTTTTCTGTCTTTCCAAAAAGTTCTGAAAACTTTTTTCTCTTTGTCTATCACTTTAACTCTCTCTAAAAATGTCTGGCACAGGCTAAAAAGTTGAACTGTCCAAACTTGCATATGATCACCTTAGCTGGAAAGGAGCAAGGAGTCTCTGCATAGAGAGAGGTTTGAGTGTAGGGAAGAATCCTTCCTTAGAACTGTTAATTAATATGCTTAGAGTACAGGATAAGGCCATAAGTGCCCAATCTGTAGAAAAAGTAGCTAATGGTTCTCAATCTGATCCAGGGACTCCCCCAGGAAAAGGTTCAGGAAAGAAACTTCTCAGCCTGCCCATTACTAGACAGTCTTGCATAGTTGGTACAAAGGTTGAATCACACCATACTGATGGTGTGCTCTCACATTATGCTGGTAGCCAAGCTGTTAGGGTGCCCTCTGTAAGGGACAGGTCTCCTTCTGTTCATTCCCATCATACCTCTGTATCTAGAAATGTCCCTCCCACCCACCCTGATGACAGATTGTTAGAAAGGGAGCTCAATAGATTGAGAGTGGAACAAACCAGACTGAAGCTCAAGAAGCAACAGCTGGATTTGGATAGACAGTCTTTAGAAATAGAGAGGGAAAGACAGAAGTTGGGTTTAGATACCCATGGTGGCAGCAGCAGTATTCCCCATAGTCATCCTGCAAAAGAGCATGATTCCAGGAATCTGCACAAGATAGTTCCCCCTTATAAGGAGGGGGATGACATTAACAAGTGGTTTGCTGCACTTGAGAGGGCCTGTGCTGTACAGGATGTCCCTCAAAAGCAGTGGGCTGCTATCCTATGGCTATCATTTAGTGGAAAAGGTAGGGATAGGCTCCTTACAGTGAAAGAAAATGATGCCAATAATTTTACAGTTCTTAAGAATGCACTCCTGGATGGTTATGGCTTAACCACTGAACAGTACAGGATAAAGTTCAGAGAGACCAAAAAGGAGTCTTCACAAGACTGGGTTGATTTCATTGACCATTCAGTGAAGGCCTTGGAGGGGTGGTTACATGGCAGTAAAGTTACTGATTATGAAAGCCTGTATAACACAATCCTGAGAGAGCATATACTTAATAATTGTGTGTCTGATTTGTTGCACCAGTACCTGGTAGACTCTGATCTGACCTCTCCCCAAGAATTGGGAAAGAAGGCAGACAAATGGGTCAGAACAAGGGTGAACAGAAAAGTTCATACAGGGGGTGACAAAGATGGCAATAAGAAGAAAGATGGTGAAAAATCTCAAGATAAGCATGGGGATAAGGGTAAAACCAAAGATCCCACTTCAAATCTTAAACACTCTTCAGAGGGTGGGGATAAAACAAATTCTTCCTCTTCTTCCCAACCTGCACACATTAAAAAGCCCTGGTGCTTTGTGTGTAAAAACAGAGGCCATAGGCCAGGGGATAAGTCCTGTCCAGGTAAACCCCCTGAGCCTACCACCACTAATACATCAAGCTCTAGTGCCCCTAGCAGTAGTGGTACTAGTGGTGGGACTGCTGGCAACAGTCAAGCAAAGGGTGTAGTTGGGTTCACTTATGGGTCCATAGTGGAAACTGATGTAATCAGTCCCAAGACAGTTTCTGTCACACCTAGTGGCATTGGCCTTGCCACACTGGCTGCTTGTCCCCTTACAATGGATAAGTACAGGCAGACAGTTTCAATAAATGGTGTTGAGGCCTTGGCCTACAGGGACACAGGTGCCAGTTTCACTTTGGTGACTGAAAACCTAGTGCCTCCTGAACAACACATCATCGGACAACAGTATAAGATTATTGATGTCCATAACTCCACTAAGTTTCTTCCCTTAGCTATAATTCAGTTTAGTTGGGGTGGAGTTACTGGCCCTAAGCAGGTGGTGGTATCACCTAGCTTACCTGTAGACTGTCTCTTAGGTAATGACCTAGAGGCCTCAGGTTGGGCTGATGTAGAGTTTTATGCCCATGCAGCCATGCTGGGCATCCCTGAGGAATTGTTCCCTCTCATTTCAAGTGAAATGAAAAAGCAAAGGAGAGAAGGCCTGAAAACTCAGGATCCCTCTCCATCAACAGGTAAAAAGGGTATCACAGTATCCCCTAACCACCCTACCATTCAGGATACTATTCCTGTGGTGGGAGAAACCTCTCCTGGGGTGGCACCTGTTCCAAGGGAATCATCAGCTGGCAAAGCTGGACTCCCTGAGGTGGAAGTACCTCTCTGTGGGATAACTAACATTGGTGAGAAAAACAGCACCATTTTAGTTAACATGGAGCATCCCTCCAACCCTCCCAGAGAAACTTTAGTGCAGAAACCCTGCACTACCTCACAACACTTAGGACAGCATCCCTGCCCTAGTGTGGAGCTGATAGGACAGCATCCCTGCCCTGCTCCAACCCAAGAGAAACAGCATCCCTGTTCTCTCTTCCAGCCATATGGACAAAGTTTTTGCCCAGCTATGGCTTTTCTGAGACAGCATCCCTGTCTGGCATTTCCATCACTACAAATAGGTTCAGTGGACAATTCCCACTGCTCGAAACTAAAACTTACTGATAGAAACTCTGAAAATACATCTTCACATTGTTGCTTAGCTAAAAAACTTCAAACAGGGTGGTTTACATCCCCACAGGGAAGTAACCATTTAGTGGATGATAAAGGGAGTAACCAGTCTATTGCAGAGCTACTCTCTACTTATCACCACTTAGACAATAAAGTCTCAACTGGCCAAGGTTAGCCTTATTGTCCTTCGTTTGGGGGGGGGTTGTGTGAGAAGGTAGCCTCTTTCTAGCCTTGTTACCCCCACTTTTGGCCTGTTTGTGAGTGTATGTCAGGGTGTTTGTCACTGTTTTCACTGTCTCACTGGGATCCTGATAGCCAGGCCTCAGTGCTCATAGTGAAAACACCATGTTTTCAGTATGGTTGTTATGTGTCACTGGGATCCTGCTAGTCAGGACCCCAGTGCTCATAGGTTTGTGGCCTATATGTATGTGTCACTGGGACCCTGTCACACAGGGCCCCAGTGCTCATAGGTGTGCATGTATATGTTCCCTGTGTGGTGCCTAACTGTCTCACTGAGGCTCTGCTAACCAGAACCTCAGTGGTTATGCTCTCTCATTACTTTCAAATTGTCACTAACAGGCTAGTGACCATTTTTTACCAATTTACATTGGCTTACTGGAACACCCTTATAATTCCCTAGTATATGGTACTGAGGTACCCAGGGTATTGGGGTTCCAGGAGATCCCTATGGGCTGCAGCATTTCTTTTGCCACCCATAGGGAGCTCTGACAATTCTTACACAGGCCTGCCACTGCAGCCTGAGTGAAATAACGTCCACGTTATTTCACAGCCATTTTACACTGCACTTAAGTAACTTATAAGTCACCTATATGTCTAACCTTTACCTGGTAAAGGTTAGGTGCAAAGTTACTTAGTGTGAGGGCACCCTGGCACTAGCCAAGGTGCCCCCACATTGTTCAGAGCCAATTCCCTGAACTTTGTGAGTGCGGGGACACCATTACACGCGTGCACTACATATAGGTCACTACCTATATGTAGCTTCACCATGGTAACTCCGAATATGGCCATGTAACATGTCTATGATCATGGAATTGCCCCCTCTATACCATCCTGGCATTGTTGGTACAATTCCATGATCCCAGTGGTCTGTAGCACAGACCCTGGTACTGCCAAACTGCCCTTCCTGGGGTTTCACTGCAGCTGCTGCTGCTGCCAACCCCTCAGACAGGCATCTGCCCTCCTGGGGTCCAGCCAGGCCTGGCCCAGGATGGCAGAACAAAGAACTTCCTCTGAGAGAGGGTGTGACACCCTCTCCCTTTGGAAAATGGTGTGAAGGCAGGGGAGGAGTAGCCTCCCCCAGCCTCTGGAAATGCTTTGTTGGGCACAGAGGTGCCCAATTCTGCATAAGCCAGTCTACACCGGTTCAGGGACCCCTTAGCCCCTGCTCTGGCGCGAAACTGGACAAAGGAAAGGGGAGTGACCACTCCCCTGACCTGCACCTCCCCTGGGAGGTGTCCAGAGCTCCTCCAGTGTGCTCCAGACCTCTGCCATCTTGGAAACAGAGGTGCTGCTAGCACACTGGACTGCTCTGAGTGGCCAGTGCCACCAGGTGACGTCAGAGACTCCTTGTGATAGGCTCCTTCAGGTGTTAGTAGCCTTTCCTCTCTCCTAGGTAGCCAAACCCTCTTTTCTGGCTATTTAGGGTCTCTGTCTCTGGGGAAACTTTAGATAACGAATGCATGAGCTCAGCCGAGTTCCTCTGCATCTCCCTCTTCACCTTCTGATAAGGAATCGACCGCTGACCGCGCTGGAAGCCTGCAAACCTGCAACATAGTAGCAAAGACGACTACTGCAACTCTGTAACGCTGATCCTGCCGCCTTCTCGACTGTTTTCCTGCTTGTGCATGCTGTGGGGGTAGTCTGCCTCCTCTCTGCACCAGAAGCTCCGAAGAAATCTCCCGTGGGTCGACGGAATCTTCCCCCTGCAACCGCAGGCACCAAAAAGCTGCATTACCGGTCCCTTGGGTCTCCTCTCAGCACGACGAGCGAGGTTCCTCGAATCCAGCGACACCGTCCAAGTGACCCCCACAGTCCAGTGACTCTTCAGCCCAAGTTTGGTGGAGGTAAGTCCTTGCCTCACCTCGCTGGGCTGCATTGCTGGGAACCGCGACTTTGCAAGCTACTCCGGCCCCTGTGCACTTCCGGCGGAAATCCTTCGTGCACAGCCAAGCCTGGGTCCACGGCACTCTAACCTGCATTGCACGACTTTCTAAGTTGGTCTCCGGCGACGTGGGACTCCTTTGTGCAACTTCGGCGAGCACCGTTTCACGCATCCTCGTAGTGCCTGTTTCTGGCACTTTTCCGGGTGCTACCTGCTTCAGTGAGGGCTCTTTCTCTTGCTCGACGTCCCCTCTCTCTGCAGGTCCAATTTGCGACCTCCTGGTCCCTCCTGGGCCCCAGCAGCGTCCAAAAACGCCAAACGCACGATTTGCGTGTTACAAGGCTTGTTGGCGTCCATCCGGCAAGAAAACACTTCTGCACGACTCTCCAAGGCGTGGGGGATCCATCCTCCAAAGGGGAAGTCTCTAGCCCTTGTCGTTCCTGCAGTATTCACAGTTCTTCAGCCTAGTAAGAGCTTCTTTGCAACAACCGCTGGCATTTCTTGGGCATCTGCCCATCTCCGAGCTGCTTGTGACTTTTGGACTTGGTCCCCTTGTTCCACAGGTACCCTCAGTCAGGAATCCATCGTTGTTGCATTGCTGATTTGTGTTTTCCTTGCATTTTCCCTCTAACACGACTTGGGAACTTTGGTGCACTTTGCACTCACTTTTCAGGGTCTTGGGGAGGGTTATTTTGCTAACTCTCACTATTTTCTAATAGTCCCAGCGACCCTCTACAAGGTCACATAGGTTTGGGGTCCATTCGTGGTTCGCATTCCACTTCTGGAGTATATGGTTTGTGTTGCCCCTATCCCTATGTTTCCCCAGTGCATCCTATTGTAACTATACATTGTTTGCACTGTTTTCTAAGACTATACTGCATATTTTTGCTATTGTGTATATATATCTTGTGTATATTTCCTATCCTCTCACTGAGGGTACACTCTAAGATACTTTGGCATATTGTCATAAAAATAAAGTACCTTTATTTTTAGTATAACTGTGTATTGTGTTTTCTTATGATATTGTGCATATGACACTAGGTGGTACTGTAGTAGCTTCACACGTCTCCTAGTTCAGCCTAAGCTGCTCTGCTAAGCTACCATTATCTATCAGCCTAAGCTGCTAGACACCCTATACACTAATAAGGGATAACTGGGCCTGGTGCAAGGTGCAAGTACCCCTTGGTACTCACTACAAGCCAGTCCAGCCTCCTACAGTCACTACACAGGTAACACATTCAGGCACACTTATGAGCACTGGGGCCTTGGGTTACCAGGGTTCCAGTGACACATACAACTAAAACAACATATATAGAGTGAAAAATGGGGGTAACATGCCAGGCAAGATGGTAGTTTCCTACAGGGACCCCCTGTACATTACAGGCCCTCTTAAGTGCAGCAAACCACTTGTTAATGTCATCCCCCTCCTTGTAAGGGGGAACTATCTTGTGCAGATTCCTATAATCATGCTCTTTTACAGGATTACTATCTGTAATACTGCTGCTGCCACCATGGGGTCCAAACCCCAACCTCTGTCTTTCTTTTTCTAAATCAAATGCTTGCCTATCTAAATCCAGCTGTTGCTTTTTGAGCTTCAGCCTGGATTCTTCCACTCTCAATCTATTGAGCTCCCTTTCTAACACTCTGTCTTCAGGGAGGGTGGGTTGGGTATGCCTTGACACAGAAGAATGGTGAGAATGAACAGAGGGAGACCTGTCCCTAACAGATGGCACTCTAACAACCTGGCCTAAAGGAGTTACCTCTATACTATGATGAGAACTCACATCAGTACCAACCCTGCTAGATGGTCTGCTAATGGGCAGGTTGGGAAGGTTTCCTTCTAACTCCTTTACTAGGGGTGCCCCAGAATCAGAGTGGGAACCATCAGCTAATCTCTCACCAGAAGTGCCAACTAAGGTCTTATCTTGTTCAATGAGGATATTAAGTAACAGTTCTCTAGAGGGATTCTTCCCTACCCCTAAACCTCTTTCAATGCAGAGACTCTTTGCTCCTTTCCAGCTAAGGTGATCATAAGCAAGTTTGGTCAGATCAACAGTTTGGCCTGTACCAGACATTATAGAAAAGGTTTAAGGGACAGAAAAAGAAAGAAAAAAAAAGTTTCAGAACTTTTTAAAGAACAGAAAAATAACTTTTTAAACTTTTAAAGAACTTTTTGAAAGTTTTAGAGGTACTTTTCAGCACTTAGCAAAAGAGTAAGAGAAGAAAAGCAAAACCTTTTGGTTAGGTGTACATACACTGAACTTGTTTTGTATATTTTTCTCTTATGAAAAGTACAATATGACAAAGTGGTAAGTATTTGCAAGTACTTATCCCACCGCTGCACAACCAATGTAGGAGGCTGGACTGGCTTGTAGTGGGTACCAAGAGGTACTTACACCTTGCACCAGGCCCAGGTATCCCTTATTAGTGTAGAGGGGTGTCTAGCAGCTTAGGCTGATAGAAAAGGTAGCTTAGCAGAGCAGCTTAGGCTGAACTAGGAGACGAGTGAAGCTCCTACAGTACCACTAGTGTCATATGCACAATATCATAAGAAAACACAATACACAGATATACTAAAAATAAAGGTACTTTATTTTTATGACAATATGCCAAAGTATCTCAGTGAGTACCCTCAGTATGAGGATAGCAAATATACACAAGATATATGTACACAATACCAAAATATGCAGTAAAATCAATAGAAAACAGTGCTAACAATGTATAGTCACAATAGAATGCAATGGGGGCACATAGAGATAGGGGCAACACAAACCATATACTCTAGAAGTGGAATGCGAACCACGAATGGACCCCTAACCTATGTGACCTTGTAGAGGGTCGCTGGAACTGTAAGGAAACAGTGAGGGTTAGAAAAATAGCCCACCCCAAGACCCTGAAAAGTGGGTGCAAAGTGCACCTAAGTTCCCCAAAGAGCACAGAAGTCGTGATAGGGGAATTCTGCAAGGAAGACCAACACCAGCAATGCAACAACAATGGATTTCCTGACGAGAGTACCTGTGGAACAAGGGGACCAAGTCCAAGAGTCACGATCAAGTCGGGAGTGGGCAGATGCCCAGGAAATGCCAGCTGTGGGTGCAAAGAAGCTGCCACCGGATGGTAGAAGCTGAGGATTCTGCAAGAACGACAAGGGCTAGAAACTTCCCCTTTGGAGGATGGAGGTCCCACGTCGCGAAGAGCCGTGCAGACGTGTTTCCGTTCAGAAAGACCGCAAACAAGCCTTGCTAGCTGCAAGGGTCGCGGTTAGGGTTTTTGGATGCTGCTGTGGCCCAGGAGGGACCAGGATGTCGCCAATTGCATGAGGAGACAGAGGGGGCGTCCAGCAAGACACGGAGCCCACTCAGAAGCAAGCAGCACCAGCAGAAGTGCCGGAACAGGCACTACGAAGTGGAGTGAACCGGTGCTCACCCGAAGTTACAAAGGAGGGTCCCACGACGCCAGAGGACAACTCAGGAGGTCGTGCACTGCAGGTTAGAGTGCCGGGGACCCAGGCTTGGCTGTGCAGAAATGAAATCCTGGAAGAGTGCACACGAGCCGGAGTAGCTGCAAAACACTCGGTTCCCAACAATGCAGTCTAGCGTGGGGAGGCAAGGACTTACCTCCACCAAACTTGGACTGAAGAGTCACTGGACTGTGGTAGTCACTTGGACAGAGTTGCTGAGTTCAAGGGACCTCGCTCGTCGTGCATAGGAGACCCAGAGGACCGGTGATGCAGTTCTTTGGTGCCTGCGGTAGCAGGGGGAAGATTCCGTCGACCCACAGGAGATTTCTTCTGAGCTTCTAGTGCAGAGAGGAGGCAGACTACCCCCACAGCATGCACCACCAGGAAAACAGTCGAGAAGGCGGCATGATCAGCGTTATAAGGTCGCAGTAGTCGTCTTTGCTACTTTGTTGCAGTTTTGCACGCTTCCAGCGCGGTCAGCAGTCGATTCCTTGGCAGAAGGTGAAGAGAGAGATGCAGAGGAACTCTGATGAGCTCTTGCATTCGTTATCTAAAGGATTTCCCAAAGCAGAGACCCTAAATAGCCAGGCAAGATGGTACTTTCCTACATTTATGTAAAGTAAAAGGCTATTGGACAACTAATGCCAGTTGTCCAAAGAAAAGCACCAAACTTCCCACTACCACAACCCCTACTGCAACCTCTAGTGCCCCTGGTAATAGCAGTGGCGGTGGAGGAAACCTACCAATAGCCAATCCAAGGGAGTAGCTGGGCTCACTTTTGGTAACTTAGTTGGGGTTGGTCTTGTTAGGGAGACCAAAGAGGCTGTACTAGTCTCTGAAGCTGCCATTGATTTGGCCACCTTAGTTGCTTGTCCACTTAATATGGATAAGTACGAGCAACTTCCCCTAATCCATGGTGTTGAGGTTCAGGCCTACAGGGACACAGGTGCCAGTGTTACCATGGTAATAGAGAAACTGGTACACCCTGAACAACACCAACTTGGTCACCAGTATCAAGTGACAGATGCTCATAACAACACTCTTAGCCACCCCATGGCTGTTTTGAATCTCAACTGGGGGGGGGGGGGGTTAATGGTCCAAAGAAAGTTGTGGTTGCTTCAGATTTACCTGTAGACTGTCTACTAGGAAATGATTTAGAAACATCAGCTTGGGCAGAAGTGGAGTTGGAGTTTCATGCAGCAATGCTGGGCATTCCTGGGCATATTTTTGCTTTGACAAGGGCTCAGGCCAAAAAGCAAAAAGGACAGGGTGACTTGGATCCTGGAACAATGGACCAAGTGCTCCCTAAAGCTAGGGTTAGTAAGGGTAAATCCCTACCCACTATCCCTCCCTCTAGAGATGATTCAACTTCTGAGGAAGAAGAATTTCCCCCCTGTGCAGAACCTTCACCAGAGGAGCTGGCAGGAGACACTACTGAGCTTTTGGGTGGAGTGGGGCCTGCCAGGGAGGAGCTGAGTGTGGCACAGCAAACCTGTCTCACATTAGAGGGTCTCAGACAGCAAGCTGTCAAACAGCAAAATGGGGATGTCAGTGACTCACATAGAGTTTACTGGGAGGACAACCTCTTGTACACAGAGGCAAGGGACCCAAAACCTGGAGCAGCCAGGAGATTGGTCATTCCCCTGCAGTACAGAGAGTTCCTCCTAACTCTGGCACATGACATTCCTTTGGCTGGACATTTGGGTTAGATTAAAACATGGGAAAGGCTTGTCCCCCTGTTTCACTGGCCTAGGATGTCAGAGGACACAAAAGACTTTTGTAAGTCCTGTGTTACCTGCCAAGCCAGTGGCAAGACTGTTGGCACCCCAAAGGCTCCCCTTATTCCACTGCCTGTGGTTGGGGTTCCCTTTGAAAGGGTAGGGGTTGACATAGTTGGACCCTTGACCCTCCTACTGCTTCAGGCAGTAGGTTTATCTTGGTGGTAGTGGACCATGCCACAAGATATCCTGAAGCAATTCCTCTAAGGACCACTACAGCTCCTGCAGTGGCAAAAGCCCTCCTGGTAATCTTTTCCAGAGTGGGTTTCCCAAAAGAGGTGGTATCAGACAGGGGTAGTGTAGGAGGCTGGACTGGCTTGTAGTGAGTACCAAGGGGTACTTGCACCTTGCACCAGGCCCAGTTATCCCTTATTAGTGTATAGGGTGTCTAGCAGCTTAGGCTGATAGATAATGGTAGCTTAGCAGAGCAACTTAGGCTGAACTAGGAGACGTGTGAAGCTACTACAGTACCACTTAGTGTCATATGCACAATATCATAAGAAAACACAATACACAGTTATACTAAAAATAAAGGTACTTTATTTTTATGACAATATGCCAAAGTATCTTAGAGTGTACCCTCAGTGAGAGGATAGGAAATATACACAAGATATATATACACAATAGCAAAAATATGCAGTATAGTCTTAAAAAACAGTGCAAACAATGTATAGTTACAATAGGATGCAATGGGGAAACATAGGGATAGGGGCAACACAAACCATATACTCCAAAAGTGGAATGCGAACCACGAATGGATCCCAAACCTATGTGACCTTGTAGAGGGTCGCTGGGACTATTAGAAAATAGTGAGAGTTAGAAAAATAACCCTCCCCAAGACCCTGAAAAGTGAGTGCAAAGTGCACTAAAGTTCCACTAAGGACAAAGAAGTCGTGTTAGAGGAATAAGGCAGGAAAGACACAAACCAACAATGCAACACCTGGGGATTTCCAATCTACGGTACCTGTGGAACAAGGGGACCAAGTCCAAAAGTCACAAGCAAGTCGGAGATGGGCAAATGCCCAGGAAATGCCAGCTGCGGGTGCAAAGAAGCTTCTACTGGACAGAAGAGGCTGAGGTTTCTGCAGGAACAAAAAGGGCTAGAGACTTCCCCTTTGGTGGACGGATCTCTCTCGCCGTGGAGAGTCGTGCAGAAGTATTTTCCCGCCGAAAGAACGCCAACAAGCCTTGCTAGCTGCAAATCGTGCGGTTGGCGTTTTTGGACGCTGCTGTGGCCCTGGAGGGACCAGGAGGTCGCAAATTGGACCAGGAGAGAGAGGGGATGTCGAGCAAGACAAGAAGCCCTCTAAGCAGCAGGTAGCACCCGGAGAAGTGCCAGAAACAGGCACTACAAGGATGCGTGAAACGGTGCTCACCCGAAGTCGCACAAAGGAGTCCCACGTCGCCGGAGACCAACTTAGAAAGTCGTGCAATGCAGGTTAGAGTGCCGTGGACCCAGGCTTGGCTGTGCACAAAGGATTTCCGCCGGAAGTGCACAGGGGCCGGAGTAGCTGCAAAAGTCGCGGTTCCCAGCAATGCAGCCCAGCGAGGTGAGGCAAGGACTTACCTCCACCAAACTTGGACTGAAGAGTCACTGGACTTTGGGGGTCACTTGGACAGAGTCGCTGGATTCGAGGGACCTCGCTCGTCGTGCTGAGAGGAGACCCAAGGGACCGGTAATGCAGCTTTTTGGTGCCTGCGGTTGCAGGGGGAAGATTCCGTCGACCCACGGGAGATTTCTTCGGAGCTTCTGGTGCAGAGAGGAGGCAGACTACCCCACAGCATGCACAAGCAGGAAAACAGTCGAGAAGGCGGCAGGATCAGCGTTACAGAGTTGCAGTAGTCGTCTTTGCTACTAGGTTGCAGGTTTGCAGGCTTCCAGCGCGGTCAGCAGTCGATTCCTTGGCAGAAGGTGAAGAGAGAGATGCAGAGGAACTCGGATGAGCTCTTGCATTCGTTATCTAAAGTTTCCCCAGAGACAGAGACCCTAAACAGCCAGAAAAGAGGGTTTGGCTACTTAGGAGAGAGGATAGGCTAGCAACACCTGAAGGAGCCTATCACAAGGAGTCTCTGACGTCACCTGGTGGCACTGGCCACTCAGAGCAGTCCAGTGTGCCAGCAGCACCTCTGTTTCCAAGATGGCAGAGGTCTGGAGCACACTGGAGGAGCTCTGGACACCTCCCAGGGGAGGTGCAGGTCAGGGGAGTGGTCACTCCCCTTTCCTTTGTCCAGTTTCGCGCCAGAGCAGGGCTAAGGGGTCCCCTGAACCGGTGTAGACTGGCTTATGCAGAATGGGGCACATCTGTGCCCAAGAAAGCATTTCCAGAGGCGGGGGAGGCTACTCCTCCCCTGCCTTCACACCATTTTCCAAAGGGAGAGGGTGTAACACCCTCTCTCAGAGGAAGTTCTTTGTTCTGCCATCCTGGGCCAGGCCTGGCTGGACCCCAGGAGGGCAGATGCCTGTCTGTGGGGTTGGCAGCAGCAGCAGCTGCAGTGAAACCCCAGGAAGGGCAGTTTGGCAGTACCAGGGTCTGTGCTACAGACCACTGGGATCATGGGATTGTGCCAACTATGCCAGGATGGCATAGAGGGGGCAATTCCATGATCATAGACATGTTACATGGCCATATTCGGAGTTACCATTGTGAAGCTACATATAGGTAGTGACCTATATGTAGTGCACGCGTGTAATGGTGTCCCCGCACTCACAAAGTCCGGGGAATTGGCCCTGAGCAATGTGGGGGCACCTTGGCTAGTGCCAGGGTGCCCTCACACTAAGTAAATTTGCACCTAACCTTTAGCAGGGAAAGGTTAGACATATAGGTGACTTATAAGTTACTTAAGTGCAGTGTAAAATGGCTGTGAAATAGCGTGGACGTTATTTCACTCAGGCTGCAGTGGCAGGCCTGTGTAAGAATTGTCAGAGCTCCCTATGGGTGGCAAAAGAAATGCTGCAGCCCATAGGGATCTCCTGGAACCCCAATACCCTGGGTACCTCAGTAAAATATACTAGGGAATTATAAGGGTGTTCCAGTAAGCCAATGTAAATTGGTAAAATTGGTCACTAGCCTGTTAGTGACAATTTGGAAAGAAATGAGAGAGCATAACCACTGAGGTTCTGATTAGCAGAGCCTCAGTGAGACAGTTAGGCATCACACAGGGAACACATACATATAGGCCACAAACTTATGAGCACTGGGGTCCTGACTAGCAGGGTTCCAGTGACACATAACAAACATACTGAAAACACAGGGTTTTCACTATGAACACTGGGCCCTGGCTAGCAGGATCCCAGTGAGACAGTGAAAACACCCTGACATACACTCACAAACAGGCCAAAAGTGGGGGTAACAAGGCTAGAAAGAGGCTACTTTCTCGCACAACCCCCCCCCCAAACGAAGGACAATAAGGCTAACCTTGGCCAGTTGAGACTTTATTGTCTAAGTGGTGATAAGTAGAGAGTAGCTCTGCAATAGACTGGTTACTCCCTTTATCATCCACTATATGGTTACTTCCCTGTGGGGATGTAAACCACCCTGTTTGAAGTTTTTTAGCTAAGCAACAATGTGAAGATGTATTTTCAGAGGTTCTATCAGTAAGTTTTAGTTTAGAGCAGTGGGAATTGTCCACTGAACCTATTTGTAATGATGGAAATGCCAGACAGGGATGCTGTCTCAGTAAAGCCATAGCTGGGCCAAAACTTTGTCCATATGGCTGGAAGAGAGAACAGGGATGCTGTTTCTCTTGAGTTGGAGCAGGGCAGGGATGCTGTCCTATGAGCTCCACACTAGGGCAGGGATGCTGTCCTAAGTGCTGTGAGGCAGTGCAGGGTTTCTGCACTAAAGTTTCTCTGGGAGGGTTGGAGGGATGCTCCATGTTAACTAAAATGGTGCTCTTTTTCTCACCAATGTTAGTTATCCCCCAGAGAGGTACTTCTACCTCAGGGAGTCCAGCTTTGCCAGCTGATGATTCCCTTGGAACAGGTGCCACCCAAGGAGAGGTTTCTCCCACCACAGGAATGGTATCCTGAATGGTAGGGTGGTTAGGGGATACTGTGATGCCCTTTTTACCTGTTGATGGAGAAGGATCCTGAGTTTTCAGGCCTTCTCTCCTTTGCTTTTTCATTTCAGTAGAAATGAGAGGGAACAATTCCTCAGGGATGCCCAGCATGGCTGCATGGGCATAAAACTCTACATCAGCCCAACCTGAGGCCTCTAGGTCATTACCTAAGAGACAGTCTACAGGTAAGCTAGGTGATACCACCACCTGCTGAGGGCCAGTAACTCCACCCCAACTAAACTGAATTATAGCTAAGGGAAGAAACTTAGTGGAGTTATGGACATCAATAATCTTATACTGTTGTCCAATGATGTGTTGATCAGGATGCACTAGGTTTTCAGTCACCAAAGTGATACTGGCACCTGTGTCCCTGTAGGCCAAGGCCTCAACACCATTTATTGAAACTGTCTGCCTGTACTTATCCATTGTAAGGGGACAAGCAGCCAGTGTGGCAAGGCCAATGCCACTAGGTGTGACAGAAACTGTCTTTGGACTGACTACCCCAGTTTCTACTATGGACCCATAAGTGAACCCAACTACACCCTTAACTTGACTGTTGCCAGCAGTCCCACCACTAGTACCACTACTGCTAGGGGCACTAGAGCTTGATGTATTAGTGGTGGTAGGCTCAGGGGGTTTACCTGGACAGGACTTATCCCCTGGCCTATGGCCTCTGTTTTTACACACAAAGCACCAAGGCTTTTTAAATTGTGTAGGTTGAGAAGAAGAGGAAGAATTTGTTTTATCCCCACCCCCTGAAGAGTGTTTAAGATTTGAAGTGGGATCTTTGGTTTTACCCTTGTCCCCATGCTTATCTTCAGATTTTTCACCATCTTTCTTCTTGTTGCCATCTTTGTCACCCCCTGTATGAACTTTTCTGTTCACCCTTGTTCTGACCCATTTGTCTGCCTTCTTTCCCAATTCTTGGGGAGAGGTCAGATCAGAGTCCACCAAGTACTGGTGCAACAAATCAGACACACAATTATTAAGAATATGCTCTCTCAGGATCAAGTTATACAGGCTGTCATAATCAGTAACTTTACTGCCATGTAACCACCCCTCCAAGGCCTTCACTGAATGGTCAATGAAATCAACCCAGTCTTGTGAAGACTCCTTTTTGGTCTCTCTGAACTTTATCCTGTAC
Source organism: Pleurodeles waltl (assembly GCF_031143425.1). Taxonomy (NCBI): domain Eukaryota; kingdom Metazoa; phylum Chordata; class Amphibia; order Caudata; family Salamandridae; genus Pleurodeles; species Pleurodeles waltl. Next base: position 690,938,569 of record NC_090448.1, on the reverse strand, counting down.
TGTTCAGTGGTTAAGCCATAACCATCCAGGAGTGCATTCTTAAGTACTGTAAAATTATTGGCATCACTTTCTTTCACAGTAAGGAGCCTATCCCTACCTTTTCCACTAAATGATAGCCATAGGATAGCAGCCCACTGCATTTGAGGGACATCCTGTACAACACAGGCCCTCTCAAGTGCAGCAAACCACTTGTTAATGTCATCCCCCTCCTTATAAGGGGGAACTATCTTGTGCAGATTCCTGGAATCATGCTCTTTTGCAGGATGACTATGGGGAATACTGCTGCTGCCACCATGGGTTTCTAAACCCAGTTTCTGTCTCTCCTTCTCTACTTCTAAAGTCTGTCTATCCAAATCCAGCTGTTGCTTCTTGAGCTTCAGTCTGGTTTGTTCCACTCTCAATCTATTGAGCTCCCTTTCTAACAATCTGTCATCAGGGTTGGTGGGAGGGACATTTCTAGATACAGAGGTATGATGGGAATGAACAGAAGGAGACCTGTCCCTTACAGAGGGCACCCTAACAGCTTGGCTGACAGTGTAATGTGAGAGCACATCATCTGTATGATGTGACTCCACCTCAGTACCAACTATGCTAGACTGTCTTGTGATGGGAAGGCTAAGAAGTTTCTTTCCTGAACCTTTACCTGGGGGAGTCCCTGGATCAGATTGAGAACCATTGGCTACTTTTTCAACAGATGGGGCACTTTTAGCCTTATCTTGTTCTCTAAGCATATTAAGTAACAGTTCCAAGGAAGGATTCTTCCCTACACTCAAACCTCTCTCTATGCAGAGACTCCTTGCTCCTTTCCAGCTAAGGTGATCATATGCAATCTTAGACAGGTCAACATTTTGGCCTGTGCCAGACATTTTTAGAGAGAGTTAAAGTGATAGAAAAAGAGAAAACAGTTTGTCAGAGCTTTTAGAAAGACAGAGAAAAAAAACTTTTTCAACTTTTTAGAACTTTTTAGAAAGTTAGAAGTACTTTTCAGCACTTAGAAAAGAGTGAAAAGAGGAAATGCAAAACTTTTTGGCAATGTGTATATACACTGAACTTGTTTTGTATATTTTTCTCTTATGAAAAGTACAATGACAAGAGTGGTAAGTAGTCTCAAAGCACTTATCCCACCGCTGCCACCAATGTAGGAGGCTGGACTGGCTTGTAGTGAGTACCAAGGGGTACTTGCACCTTGCACCAGGCCCAGTTATCCCTTATTAGTGTATAGGGTGTCTAGCAGCTTAGGCTGATAGATAATGGTAGCTTAGCAGAGCAGCTTAGGCTGAACTAGGAGACGTGTGAAGCTACTACAGTACCACTTAGTGTCATATGCACAATATCATAAGAAAACACAATACACAGTTATACTAAAAATAAAGGTACTTTATTTTTATGACAATATGCCAAAGTATCTTAGAGTGTACCCTCAGTGAGAGGATAGGAAATATACACAAGATATATATACACAATAGCAAAAATATGCAGTATAGTCTTAAAAAACAGTGCAAACAATGTATAGTTACAATAGGATGCAATGGGGAAACATAGGGATAGGGGCAACACAAACCATATAATCCAAAAGTGGAATGCGAACCACGAATGGACCCCAAACCTATGTGACCTTGTAGAGGGTCGCTGGGACTATTAGAAAATAGTGAGAGTTAGAAAAATAACCCTCCCCAAGACCCTGAAAAGTGAGTGCAAAGTGCACTAAAGTTCCCCTCAGGACAAAGAAGTCGTGTTAGAGGAATAATGCAGGAAAGACACAAACCAACAATGCAACACCTGTGGATTTCCAATCTAGGGTACCTGTGGAACAAGGGGACCAAGTCCAAAAGTCACAAGCAAGTCGGAGATGGGCAAATGCCAAGGAAATGCCAGCTGCGGGTGCAAAGAAGCTTCTACTGGACAGAAGAAGCTGAGGTTTCTGCAGGAACGAAAAAGGCTAGAGACTTCCCCTTTGGTGGACGGATCCCTCTCGCCGTGGAGAGTTGTGCAGAAGTGTTTTCCCGCCCAAAGAACGCCAACAAGCCTTGCTAGCTGCAAATCGTGCAGTTAGCATTTTTGGACGCTGCTGTGGCCCTGGAGGGACCAGGAGGTCGCAAATTAGACCAGGAGAGAGAGGGGACGTCAAGCAAGACAAGGAGCCCTCTCAGCAGCAGGTAGCACCCGGAGAAGTGCCAGAAACAGGCACTACAAGGATGCGTGAAACGGTGCTCACCCGAAGTCGCACAAAGGAGTCCCACGTCGCCGGAGACCAACTTAGAAAGTCGTGCAATGCAGGTTAGAGTGCCGTGGACTCAGGCTTGGCTTTGCACAAAGGATTTCCGCCGGAAGTGCACAGGGGCCGGAGTAGCTGCAAAAGTCGCGGTTCCCAGCAATGCAGCCCAGCGAGGTGAGGCAAGGACTTACCTCCACCAAACTTGGACTGAAGAGTCACTGGACTGTGGGGGTCACTTGGACAGAGTCGCTGGATTCGAGGGACCTCGCTCGTCGTGCTGAGAGGAGACCCAAGGGACCGGTAATGCAGCTTTTTGGTGCCTGCGGTTGCAGGGGGAAGATTCCGTCGACCCACGGGAGATTTCTTCGGAGCTTCTGGTGCAGAGAGGAGGCAGACTACCCCCACAGCATGCACAAGCAGGAAAACAGTCGAGAAGGTGGCAGGATCAGCGTTACAGAGTTGCAGTAGTCGTCTTTGCTACTATGTTGCAGGTTTGCAGGCTTCCAGCGCGGTCAGCAGTTGATTCCTTGGCAGAAGGTAAAGAGAGAGATGCAGAGGAACTCGGATGAGCTCTTGCATTCGTTATCTAAAGTTTCCCCAGAGACAGAGACCCTAAATAGCCAGAAAAGAGGGTTTGGCTACTTAGGAGAGAGGATAGGCTAGCAACACCTGAAGGAGCCTATCACAAGGAGTCTCTGACGTCACCTGGTGGCACTGGCCACTCAGAGCAGTCCAGTGTGCCAGCAGCACCTCTGTTTCCAAGATGGCAGAGGTCTGGAGCACACTGGAGGAGCTCTGGACACCTCCCAGGGGAGGTGCAGGTCAGGGGAGTGGTCACTCCCCTTTCCTTTGTCCAGTTTCGCGCCAGAGCAGGGCTAAGGGGTCCCCTGAACCGGTGTAGACTGGCTTATGCAGAATTGGGCACATCTGTGCCCAAGAAAGCATTTCCAGAGGCTGGGGGAGGCTTCTCCTCCCCTGCCTTCACACCATTTTCCAAAGGGAGAGGGTGTAACACCCTCTCTCAGAGGAAGTTCTTTGTTCTGCCATCCTGGGCCAGGCCTGGCTGGACCCCAGGAGGGCAGATGCCTGTCTGTGGGGTTGGCAGCAGCAGCAGCTGCAGTGAAACCCCAGGAAGGGCAGTTTGGCAGTACCAGGGTCTGTGCTACAGACCACTGGGATCATGGGATTGTGCCAACTATGCCAGGATGGCATAGAGGGGGCAATTCCATGATCATAGACATGTTACATGGCCATATTCGGAGTTACCATTGTGAAGCTACATATAGGTAGTGACCTATATGTAGTGCACGCGTGTAATGGTGTCCCCGCACTCACAAAGTCCGGGAAATTGGCCCTGAACAATGTGGGGGCACCTTGGCTAGTGCCAGGGTGCCCTCACACTAAGTAACTTTGCACCTAACCTTTACCAGGTAAAGGTTAGACATATAGGTGACTTATAAGTTACTTAAGTGCAGTGTAAAATGGCTGTGAAATAGCGTGGACGTTATTTCACTCAGGCTGCAGTGGCAGGCCTGTGTAAGAATTGTCAGAGCTCCCTATGGGTGGCAAAAGAAATGCTGCAGCCCATAGGGATCTCCTGGAACCCCAATACCCTGGGTACCTCAGTACCATATACTAGGGAATTATAAGGGTGTTCCAGTAAGCCAATGTAAATTGGTAAAATTGGTCACTAGCCTGTTAGTGACAATTTGGAAAGAAATGAGAGAGCATAACCACTGAGGTTCTGATTAGCAGAGCCTCAGTGAGACAGTTAGGCATCACACAGGGAACACATACAGATAGGCCACAAACTTATGAGCACTGGGGTCCTGACTAGCAGGGTCCCAGTGACACATAACAAACATACTGAAAACACAGGGTTTTCACTATGAACACTGGGCCCTGGCTAGCAGGATCCCAGTGAGACAGTGAAAACACCCTGACATACACTCACAAACAGGCCAAAAGTGGGGGTAACAAGGCTAGAAAGAGGCTACTTTCTCACAGGTAGCAACTTTATGTCTGCATACTTGAAGGCCATGTGGAAGGAATGTGGTGTGACATACACATTCACCACACCTTGTCATCCACAAACAAATGGACTGGTAGAGAGGTTTAATAAAACTCTCAAAGGAATGAACATGGGACTCCCTGAAAAACTCAGGAGGAGATGGGATCTCCTGTTACCTTGCCTCCTTTTTGCCTACAGGGAGGTACCCCAGAAAGGTGTGGGCTTCAGCCCCTTTGAACTCCTCTTTGGGCACCCTGTAAGAGGTCCCCTAACACTTGTGAAGGAGGGTTGGGAACAACTTTAAAAGCTCCAAAGCAAGACATAGTGGACTGTGTACTCGGCCTAAGATCCAGAATGGCTGAGTACATGAAAAAGGCCAGTAAAAACCTTCAGGCCAGCCAAGAGCTCCAAAAGCAATGGCATGACCAGAAGGCTGTTCTGATTCAGTACCAACCAGGACAGAAGGTATGGGTATTGGAGCCTGTGGCCCCAAGAGCACTCCAAGAAAAATGGAGTGGACCCCATATCATTGTTGAAAAGAAGGGAGAGGTCACCTATTTAGTTGACCTGGGCACTGCCAGGAGTCCCCTTAGGGTGCTCCATGTCAATCGCCTAAAACCGTACTATGACAGGGCTGATCTCACCCTGCTCATGGCAACAGATAAAGGACAGGAAGAAGAGAGTGACCCTCTCCCTGATCTCTTCTCTTCCATAGAACAAGATGCTCTGTTGAAAGGTGTAGTTTTGGCAGACTGTCTTACTGCTGAGCAGAAAGACAACTGCATAAATCTACTAGGTCAGTTTTCTGAACTCTTTTCTACTGTGCCAGGCACCACCTCTTGGTGTGAGCACACTATAGATACTGGAGACAGCATGCCTGTCAAAAGTAAGATCTATAGGCAGCCTGACCATGTCAGAGACTGCATAAAACAAGAAGTTCAGAAAATGCTTGAACTAGGAATGGTTGAACATTTTGAAAGCCCATGGGCCTCTCCTGTGGTGCTTGTACCAAATCCTCACTCAAAAGATGGGAAAGGAGAGATGAGGTTTTGTGTAGATTACAGAGGTCTCAACCAGATAACTAAAACTGATGCTCACCCTATACCCAGGGCATATGAGCTCATAGATACACTGGCATCTGCCAAGTATCTAAGCACCTTTGATTTGACTGCAGGGTATTGGCAGATCAAGTTATCAGAGGATGCTAAAGCAAAAACTGCATTTTATACTATTGGAGGGCACTACCAGTTCACAGTAATGCCCTTTGGTTTGAAAAATGCACCTTTCACTTTTCAGAGGTTGGTGAATACAGTCCTGCAAGGGTTGGAGGCTTTTAGTGCAGCATATCTGGACGATATAACTGTCTTTAGCTCCACCTGGGATGATCACCTGGTCCACCTATGGAAAGTTTTGGAGGCCCTGCAAAAGGCAGGCCTCACTATCAAGGCTTCAAAGTGCCAGATAGGGCAGGGGAAAGTGGTTTATCTGGGACACCTAGTAGGTGGAGAACAGATTGCACCACTTCAGGGGAAAATCCAAACTATCATAGATTGGGTTCCCCCTACAACTCAGACCCAGGTGAGAGTCTTCTTAGGCCTCACTAGGTATTACAGGAGGTTCATTAAGAACTATGGCTCCATTGCAGCCCCACTTAATGATCTCACTTCCAAGAAAATGCCTAAAAAGGTATTGTGGACAGCTAGATGTCAGAAAGCTTTTGAGGAGCTGAAACAAGCCATGTGCACTGCACCTGTCCTAAAAAGCCCATCATACTCCAAGAAATTCATTGTTCAAACTGATGCATCGGAATTAAGGGTAGGGGCAGTCTTATCACAACTCAATTCTGAGGGCCAGGATCAACCTGTTGCTTTTAACAGCAGGAGGTTGACCCTTAGAGAAAAGCATTGGTTTGCCATAGAGAGGGAGGCCTTTGCTGTGGTCTGGGCACTGAAGAAGTTGAGGCCATACCTGTATGTCACTCACTTCATTGTTCAGACAGACCACAAACCTCTACTTTGGCTAAAACAAATGAAAGGTGAAAACCCTAAATTGTTGAGGTGGTCCATATCTCTACAGGGAATGGACTATACAGTGGAAAATAGACCTGGGAGTACCCACTCCAAAGCAGATGGACTCTCCAAATATTTCCACTTAGACAATGAAGACTCATCAGGTCATGGCTAGTCTTATTGTCCTTCGTTTGGGGGGGGGTTGTGTAGGAAAGTACCATCTTGCCTGGCATGTTACCCCCATATATCACTGTATATATGTTGTTTTAGTGCATGTGTCACTGGGACCCTGCCAGCCAGGGCCCCAGTGCTCATAAGTGTGCCCTGTATGTGTGCCCTGTGTGATGACTAAGGCCCTCATTCCGACCCTGGCGGTTTCAAACCGCCAGGGTGGAGGGCAGAGGAAGCACCGCCAACAGGCTGGGGGTGCTTCCCGGGTCAGAAAAGGGGAACCAGCGGTTTCCCGCCGGTTTTCCCCTGGCCCAGGGAATCCTCCATGGCGGCGCTGCTTGCAGCGCCGCCATGGTGATTCTGACCCCCTTCCCGCCAGGCTGTTCCTGGCGGTTTACACTGCCAGTAAGAGGTTGGCGGGAACGGGTGTCGTGGGGCCCCTGGGGGCCCCTGCACTGCCCATGCCACTGGCATGGGCAGTGCAGCCCCCTAACAGGGCCCCACAAAGATTTTCACTGTCTGCTTAGCAGACAGTGAAAATCGCGACGGGTGCTACTGCACCCGTCGCACCCCTGCAAATCCGCCGGCTCCATTCGGAGCCGGCTTCCTCTTTGCAGGGGCTTTCCCGCTGGGCCGGCGGGCGATCTTCTGGAGATCGCCTGCCGGCCCAGTGGGAAAGTGAAAGTGACCCCCGCGGTCATTTGACCGCGGTGCGGTCTTTGGGCGGTTTCCGCCCGGCGGGCGGCGCCCGCCGCCCGCTGGGGTCGGAATGACCCCCTAACTGTCTCACTGAGGCTCTGCTAACCAGAACCTCAGTGGTTATGCTCTCTCTGCTTTCCAAATTGTCACTAACAGGCTAGTGACCAATTTCACCAATTCACATTGGCATACTGGAACACCCTTATAATTCCCTAGTATATGGTACTGAGGTACCCAGGGTATTGGGGTTCCAGGAGATCCCTATGGGCTGCAGCATTTCTTTTTTCACCCATAGGGAGCTCTGACAATTCTTACACAGGCCTGCCACTGCAGCCTGAGGGAAATAACATCCACGGTATTCCACAGCCATTTACCACTGCACTTAAGTAACTTATAAGTCACCTATATGTCTTACCTTCACCTGGTGAAGGTTGGGTGCAAAGTTACTTAGTGTGTGGGCACCCTGGCAGTAGCCAAGGTGCCCCCACATCGTTCCGGGCAAATTCCCCGGACTTTGTGAGTGCGGGGACACCATTTCACGCGTGCACTATACATAGGTCACTACCTATGTATAGCGTCACAATGGTAACTCCGAGCATGGCCATGTAACATGTCTAAGATAATGGAATTGTCACCCCAATGCCATTCTGGCATTGGGGAGACAATTCCATTATCCCCCGAGTCTCTAGCACAGACCCGGGTACTGCCAAACTGCCTTTCCCGGGGTTTCACTGCAGCTGCTGCCAACCCCTCAGACAGGTTTCTGCCCTCCTGAGGTCCAGCCAGGCCTGGCCCAGGAAGGCAGAACAAAGGACTTCCTCAGAGAGAGGGTGTTACAGTGTCTCCCTTTGGAAAAAGGTGTCAGTGCTAGGGAGGAGTAGCCTCCCCAGCCTCTGGAAATGCTTTGATGGGCACAGATGGTGCCCATCTCTGTATAAGACAGTCTACACCGGTTCAGGGATCCCCCAGCCCTGCTCTGGTGTGAAACTGGACAAAGGAAAGGGGAGTGACCACTCCCCTGACCTGCCCCTCCCAGGGGAGGTGGCCAGAGCTCCTCCAGCGTGCCACAGACCTCTGCCATCTTGGATTCAGAGGTGTGCTGGCACACTGGACTGCTCTGAGTGGCCAGGGCTAGCAGGGGACTCCTTCTGATAGGCTCTTACCTTTGTTACTAGCCTATCCTCCTTCCTAAGTAGCCAAACCTCCTTTTATGGCTATTTAAGGTCTCTGCTTTGGGAAATTCTTCAGATATTGAATGCAAGAGCTCACCAGAGTTCCTCTGCATCTCTCTCTTCACCTTCTGCCAAAGGATCGACCGCTGACTGCTCAGGACGCCTGCAAAACCGCAACAAAGTAGCAAAGACGACTACTGCAACCTTGCATCACTTATCCTGCCGCCTTCTCAACTGTTTCCTGGTGGTGCATGCTCTGGGGGTAGCCTGCCTCCTTCTTGCACCAGGAGCTCTGAAGAAATCTCCCGTGGGTTGACGGAATATTACCCCTGCAACCACAGGCAACAAAAGAGTGCATCACCGGTCTTCTGGGTCCCATCTCAGCACGACGAGCGTGGTCCCTTGAACTCAGCAACTCTGTCCAAGTGACTCCCACAATCCAGTTACTCTTCAGTCCAAGTTTGGTGGAGGTAAGTCCTTGCCTCCCCATGCTAGACTGCATTGCTGAGTACCGCGTGACTTGCAGCTGCTCCGGCTCCTGTGCACTCTTCCAGGATTTCCTTCGTGCACAGCCAAGCCTGGGTCCCCGACACTCTAACCTGCAGTGCACAACCTTCTGAGTTGTCCTCCGGCGTCGTGGGACTCCCTTTTGTGTCTTCGGGTGGACTCCGGTTCACTCCTCTTCCAAGTGCCTGTTCCGGTACTTCTGCAGGTGCTGCCTGCTTCTGTGAGGGCTCCCTGACTTGCTGGGTGCCCCCTCTGTCTCCTCATCCAAGTGGCGACATCCTGGTCCCTCCTGGGCCACAGCAGCATCCAAAAACCCTAACTGTAGGAGGCTGGACTGGCTTGTAGTGAGTACCAAGGGGTACTTACACCATGCACCAGGCCCAGGTATGCCTTATTAGTGTAGAGGGGTGTCTAGCAGCTTAGGCTGATAGAAAAGGTTGCTTAGCAGAGCAGCTTAGGCTGAACTAGGAGACGAGTGAAGCTCCTAAAGTACCACTAGTGTCATGTTCTCAATATCATAAGAAAACACAATATACAGATATACTAAAAATAAAGGTACTTTATTTTTATGACAATATGCCAAAGTATCTCAGTGAGTACCCTCAGTATGAGGATAGCAAATATACACAAGATATATGTACACAATACCAAAATATGCAGTAATAGCAATAGAAAACAGTGCAAAAAATGTATACTCACAATAGAATGCAATGGGGGCACAGAGGGATAGGGGCAACACAAACCATATACTCTAGAAGTGGAATGCGAACCACGAATGGACCCCAAACCAATGTGACCTTGTAGAGGGTCGCTGGGACTGTAAGAAAACAGTAAGGGTTAGAAAAATAGCCCACCCCAAGACCCTGAAAAGTGGGTGCAAAGTGCACCTAAGTTCCCCAAAGAGCACAGAAGTTGTGATAGTGGAATTCTGCAGGAAAGACCAACACCAGCAATGCAACAACTATGGATTTCCAGACGAGAGTACCTGTGGAACAAGGGGACCAAGTCCAAAAGTCACGATCAAGTCGGGAGTGGGCAGATGCCCACGAAATGCCAGCTGTGGATGCAAAGAAGCTGCCACTGGATAGTAGAAGCTGAGGATTCTGCATGAACGACACGGGCTAGAAACTTCCCCTTTGGAGGATGGATGTCCCACGTCGTGAAGAGTCGTGCAGAAGTGTTTTCCTGCAGAAAGACCGCAAACAAGCCTTGTTAGCTGCAAGGGTCACGGTTAGAGTTTTTGGATGCTGCTGTGGCCCAGGAGGGACCAGGATGTCGCCAATTGCGTGAGGAGACAGAGGGGGCGCCCACCAAGAGAAAGAGCCCACTCAGAAGCAAGCAGCACCCGCAGAAGTGCCAGAACAGGCACTACAAAGTGGAGTGAATTGGTGCTCACCCAAAGTTGCACAAGAGAGTCCCACGCCGCCGGAGGACAACTCAGGAGGTCGTGCAATGCAGGTTAGAGTGCCGGGGACCCAGGCTGGGCTGTGCACGAAGGAAATCCTCGGTGAGTGCACAGGAGCCGGAGTAGCTGCAAAACACGCGGTTCCCAGCAATGCAGTCTGGCGTGGGGAGGCAAGGACTTACCTCCACCAAGCTTGGACTGAAGAGTCACTGGACTGTGGGAGTCACTTGGACAGAGTTGCTGAGTTCAAGGGACCTCGCTCGTCGTGCTGAGAGGAGACCCAGAGGACCGGTGATGCAGTTCTTTGGTGCATGCGGTTGCAAGGGGAAGATTCCGTCGACCCACGGGAGATTTCTTCGGAGATTCTAGTGCAGAGAGGAGGCAGACTACCTCCACAGCATGCACCACCAGGAAAACAGTCGAGAAGGCGGCAGGATCAGCATTACAGTATCTCAGTAGTCGTCTTTGCTACTTTGTTGCAGTTTTGCAGGCTTCCAGCCCGGTCAGCAGTCGATTCCTTGGCAGAAGGTGAAGAGTGTAGGAAAGTACCATCTTGCCTGGCATGTTACCCCCATTTTTCACTGTATATATGTTGTTTTAGTTGTATGTGTCACTGGGACCCTGTCATCCAGGGCCCCAGTGCTCATAAGTGTGCCTGAATGTGTTACCTGTGGAGTGACTAACTGTCTCACTGAGGCTCTGCTAATCAGAACCTCAGTGGTTATGCTCTCTCATTTCTTTCAAATTGTCACTAACAGGCTAGTGACCAATTTTACCAATTTACATTGGCTTACTGGAACACCCTTATAATTCCCTAGTATATGGTACTGAGGTGCCCAGGGTATTGGGGTTCCAGGAGATCCCTATGGGCTGCAGCATTTCTTTTTCCACCCATAGGGAGCTCTAACAATTCTTACACAGGCCTGCCACTGCAGCCTGAGTGAAATAACGACCACGTTATTTCACAGCCATTTTAAACTGCACTTAAGTAACTTATAAGTCACCTATATGTCTAACCTTTACCTGGTAAAGGTTAGGTGCAAAGTTACTTAGTGTGGGGGCACCCTGGCACTAGCCAAGGTGCCCCCACATTGTTCAGGGCCAATTCCCCGGACTTTGTGAGTGCGGGGACACCATTACACTTGTGCACTACATATAGGTCACTACCTATATGTGGCTTCACAATGGTAACTCCGAATATGGCCATGTAACATGTCTATGATCATGGAATTGCCCCCTCTATGCCATCCTGGCATAGTTGGCTCAATCCCATGATCCCAGTGGTCTGTAGCACAGACCCTGGTACTGCCAAACTGCCTTTCCTGGGGTTTCACTGCAGCTGCTGCTGCTGCCAACCCCTCAGACAGGTTTCTGCCCTCCTGGGGTCAAGCCAGGCTTGTCCCAGAATGGCAGAACAAAGGACTTCCTCTGAGAGAGGGTGTTACACCCTCTCCCTTTGGAAAATGGTGTGAAGGCAGGGGAGGAGTAGCCTCCCCCAGCCTCTGGAAATGCTTTAATGGGCACATTTGGTGCCCATTTCTGCATAAGCCAGTCTACACCGGTTCAGGGACCCCTTAGCCCTGCTCTGGCGCGAAACTGGACAAAAGAAAGGGGAGTGACCACTCCTCTGACCTGCACCTCCCCTGGGAGGTGTCCAGAGCTCCTCCAGTGTGCTCCAGACCTCTGCCATCTTGGAAACAAAGGTGCTGCTGGCACACTGGACTGCTCTGAGTGGCCAGTGCCACCAGGTGATGTCAGAGACTCCTTCTGATAGGCTCCTTCAGGTGTTGCTAGCCTATCCTCTCTCCTAGGTAGCCAAACCCTCTTTTCTGGCTATTTAGGGTCTCTGTCTCTGGGGAAACTTTAGATAACGAATGCAAGAGCTCATCCGAGTTCCTCTGCATCTCTCTCTTCACCTTCTGCCAAGGAATCGACTGCTGACCGCGCTGGAAGCCTGCAAAACTGCAACATAGTAGCAAAGACGACTACTGCAACTCTGTAACGCTGATCCTGCCGCCTTCTCGACTGTTTTCCTGGTGGTGCATGCTGTGGGGGTAGTCTGCCTCCTCTCTGCACTAGAAGCTCCAAAGAAATCTCCCGTGGGTCGGCGGAATCGTCCCCCTGCAACCGCAGGCACCAAAGAACTGCATCACTGGTACCCTGGGTCTCCTCTCAGCACGACGAGCGAGGTCCCTTGAATCCAGCAACTCTGTCCAAGTGACTCCCACAGTCCAGTGACTCTTCAGTCCAAGTTTGGTGGAGGTAAGTCCTTGCCTCCCCACGCCAGACTGCATTGTTGGAAACCGTGACTTTTACAGCTACTCCGGCCTCCGTGCACTTCCGGCGGAAATCCTTTGTGCACAGTCCAGCCTGGGTCCACGGCACTCTAACCTGCATTGCACGACCTCCTAAGTTGTTCTCCGGCGACATGGGACTCCTTTGTGCGACTTCGGGTGAGCACCGTTTCAAGCATCCTCGTAGTGCCTGTTTCTGGCACTTCTCTGGGTGCTACCTGCTGCTGAGAGGGCTCCTTGTCTTGCTCGACATCCCCTCTGTCGCCTGACGCAATTTGCAACATCCTGATCCCTCCTGGGCCACAGCAGCGTCCAAAAACCCTTACTACACGATTTGCAGCTAGCAAGGCTTGTTGGCGGTCTTTCGGCGGGAAAAGACTTCTGCACAACTCTCCACGGCGTGTGGGATCCGTCCTCCGAAGGGGAAGTCTCTAGCCCTTGTCGTTACTGCAGAAACCTAAGCTTCTACAGTCCAGTAGCAGCTTCTTTGCACTCGCAGCTGGCATTTCCTGGGCATCTGCCCATCTCCGACTTGCTTGTGACTTTTGGACTTGGTCCCCTTGTTCCACAGGTACCCTCAACTGGAAATCCATTGTTGTTGCATTGCTGGTTTGTGTCTTTCCTGCAGTATTCCCCTATCACGACTTCTATGTCCTTTGGGGAACTTTAGTGCACTTTGCACTCACTTTTCAGGGTCTTGGGGTGGGCTATTTTTCTAACCCTCACTATTTTCTAATAGTCCCAGCGACCCTCTACAAGGTCACATAGGTTTGGGGTCCATTCGTGGTTCGCATTCCACTTTTGGAGTATATGGTTTGTGTTGCCCCTATCCCTATGTGTCTCCATTGCATCCTATTGTAACTATACATTGTTTGCACTGTTTTCTAAGACTATTACTGCATATTTTGGTATTGTGTATATATATCTTGTGTATATTTCCTATCCTCTCACTGAGGGTACACTCTGAGATACTTTGGCATATTGTCATAAAAATAAAGTACCTTTATTTTTAGTATAACTGTGTATTGTGTTTTCTTATGATATTGTGCATATGACACTAAGTGGTACTGTAGGAGCTTCACTCGTCTCCTAGTTCAGCCTAAGCTGCTCTGCTAAGCTACCATTATCTATCAGCCTATGCTGCTAGACACCCTATACCCTAATAAGGGATAACTGGGCCTGGTGCAAGGTGCAAGTACCCCTAGGTACTCACTACAAGCCAGTCCAGCCTCCTACAAAGAGAGAGATGCAGAGGAACTCTGATGAGCTCTTGCATTCGTTATCTAAGGAATTCCCCAAAGCAGAGACCCTAAATAGCCAGAAAAGGAGGTTTGGCTACCCAGGAGAGAGGAAAGGCTAGCAACACCTGAAGGAGCCTATCAGAAGGAGTCTCTGACGTCACCTGCTGGCCCTGGCCACTCAGAGCAGTCCAGTGTGCCAGCAGCACCTCTGTTTCCAAGATGGCAGAGGTCTGGAGCACACTGGAGGAGCTCTGGGCACCTCCCAGGGGAGGTGCAGGTCAGGGGAATGGTCACTCCCCTTTCCTTTGTCCAGTTTCGCGCCAGAGCAGGGCTGAGGGATCCCTGAACCGGTGTAGACTGGCTTATGCAGAGACGGGCACCATCTGTGCCCATCAAAGCATTTCCAGAGGCTGGGGGAGGTTACTCCTCCCCAGCCCTGACACCTTATTCCAAAGGGAGAGGGTGTAACACCCTCTCTCTGAGGAAGTCCTTTGTTCTGCCTTCCTGGGCCAAGTCTGGCTGGACCCCAGGAGGGCAGAAACCTGTCTGAGGGGTTGGCAGCAGCAGCAGCTGCAGTGAAACCCGGGAGATGCAGTTTGGCAGTACCCGGGTCTGTGCTAGAGACCCGGGGAATCATGGGATTGTCTCCCCAATACCAGGATGGCATTGGGGGGGCAATTCCATGATCTTAGACATGTTACATGGCCATATTCGGAGTTACCATTGTGAAGCTATACATAGGTAGTGACCTATGTATAGTGCACACGTGTATTGGTGTCCCCGCACTCACAAAGGCCGGGGAATTGGCCCTGAACAATGTGGGGGCACCTTGGCTAATGCCAGGGTGCCCACACACTAAGTAACTTAGCACCCAACCTTTACCAGGTAACGGTTAGACATATAGGTGACTTATAAGTTACTTAAGTGCAGTGTAAAATGGCTGTGAAATAACGTGGACGTTATTTCACTCAGGCTGCAGTGGCAGGCCTGTGTAAGAATTGTTAGAGCTCCCCATGGGTGGCAAAAGAAATGCTGCAGCCCATAGGGATCTCCTGGAACCCCAATACCCTGGGTACCTCAGTACCATATACTAGGAAATTATAAGGGTGTTCCAGTATGCCAATGTGAATTGGTAAAATTGGTCACTAGCCTGTTAGTGACAATTTGTACAGAGAGAGCATAACCACTGAGGTTCTGATTAGCAGAGCCTCAGTGAGACAGTTAGGCACCACACAGGGAACACATACATATAGGTCACAAGCTTATGAGCACTGGGGTCCTGGCTAGCAGGGTCCCAATGACACATAACAAACATACTGAAAACATAGGGTTTTCACTATGAGCACTGGGCCCTGGTTAGCAGGATCCCAGTGAGACAGTGAAAACACCCTGACATACTCTCACAAACAGGCCAAAATTGGGGGTAACAAGGCTAGAAAGAGGCTACTTTCTCACACTAACCGCAACCCTTGCAACTAGCAAGGCTTGTTTGCGGTGTTTCTGCGTGGGAACACATCTGCAAGATTCTTTATGACGTGTGACATCCATCCTCCAAAGGGGAAGTTGCTGGTCCTCTTCGTTCTTGCAGAAACCAAAGCTTCTTCCATCCGGTGGCAGCTTCCTTGCACCCTCAGCTGGCATTTCCTGTGCATCTGCCCACTCTCGACATTTTCGCGACTCTTGGACTTTGTCCCCTTGTTTTACAGGTACTCAGGTCCGGAAATCCACTGTTGTTGCATTGCTGGTGTTGGTCTTCCTTGCACAAACCCCCTATCACGACTTCTGTGCTCTCTGGGGGATATAGGTGCACTTTACACCTACTTTTCAGGGTCTTGGGGTTGGCTATTTTTCTAACCCTCACTGTTTTCTTACAGTCCCAGCGACCCTCTACAAGCTCACATAGGTTTGGGGTCCATTTGTGGTTCGCATTCCACTTTTGGAGTATATGGTTTGTGTTGCCCCTATACCTATGTGCTCCTATTGCAATCTACTGTAACTTTACATTGCTTGCATTACTTCCTTTTGCTATTACTGCATATTTTTGGTATTGTGTACACATATCTTGTGTATATTTGGCATCCTCATACTGAGGGTAGTCACTGAGATACTTTTGGCATATTGTCATAACAATAAAGTACCTTTATTTTTAGTATATCTGTGTATTGTGTTTTCTTATGATACTGTGCATATGACACCAGTGGTATAGTAGGAGCTTTGCATGTCTCCTAGTTCAGCCTAAGCTGCTCTGCTATAGCTACCTTCTATCAGCCTAAGCTGCTAGAAACACCTATTCTACACTATTAAGGGATAACTGTACCTGGTACAGAGTGTAAGTACCCCTTGGTACCCACTACAAGCCAGGCCAGCCTCTTACATTGGTTGTGCAGCGGTGGGATAAGTACTTGCAACTACTTACCACTTTGTCATTATGTACTTTTCATAAGAGAATAATATACAAAACAAGTTCAGTGTATGTACACCTAACCAACAAGTTTTGCTTTTCTTCTCTTACACTATCTGCTAAGTGCTGAAAAGTACCTCTAAACTTTCTAAAAGTTACAAAAAGTTAGAAAAAGTTTTATTTTTCCTGTTCTTTAAAAAGTCCTGAAACTTTTTCTATCTTTTATCTGTCTTTAAACCTTTTTCTATCATGTCTGGTGTAGGAACTCCTCTTAATCTGGTCAATACAATTCATGACCACCTTAACTTTAAGAGCCTAAGGAGTCTCTGCATTGATAGAGGTTTAGTGGTAGGAAAGAACCCTTCTAGAGAATTATTGTCTAACATGCTCATGGAGAATGATAAAGCCTTAGCTGGCAGTTCATTTGAGAAGTTAGGAGATAGCTCACACTCTGACTCTGGGGAGCTCCCAGTGGGAGTGTTGCAGGGTTCCCTTCCTAATCTGCCCCTGTGAGAAAGTAGCCTCTTTCTAGTCTTGTTGCCCCCACTTTTGGCCTGTTTGTGAGTGTATGTCAGGGTGTTTTCACCGTCTCACTGGGATCCTGCCAGCCAGGGCCCAGTGCTTATAGTGAAAACCCTATGTTTTCAGTATGTTTGTTATGTGTCACTGGGACCCTGCTAGCCAGGACCCCAGTGCTCATAAGTTTGTGACCTATATGTATGTGTTCCCTGTGTGATGCCTATCTGTCTCACTGAGGCTCTGCTAACCAGAACCCAAGTGGTTATGCTCTCTCTTTACAAATTGTCACTAACAGGCTAGTGACCAATTTCACCAATTTACATTGGCATACTGGAACACCCTTATAATTCCCTAGTATATGGTGCTGAGGTACCCAGGGTATTGGGGTTCCAGGTGATCCCTATGGCTGCAGCATTTCTTTTGCCACCCATAGGGAGCTCTGACAATTCTTACACAGGCCTGCCATTGCAGCCTGAGTGAAATAACGTCCACGTTATTTCACAGCCATTTACCACTGCACTTAAGTAACTTATAAGTCACCTATATGTCAAACCTTTACCTGGTAAAGGTTGGGTGCTAAGTTACTTAGTGCGTGGGCACCCTGGTGTAGGAGGCTGGACTGGCTTGTAGTGAGTACCAAGGGGTACTTGCACCTTGCACCAGGCCCAGTTATCCCTTATTAGTGTATAGGGTGTCTAGCAGCTTAGGCTGATAGATAATGGTAGCTTAGCAGAGCAGCTTAGGCTGAACTAGGAGACGGGTGAAGCTACTACAGTACCACTTAGTGTCATATGCACAATATCATAAGAAAACACAATACACAGTTATACTAAAAATAAAGGTACTTTATTTTTATGACAATATGCCAAAGTATCTTAGAGTGTACCTTCAGTGAGAGGATAGGAAATATACACAAGATATATATACACAATAGCAAAAATATGCAGTATAGTCTTAGAAAACAGTGCAAACAATGTATAGTTACAATAGGATGCAATGGGGAAACATAGGGATAGGGGCAACACAAACCATATACTCCAAAAGTGGAATGCGAACCACGAATGGACCCCAAACCTATGTGACATTGTAGAGGGTCGCTGGGACTATTAGAAAATAGTGAGAGTTAGAAAAATAACCCTCCCCAAGACCCTGAAAAGTGAGTGCAAAGTGCACTAAAGTTCCCCTAAGGACAAAGAAGTCGTGTTAGAGGAATAATGCAGGAAAGACACAAACCAACAATGCAACAACTGTGGATTTCCAATCTAGGGTACCTGTGGAACAAGGGGACCAAGTCCAAAAGTCACAAGCAAGTCGGAGATGGGCAGATGCCCAGGAAATGCCAGCTGCGGGTGCAAAGAAGCTTCCACTGGACAGAAGAAGCTGCGGTTTCTGCAAGAACGCAAAGGGCTAGAGACTTCCCCTTTGGAGGACGGACCCTCTCGCCTTGTAGAGTTGTGCAGAAGTGTTTTCCCGCCAAAACAACGCCAACAAGCCTTGCTAGCTGCAAATCGTGCGGTTAGCGTTTTTGGACGCTGCTGCTGCCCAGGAGGGACCAGGAGGTCGCAAATTGGACCAGGAGGTAGAGGGGATGTCGAGCAAGACAAGGAGCCCTCTTAGCAGCAGGTAGCACCCGGAGACGTGCCAGGTACAGGCACTACGAGGATGCGTGAAATGGTGCTCGCCCGAAGTTACACAAAGGAGTCCCACGTCGCCGGAGAACAACTTAGGAGGTCGTGCAATGCAGGTTAGAGTGCCGTGGACCCAGGCTGGACTGTGCAGAAAGGATTTCCGCCGGAAGTGCACGGAGGCCGGAGTAGCTGCAAAAGTCGCGGTTCCCAGCAATGCAGTCTTGCGAGGTGAGGCAAGGACTTACCTCCACCAAACTTGGACTGAAGAGTCACTGGACTGTGGGGGCCACTTGGACAGAGTTGCTGGATTCGAGGGACCTCGTTCGTCGTGCTTAGAGGAGACCCAAGGGACCGGTAATGCAGCTTTTTGGTGCCTGCGGTTGCAGGGGGAAGATTCCGTCGACCCACAGGAGATTTCTTCGGAGCTTCTAGTGCAGAGAGGAGGCAGACTACCCCCACAGCATGCACCACCAGGAAAACAGTCGAGAAGGCGGCAGGATCAGCGTTACAGAGTTGCAGTAGTCGTCTTTGCTACTAGGTTGCAGTTTTGCAGGCTTCCAGCGCGGTCAGCAGTCGATTCCTTGGTAGAAGGTGAAGAGAGAGATGCAGAGGAACTCGGCTGAGCTCTTGCATTCGTTATCTAAAGTTTCCCCAGAGACAGAGACCCTAAATAGCCAGAAAAGAGGGTTTGGCTACCTAGGAGAGAGGATAGGCTAGCAACACCTGAAGGAGCCTATCAGAAGGAGTCTCTGACGTCACCTGGTGGCACTGGCCACTCAGAGCAGTCCAGTGTGCCAGCAGCACCTCTGTTTCCAAGATGGCAGAGGTCTGGAGCACACTGGAGGAGCTCTGGACACCTCCCAGGGGAGGTGCAGTTCAGGGGAGTGGTCACTCCCCTTTCCTTTGTCCAGTTTCGCGCCAGAGCAGGGCTAAGGGGTCCCCTGAACCGGTGTAGACTGGCTTATGCAGAATTGGGCACATCTGTGCCCAAGAAAGCATTTCCAGAGGCTGGGGGAGGCTACTCCTCCCCTGCCTTCACACCATTTTCCAAAGGGAGAGGGTGTCACACCCTCTCTCAGAGGAAGTTCTTTGTTCTGCCATCCTGGGCCAGGCCTGGCTGGACCCCAGGAGGGCAGATGCCTGTCTGAGGGGTTGGCAGCAGCAGCAGCTGCAGTGAAACCCCAGGAAGGGCAGTTTGGCAGTACCAGGGTCTGTGCTACAGACCACTGGGATCATGGAATTGTGCCAACAATGCCAGGATGGCATAGAGGGGGCAATTCCATGATCTTAGACATGTTACATGGCCATATTCGGAGTTACCATTGTGAAGCTACATATAGGTAGTGACCTATATGTAGTGCACGCGTGTAATGGTGTCCCCGCACTCACAAAGTTCAGGGAATTAGCTCTGAACAATGTGGGGGCACCTTGGCTAGTGCCAGGGTGCCCTCACACTAAGTAACTTTGCACCTAACCTTTACCAGGTAAAGGTTAGACATATAGGTGACTTATAAGTTACTTAAGTGCAGTGTAAAATGGCTGTGAAATAACGTGGACGTTATTTCACTCAGGCTGCAGTGGCAGGCCTGTGTAAGAATTGTCAGAGCTCCCTATGGGTGGCAAAAGAAATGCCGCAGCCCATAGGGATCTCCTGGAACCCCAATACCCTGGGTACCTCAGTACCATATACTAGGGAATTATAAGGGTGTTCCAGTAAGCCAATGTAAATTGGTAAAATTGGTCACTAGCCTGTTAGTGACAATTTGAAAGAAATGAGAGAGCATAACCACTGAGGTTCTGATTAGCAGAGCCTCAGTGAGACAGTTAGTCACTACACAGGTAACACATTCAGGCACACTTATGAGCACTGGGGCCCTGGTGAACAGGGTCCCAGTGACACATACAACTAAAACAACATATATACAGTGAAAAATGGGGGTAACATGCCAGGCAAGATGGTACTTTCCTACACCTGGCACTAGCCAAGGTGCTCCCACATTGTTCAGGGCAAATTCCCCGGACTTTGTGAGTGCGGGGACACCATTACACGCGTGCACTATACATATGTCACAACATATGTATAGCGTCACAATGGTAACTCCAAACATGGCCATGTAACATGTCTAAGATCATGGAATTGTCACCCCAATGCCATTCTGGCATTGGGGAGACAATTCCATGATCCCCCGAGTCTCTAGCACAGACCCGGGTACTGCCAAACTACCTTTCCTGGGGTTTCACTGCAGCTGCTGCTGCCAACCCCTCAGACAGATTTCTGCCCTCCTGGGGTCCAGCCAGGCTTGACCCAGGATGGCAGAACAAAGGACTTCCTCAGAGAGAGGGTGTTACACCCTCTCCCTTTGGAAAAAGGTGTCAGGGCTGGGGAGGAGTAGCCTCCCCCAGCCTCTGGAAATGCTTTGATGGGCACAGATGGTGCCCATCTCTGCATAAGCCAGTCTACACCGGTTCAGGGATCCCTCAGCCCTGCTCTGGCGCGAAACTGGACAAAGGAAAGGGGAGTGACTACTCCCCTGACCTGCACCTTCCCTTGGAGGTGCCCAGAGCTCCTCCAGTGTGCTCCAGACCTCTGCCATCTTGGGAACAGAGGTGCTGCTGGCACACTGGACTGCTCTGAGTGGCCAGGGCCAGCAGGTGACGTCAGAGACTCCTTCTGATAGGCTCTTACCTGTGTTGCTAGCCTTTCCTACTTCCTAGGTAGCCAATCCTCCTTTTCTGGCTATTTAGGGTCTCTGCTTTGGGGAATTCTTTAGATAACGAATGCCAGAGCTCATCAAAGTTCCTCTACATCTCTCTCTTCACCTTCTGCCAAGGAATCGACTGCTGACTGCTCTGGAAGCCTGCAAAACGTCAACAAAGTAGCAAAGACGACTACTGCGACCTTGTAACGCTGATCCGGCCGCCTTCTCGACTGTTTTCCTGGTGGTGCATGCTGTGGGGGTAGTCTGCCTCCTCTCTGCACTAGAAGCTCCGAAGAAATCTCCCGTGGGTCGACGGAATCTTCCCCCTGCAACCGCAGGCACCAAAAGACTGCATCACCGGTCCTCTGGGTCTCCTCTCAGCACAATGAGCGAGATCCCTGGAACTCAGCAACTCGGTCCAAGTGACTCCCACAGTCCAGTGACTTTTCAGTCCAAGTTTGGTGGAGGTAAGTCCTTGCCTCCGCACGCTAGAGTGCATTGCTGGGTACCGCGTGATTTGCAGCTGCTCCGGCTTCTGTGCACTCTTCCAGGATTTCCTTTGTGCACAGCCAAGCCTGGGTCCCCGACACTCTAACCTGCAGTGCACGACCTCCTGAGTTGTCCTCCGGCGTCGTGGGACCTTCCTTTGTGACTTTGGGTGAGCTCCGGTTCACTCCACTTTGTAGTGCCTGTTCTGGCACTTCTGCGGGTGCTGCTTGCTTCTAAGTGGGCTCTTTGTCTTGCTGGATGCCTCCTCTGTCTCCTCACGCAATTGGCGACATCCTGGTCCCTCCTAGGCCACAGCAGCATCCAAAACCTCTAACTGCAACCCTTGCAGCTAGCAAGGCTTGTTTGCGGTCTTTCTGCACGGAAACACCTCTGCAAGCTTCTTCACGACGTGCGACATACATCCTCCAAAGGGGAAGTTTTTAGCCCTCTTTGTTCTTGCAGAATCCACAGCTTCTACCATCCAGTGGCAGCTTCTTTGCACCAACAGGTGGCATTTCCTGGGCATCTGCCCACTCCCTACTTGATCGTAACTCTTGGACTTCGTCCCCTTGTTCCACAGGTACTCTCGTCTGGAAATCCATCGTTGTTGCATTGCTGGTGTTGGTCTTCCTTGCAGAATTCCCCTATCACAACTTCTGTGCTCTTTGGGGAACTTAGGTGCACTGTGCACCCACTTTTCAGGGTCTTGGGGTGGGCTATTTTTCTAACCCTCACTGTTTTCTTACAGTCCCAGCGACCCTCTACAATCTCACATAGGTTTGGGGTCCATTCGTGGTTCGCATTCCACTTCTAGAGTATATGGTTTGTGTTGCCCCTATACCTATGTGCTCCCATTGCATTCTATTGTGACTATACATTGCTTGCATTACTTCCTTTTGCTATTACTGCATATTTTTGGTATTGTGTACACATATCTTGTGTATATTTGCTATCCTCATACTGAGGGTACTCACTGAGATACTTTTGGCATATTGTCATAAAAATAAAGTACCTTTATTTTTAGTATATCTGTGTATTGTGTTTTCTTATGATATTGTGCATATGACACCAGTGGTATAGTAGGAGCTTCACACGTCTCCTAGTTCAGCCTAAGCTGCTCTGCTAAGCTACCTTTTCTATCAGCCTAAGCTGCTAGACACCTCTTTTACACTAATATGGGATAACTGGACCTGGTGCAGAGTGTAAGTACCCCTTGGTACCACTACAAACCAGGCCAGCCTCCTACATTGGTTGTGCAGCGGTGGGATAAGTACTTGCAACTACTTTCCACTTTGTCATTTTGTACTTTTCATAAGAGAAAAATATATAAAACAAGTTCAGTGTATGTACACCTAACGAAAAAGTTTTGCTTTTCTTCTCTTACTCCTTTGATAAGTGCTGAAAAGTACATCTAAAACTTTCAAAAAGTTCTTAAAAAGTTTTAAAGGTTTTTGTCTGTTCCTTAAAAAGTATTGAAACTTTTTCTTTCTTTTTCTGTCCCTTAAAACCTTTTCTATTATGTCTGGTACAGATCAAACTCTGGATCTGTCCAGAATTGCTTATGACTACCTTAGCTGGAAAGGAGCAAGGAGTCTCTGCATTGAAAGAGGTTTAGGGGTACGGAAGAATCCCTCAAGAGAATTGGTAGTTAATATGCTCATTGAACAGGATAAGACCATAGTTAGCACATCTGGTGAGAAATTAGCTGATGGTTCACACTCTGATTCTGGGGCACCCCCAGTTAGAGGATTAGAAGGGAATGTTCCCAACCAGCCCATTAGCAGACCACCTAGCAGGGTTGGTACTGATGTGAGTTCTCATCATAGTATAGAGGTTACTCCTTTAGGCCAGGTTGTTGGAGTGCCATCTGTTAGGGACAGGTCTCCCTCTGTTCATTCACACCACTCTTCTGTGTCAAAGCATGCCCAACCCACCCTCCCTGAAGACAGAATGTTAGAAAGGGAACTCAATAGATTGAGAGTGGAAGAATCCAGACTGAAGCTCAAGAAGCAACAGCTGGATCTAGACAGACAAGCATTTGACTTAGAAAAAGAAAGACAGAGGTTGGGGTTTGGACCCCATGGTGGCAGCAGCAGTATTACAGATAGTAATCCTGTAAAAGAGCATGATTCTAGGAATCTGCACAAGATAGTTCCCCCTTACAGGGAGGGGGATGACATTAACAAGTGGTTTGCTGCACTTGAGAGGGCCTGTGTTGTACAAAGTAGACTTTGTTGACTATTCAGTGAAGGCCTTGGAGGGGTGGTTACATGGCAGTAAAGTTTCTGACTATGAAAGCCTGTACACTCTTATTCTGAGAGAGCATATTCTGAATAACTGTGTGTCTGACTTGTTACACCAATATCCAGTGGACTCAGATCTGACCTCTCCCCAAGAATTGGGAAAGAAGGCAGACAAATGGGTCAGAACAAGAGTGAGCAGAAAAGTTCATACAGGTGGTGACAAGGATTGCAAGAAGAAGGATGGTAAGTCTTCAGAGAAGGGTGGGGACATATCTAAAAATTAGTCTTCATCAGGCTCACAAAATCACTCTGGTGGGGGTGGTAGGTCCAAATCCTCTTCTAATCAAGTAAAGAAACCATGGTGCTATTTATGTAAAGTAAAAGGCCATTGGGCAACTGATGCCAGTTGTCCAAAGAAAAGCACCAAACCTCCCACTACCACAACCCCTACTGCAACCTCTAGTGCCCCTGGTAATAACAGTGGCGGTGGAGGAAACCTACTAATAGCCAATCCAAGGGAGTAGGTGGGCTCACTTTTGGTAACTTAGTTGGGGTTGGTCTTGTTAGGGAGACCACAGAGGCTGTACTAGTCTCTGAAGGTGCCATTGATTTGGCCACCTTAGTTGCTTGTCCACTTAATATGGATAAGTACGAGCACCTTACCCTAATCAATGGTGTTGAGGTTCAGGCCTACAGGGACACAGGTGCCAGTGTTACCATGGTAATAGAGAAACTGGTACACCCTGAACAACACCAACTTGGTCACCAGTACCAAGTGACAGATGCTCATAACAACACTCTTAGCCACCCCATGGCTATTGTGAATCTCAACTGGGGGGGGGGGGGGGGGGGGTTAATGGTCCAAAGAAAGTTGTGGTTGCTTCAGATTTACCTGTAGACTGTCTACTAGGAAATTATTTAGAAACATCGGCTTGGGCAGAAGTGGAGTTGGAGGCTCATGCAGCAAAGCTGGGCATTCCTGGGCATATTTTTGCTTCGACAAGGGCTCAGGCCAAAAAGCAAAAAGGACAGGGTGACTTGGATCCTGGAACAATGGACCAAGTGCTCCCTAAAGCTAGGGTTAGTAAGGGTAAATCCCTACCCACTATCCCTCCCTCTAGGGATGATTCAACTTCTGAGGAAGAAGAATTTCCCCCCTGTGCAGAACCTTCACCAGAGGAGCTGGCAGCAGACACTGCTGAGCTTTTGGGTGGAGGGAGGCCTGCCAGGGAGGAGCTGAGTGTGGCACTGCAAACCTGTCTCACATTAGAGGGTCTCAGACAGCAGGCTGTCAAACAGCAAAATGGGGATGTCAGTGACTCACATAGAGTTTACTGGGAGGACAACCTCTTGTACACAGAGGCAAGGGACCCAAAACCTGGAGCAGCCAGGAGATTGGTCATTCCCCTGCAGTACAGAGAGTTCCTCCTAACTCTGGCACATGACATTCCTTTGGCTGGACATTTGGGTCAGATTAAAACATGGGAAAGGCTTGTCCCCCTGTTTCACTGGCCTAGGATGTCAGAGGACACAAAATACTTTTGTAAGTCCTGTGTTACCTGCCAAGCCAGTGGCAAGACTGGTGGCACCCCAAAGGCTCCCCTTATTCCACTGCCTGTGGTTGGGGTTCCCTTTGAAAGGGTAGGGGTTGACATAGTTGGACCCTTGAACCTCCTACTGCTTCAGGCAATAGGTTTATCTTGGTGGTAGTGGACCATGCCACAAGATATCCGGAAGCAATTCCTCTAAGGACCACTACAGCTCCTGCAGTGGCAAAAGCCCTCCTGGTAATCTTTTCCAGAGTGGGTTTTCCTAAAGAGGTGGTATCAGACAGGGGTAGCAACTTTATGTCTGCATACTTGAAGGCCATGTGGAAGGAATGTGGTGTGACATACACATTCACCACACCTTCTCATCCACAAACAAATGGACTGGTAGAGAGGTTTAATAAAACTCTCAAAGGAATGATAATGGGACTCCCTGAAAAACTCAGGAGGAGATGGGATGTCCTGTTACCTTGCCTCCTTTTTGCCTACAGGGAGGTACCCCAGAAATTTGTGGGCTTCAGCCCCTTTGAACTCCTCTTTGGGCACCCTGTAAGAGGTCCCCTAACACTTGTGAAGGAGGGTT
Source organism: Pleurodeles waltl (assembly GCF_031143425.1). Taxonomy (NCBI): domain Eukaryota; kingdom Metazoa; phylum Chordata; class Amphibia; order Caudata; family Salamandridae; genus Pleurodeles; species Pleurodeles waltl. The sequence continues at coordinate 690,912,736 of NC_090448.1, read as the reverse complement.
GGGAACAACCTTTAAAAGCTCCTAAGCAAGACATAGTGGACTATGTACTCGGCCTAAGATCCAGAATGGCTGAGTACATGAAAAAGGCCAGTAAAAACCTTCAGGCCAGCCAAGAGCTCCAAAAGCAATGGCATGACCAGAAGGCTGTTTTGATTCAGTACCAACCAGGACAGAAGGTATGGGTATTGGAGCCTGTGGCCCCAAGAGCACTCCAAGACAAATGGAGTGGACCCCATATCATTGTTGAAAAGAAGGGAGAGGTCACCTATTTAGTTGACCTGGGCACTGCCAGGAGTCCCCTTAGGGTGCTCCAGGTCAATCGCCTAAAACCCTACTATGACAGGGCTGATCTCACCCTGCTCATGGCAACAGATGAAGGACAGGAAGAAGAGAGTGACCCTCTCCCTGATCTCTTCTCTTCCACAGAACAAGATGCTCTAGTGAAAGGTGTAGTTTTGGCAGACTGTCTTACTGCTGAGCAGAAAGACAACTGCATAAATCTCCTAGGTCAGTTTTCTGAACTCTTTTCTACTGTGCCAGGCACCACCTCTTGGTGTGAGCACACTATAGATACTGGAGACAGCATGCCTGTCAAAAGTAAGATTTATAGGCAGCCTGACCATGTCAGAGACTGCATAAAACAAGAAGTTCAGAAAATGCTTGAACTAGGAGTGGTTGAACATTCAGAAAGCCCATGGGCCTCTCCTGTGGTGCTTGTACCAAAGCCTCACTCGAAAGATGGGAAAGGAGAGATGAGGTTTTGTGTAGGTTACAGAGGTCTCAACCAGATAACTAAAACTGATGCTCACCCTATACCCAGGGCAGATGAGCTCATAGATACACTGGCATCTGCCAAGTATCTAAGCACCTTTGATTTGACTGCAGGGTATTGGCAGATCAAGTTATCAGAGGATGCTAAAGCAAAAACTGAATTTTCTACTATTGGAGGGCACTACCAGTTCACAGTAATGCCGTTTGGTTTGAAAAATGCACCTGCCACTTTTCAGACGTTGGTGAATACAGTCCTGCAAGGGTTGGAGGCTTTTAGTGCAGCATATCTGGACGATATAGCTGTATTTAGCTCCACCTGGGATGATCACCTGGTCCACCTATGGAAAGTTTTGGAGGCCCTGCAAAAGGCATGCCTCACTATCAAGGCTTCAAAGTGCCAGATAGGGCAGGGGAAAGTGGTTTATCTGGGACACCTAGTAGGTGGAGAACAGATTGCACCACTTCAGGGGAAAATCCAAACTATCATAGATTGGGTTCCCCCTACAACTCAGACCCAGGTGAGAGCCTTCTTATGCCTCACTGGGTATTACAGGAGGTTCATTAAGAACTATGGCTCCATTACAGCCCCACTTAATGATCTCACTTCCAAGAAAATGCCTAAAAAGGTATTGTGGACAGCTAGATGTCAGAAAGCTTTTGAGGAGCTGAAACAAGCCATGTGCACTGCACCTGTCCTAAAAAGCCCATGTTACTCCAAGAAATTCATTGTTCAAACTGATGCATCTGAATTAGGGGTAGGGGCAGTCTTATCACAACTCAATTCTGAGGGCCAAGATCAACATGTTGCTTTTATCAGCAGGAGGTTGACCCCTAGAGAAAAGCATTGGTCTGCCATAGAGAGGGAGGCCTTTGCTGTGGTCTGGGCACTGAAGAAGTTGCGGCCATACCTGTATGGCACTCGCTTCATTGTTCAGACAGACCACAAACCTCTACTTTGGCTAAAACAAATGAAAGGTGAAAACCCTAAATTGTTGAGGTGGTCCATATCTCTACAGGGAATGGACTATACAGTGGAACATAGACCTGGGAGTACCCACTCCAATGCAGCTGGACTCTCCAGATATTTCCACTTAGACAATGAAGACTCATTAGGTCATGGCTAGTCTTATTGTCCTTCATTTGGGGGGGGGTTGTGTAGGAAAGTACCATCTTGCCTGGCATATTACCCCCATATTTCACTGTATATATGTTGTTTTATTGCATGTGTCACTGGGACCCTGCCAGCCAGGGCCCCAGTGCTCATAAGTGTGCCCTGTATGTGTGCCCTGTGTGATGACTAACTGTCTCACTGAGGCTCTGCTAACCAGAACCTCAGTGGTTATGGTCTCTCTGCTTTTCAAATTGTCACTAACAGGCTAGTGACCAATTTCACCAATTCACATTGGCATACTGGAACACCCTTATAATTCCCTAGTATATGGTACTGAGGTACCCAGGGTATTGGGGTTCCAGGAGATCCCTATGGGCTGCAGCATTTCTTTTGCCACCCATAGGAAGCTCTGACAATTCTTACACAGGCCTGCCACTGCAGCCTGAGTGAAATAACGTCCACGTTATTTCACAGCCATTTACCACTGCACTTAAGTAACTTATAAGTCACCTATGTGTCTAACCTTCACCTGTGAAGGTTAGGTGCAAAGTTACTTAGGGGGTTATTCTAAGTTTGGAGGAGGTGTTAATCCATCCCAAAAGTGACGGAAAAATGACGGATTTACCACCAGCCGTATTACGAGTCCATTATATCCTATGGAACTCGTAATACGGCTGGTGGTATATCCGTCACTTTACCGTCACTTTTGGGACGGATTAACACTCCTCCAGAGTTAGAATAACCCCCTTAGTGTGTGGGCACCCTGGCACTAGCCAAGGTGCCCCCTCATCGTTCAGGGCAAATTCCCCGGACTTCGTGAGTACGGGACACCATTTCACGCGTGCACTATACATAGGTCACTACCTATGTATAGCTTCACAATGGTAACTCCGAGCATGGCCATGTAACCTGTCTAAGATCATGGAATTGTCACCCCAATGCCATTCTGGCATTGGGGAGACAATTCCATTATCCCCGAGTCTCTAGCACAGACCCGGATACTGCCAAACTGCCTTTCCCGGGGTTTCACTGCAGCTGCTGCTGCTGCTGCCAACCCCTCAGACAGGTTTCTGCCCTCCTGAGGTCCAGCCAGGCCTGGCCCAGGAAGGCAGAACAAAGTACTTCCTCAGAGAGAGGGTGTTACACCCTCTCCCTTTGGTAAAAGATGTCAGGGCTGGGGAGGAGTAGCCTCCCCAGCCTCTGGAAATGCTTTGATGGGCACAGATGGTGCCCATCTCTGCATAAGACAGTCTACACCGGTTCAGGGATCCCCCAGCCCTGCTCTGGTGCGAAACTGGACAAAGGAAAGGGGAGTGACCACTCCCCTGACCTGCACCTCCCAGGGGAGGTGGCCAGAGCTCCTCCAGCGTGCCCCAGACCTCTGCCATCTTGGAAACAGAGGTGTGCTGGCACACTGGACTGCTCTGAGTGGCCAGGGCCAGCAGGTGACGTCAGAGACTCCTTCTGATAGGCTCTTACCTGTGTTACTAGCCTATCCTCCTTCCTAAGTAGCCAAACCTCCTTTTCTGACTATTTAGGGTCTCTGCTTTGGGAAATTCTTCAGATACCGAATGCAAGAGCTCACCAGAGTTCCTCTGCATCTTCCTCTTCACCTTCTGCCAAAGGATCGACCGCTGACTGCTCAGGACGCCTGCAAAACCGCAACAAAGTAGCAAAGACGACTACTGCAACCTTGCATCGCTTATCCTGCCGCCTTCTCAACTGTTTCCTGGTGGTGCATGCTCTGGGGGTAGCCTGCCTCCTTCTTGCACCAGGAGCTCTGAAGAAATCTCCTGTGGGTCGACGGAATCTTCCCCCTGCAACCACAGGCAACAAAAGACTGCATCACCGGTCCTCTGGGTCCCCTCTCAGCACAACGAGCGTGGTCCCTGGAACTCAGCAACTCTGTCCCAGTGACTCCCACAGTCCAGTTACTCTTCAGTCCAAGTTTGGTGGAGGTAAGTCCTTGCCTCCCCACGCTAGACTGCATTGCTGGGTACCGAGTGATTTGCAGCTGCTCCGGCTCCTGTGCACTCTTCCAGGATTTCCTTCGTGCACAGCCAAGCCTGGGTCCCGACACTCTAACCTGCAGTGCACAACCTTCTGAGTTGTCCTCCGGCGTCGTGGGACTCCCTTTTGTGTCTTCGGGTGGGCTCTGGTTCACTCCTCTTCCAAGTGCCTGTTCCGGTACTTCTGCAGGTGCTGCCTGCTTCTGTGAGGGATCCCTGACTTGCTGGGTGCCTCCTCTGTCTCCTCATCCAAGTGGCGACATCCTGGTCCCTCCTGGGCTACAGCAGCATCCAAAAACCCTCACCGCGACCCTTGCAGCTAGCAAGGCTTGTTTGCGTTCTTTCTGCGTGGGAACACCTCTGCAAGCTTCTTTACGACATGGAACATCCATCCTCCAAAGGGGAAGTTCCTAGTCCTCTTCGTTCTTGCAGAAACCAAAGCTTCTTCAATCCGGTGGCAGCTTCCTTGCACCCTCAGCTGGCATTTCCTGGGCATCTGCCCACTGTCGACATTTTCGCGACTCTTGGACTTGGTCCCCTTGTTTCACAGGTACTCAGGTCCTGAAATCCACTGTTGTTGCGTTGCTGGTGTTGGTCTTCCTTGCAGAAACAAGCTATCACGACTTCTGTGCTCTCTTGGGGATATAGCTGCACTTTACACCTACTTTTCATGGTCTTGGGGTGGGCTATTTTTCTAACCCTCACTGTTTTCTTACAGTCCCAGCGACCCTCTACAAGCTCACATAGTTTTGGGGTCCATTCGTGGTTCGCATTCCACTTTTGGAGTATATGGTTTGTGTTGCCCCCATACCTATGTGCTCCTATTGCAATCTACTGTAACTTTACATTGCTAGTATTACTTCCTTTTGCTATTACTGCATATTTTTGGTATTGTGTACATATATCTTGTGTATATTTGGCATCCTCATACTGAGGGTACTCACTGAGATACTTTTAGCATATTCGTGGTCATTACAACCCTGGCAGACGGTGTTAAAGCTGCGGTAATACCGCAAACAGTCCGGCGGACAAAAAAAGAGAATTATGACCCTGGCGGAAACCGCCAACAAAGACAGCCACTTTAACACACCGCCCGCCACGGCGGTACAGACAAGCAGCGCGGCGGTCACTGCCAACAGACAGACAGAAGACAATGTACCGCCCATAGTATCACAACCCGCCAATTCGCCACCTTTTCCGGGGCGGATTCACCGTGGATAAAAACACGGCGGAAACAGCTTTTGCAATGGGAAAACGCTCACCTTAACACATCCCACGAGGAACGAGGACTCCATGGACCCGGAACTCCAAATACTCCCTGCCCTTGTGTTTCTGCTCCTCTACGACCAACATGTACGTAGGCGCCGAAGACAGCGATGAGTACTGCACCTACGACATGGGGTAGGGGGGAGGCAAAAGTTAGGGGGACACCCACCAAACGCCCCCACCCCCACCCCCAACCTCACATAATACAACATACACACCAATGCATTCACAAAAATCACAGTAACAACCCACAATCCCCCAGGAAGAATGAAAAGACAAAGCAAAATTCAGTCAAACATTGTAATGTGGCAATATACATGTCATACAAAAATATACAGATATATATGAAAATCAGCCATAAATATATACATTACGAGAAGTAGTGCAGATATGTACATAACAATGTCCGTGCACCAACAGTCCAAAAATACATGGGCGAGGCCCACAAAGGATACCTGACCACAATCGGAGAGAACACTGCCAGGGCATCAGATAGAAATACTACAGGCACCTCAGGGGGAAGGGAAGGGGGGGCACCTCAGCCGGATGACTGCAAAGCCAGATCCACGACGGGGCTCCATGCCCACTGATGTATCCTGGGGAGTGCAAAGCCACAGTCTTTCAAGTCTCTACAGTGGGTGGGGTGCCCACTGTGGCATCCTGGGGAGTGCAAAGCCACAGTCTTTCAAGTCTATACAGTGGGTGGGGTGCCCACCGTGCCATCCTGGGGAGTGCAAAGCCACAGTCTTTCAAGTCTCTACAGTGGGTGGGGTGCCCACCGTGCCATCCTGGGGAGTGCCATCCTGGGGAGTGCAAAGCCACAGTCTTTAAAGTCTCTACAGTGGGTGGGGTGCCCACCGTGCCATCCTGGGGAATGCAAAGCAACAGCCTCTCAAGTAGATGCAGGTCTCCACTGGTACTGGGGGAACTGGTGCCCAGAGTGCTTCATCCTGTGCAGGACAGACAGAGTGGATGCAGTTCTCCACTGGTTATGGAGGGTGACTGGTCCCCAGACTGGATGAGTCTCCCCGTGAATGTTCCTGCCCTGTCACTGTCCCAGCTGCACATGGGATAAGGATGCTTGATGTGGCGGTCTATTCATTCCTACCCGGTGCTTGCCCTGTTCAGCAGTGTTTTGCCATGGCGGTCTTTGCCCTGTTCAGCGGTGCTTTGACATGGAGGTTCAGGACTGTTAAGCGGTGCTTTGCCATGGCGGTCTTTGCCCTGTTCAGCGGTGCTTTGACATGGAGGTTCAGGACTGTTCAGCGGTGTTTTGCCATGGCGGTCTTTGCCCTGTTCAGCGGTGCTTTGACATGGAGGTTCAGGACTGTTCAGCGGTGTTTTGCCATGCCGGTCTTTGCCCTGTTCAGTGGTGCTTTGACATGGAGGTTCAGGACTGTTCAGCGGTGCTTTGACATGGCGGTTCTGGACTGTTCAGCGGTGCTTTGCCATGGCGGTCTTTGCCCTGTTCAGTGGTGCTTTGACATGGAGGTTCAGGACTGTTAAGCGATGCTTTGCCATGGCGGTCTTTGCCCTGTTCAGCGGTGCTTTGACATGGAGGTTCAAGACTGTTCAGCGGTGTTTTGCCATGGTGGTCTTTGCCCTGTTCAGCGGTGCTTTGACATGGAGGTTCAGGACTGTTCAGCGGTGTTTTGCAATGGCCGTCTTTGCCCTGTTCAGTGGTGCTTTGACATGGAGGTTCAGGACTGTTCAGCGGTGTTTTGCCATGGCGGTCTTTGCCCTGTTCAGCGGTGCTTTGACATGGCGGTCTTTGCCCTGTTCAGTGGTGCTTTGACATGGCGGTCTTTGCCCTGTTCAGCGGTGCTCTGACATGGCGGTTCTGAACTGTTCAGCGGTGCTTTGCCATGGCGGTCTTTGCCCTGTTCAGCGGTGCTTTGACATGGACGATCAGGACTGTTCAGCGGTGTTTTGCCATGGCGGTCTTTGCCCTGTTCAGCGGTGCTTTGACATTGCGGTTCTGGTACGGACATTGGTGTGTGGCATGATGTTCCCTACACTGGGCATTGGTGTGTGGCATGACGTTCCATCATAGCCCACCTGGGCTGTGGCAGCCGGGGCCCTCCTGGGCACTGACTCCGGCGGTGGCGGTGGTCTCCTGACCAGTGACGATACTTGTGCCCTCCTGGGCACTGACTCTGGCGGTGGCGGTGGTCTCCTGACCAGTGACGATACTTGTGCCCTCCTGGGCTGTGACTTCGGCGGTGGAGGTGGTCTCTGGACCAGTGACGATACTTGGGCCCTCCTGGGCTGTGACTCCGGCGGTGGTCTCCTGACCAGTGACGATACTTGGGCCCTCCTGGGCTGTGACTCTGGCGGTGGCCTCTGGACCAGTGACGATACTTGGGCCCTCCTGGGCTGTGACTCCGGCGGTGGTCTCCTGACCAGTGACGATACTTGGGCCCTCCTGGGCTGTGACTCCGGCGGTGGTCTCTAGACCAGTGACGATACTTGGGCCCTCCTGGGCTGTGACTCCGGCGGTGGTCTCCTGACCAGTGACGATACTTGGGCCGTCCTGGGCTGTGACTCCGGCGGTGGTCTCCGGACCAGTGACGATACTTGGGCCCTCCTGGGCTGTGACTCCGGCGGTGGTCTCCGGACCAGTGACGATACTTGGGCCCTCCTGGGCTGTGACTCCGGCGGTGGTCTCTGGACCAGTGACGATACTTGGGCCCTCCTGGGCTGTGACTCTGGCGGTGGTCTCTGGACAGTGACGATACTTGGGCCCTCCTGGGTTGTGACTCCAGCGGTGGTCTCCTGACCAGTGACGATACTTGGGCCCTCCTGGGCTGTGACTCTGGCGGTGGTCTCTGGACCAGTGACGATACTTGGGCCCTCCTAGGCTGTGACTCCGGCGGTGGTCTCCTGACCAGTGACGACGGTGCTGGCGGTTGTGTCTCAACCGCCGGAAATGATGGCGCACTTCTCCGCCGTGACACTCACAACAGGCTGGGCAGGCTTCCTCTGGCCCTTCCCCACCTTTGGTGGAGTCACAGCTGACTCTCCAATCCCCTTGGAACCCGTGTGAGTTGTTTTCCCACCAGGAGGCTTCACACTGTCCCGTCGTCCACTCTCCAATTTTAGAGCCTTTACGGGGGGTGGGCTGCCAGTGCCTTGGCTCCGGGGGCACACTGCCTGCCCTGGTGGCTGGTGCACTCCACAAACTTTGAACAGGCACCACTGGTATTGGAGGCTTTTTGGCTGAGGCGCTATGATGGGACTGATGAATTGGAGGGGGGGTGGGGGCAAAAAGGTCAACTTTACAGAGGGACCGTTTCTGACGAACACTGGGATGGGTAGTTGGAGGGGGCCTGGGAGTGGAGGAAGAGGAGGTGGTTGTCAGAGGTGTCACTTTAGGTGTTTTGGGTGCAGGTGCAGGTACTGGAGGCTGTTGTGAGGTGGATGGATGTTGGGTGAGTGATTGCGGGCGTTTGTGTACTTTTGGAGGGGGCGTCACAGACACACTGGGAGAGGACACAGGGGACGTGTAAATGGGAGTGGAGATGGTGAGTGCAGGTGAGCGGCTTGTGGTGCTGGGTCTCCTTGTGCGATTAATGGTGCCTGTAGATGTGGTGCATGCAGGTGTGTGTGTAGACGAGACTGGGAGGGAGGAGGGAGAAGAGGAGGAGGGGGACACAGTGGAGGCAGTGGATGTTGCTGTGTCTGTACGTGGGTGAGGCTTGCGTGAGTGCCTGTGGGTTGTGTGGTACCTATGTCTGCTTGAGCTACCTGTGTGTGCTGACTTGTGTGCATGCTGGTCTGTAGGTATGCTTGGGATGGGCTGGGGTATAGGGGATTGGGTCTGGGTGGAGGAGGTTGGAGGGGGGGGCTAGACACAGGGACAATGGCTGCCATCAGTGCTGAGGCTAGAGATTGCAGGGTTCGCTGAAGGACAGCCTGACCAGAATGAATGCCCTCCAGGAATGCATTACCGTGATGCAACTCTCGTTCTACACCCTGGATGGCATTCACAATGGTAGACTGCCCAACAGTGAGTGACCTGAGGAGGTCAATGGCCTCCTCACTGAAGGCAGCAGGGGTGACAGGGGCAGGGCCTGAGGTGCCTGGGGTGAAGGTGATGCCCACCCTCTTGCGTGAGCGGGCACGGGGCGAAGGCTGAGGGGCTGCTGGGAGGGCAGTGCTGGTAGGGGAGGTGGTGGCTGTACCTGTAGAAGTGGGGCACACAGATGGTGCCGCCACCACAAGGGAGCCCCCATCGGCGAACAAGACCGTGTCACTGCTTGGTGATCCGGTGGCCGACGTGAAGCTCCCCTCGCCCTCCGTCCCACTGGTGCATTCAGAGTCCGTGGTGTGGCCCTCCATGGCCATGTGGGATGCAACTCCCTCGTGCTACAGTGCCACTGTACCTCCGCCTGATGATGCTGATGTACAAAAGAACAGGGAGACCAGAAAAAGGGGGGGAGACAGAAGAAAGATAGTTTTAGTGCATGGCATACAGCTACCGTTGGCGGACAAGACAGACACAGCAGCCCCCTGCATTACGCCGTGCTCCTGCCCTCCGCACATGCAATTTCTGGGATATGGCCTACATGGCAATTGTGGACACCTGCGCACATGGATGCCACAGGGGCAACTATACCTCGACTTGGCACTCTGCTGAGGTGGGGTAGAGTGCCACATGGCCTACATTACGGAGGGGCCTTGCCTACCGAACTCGCCCTGGCCTAGGGACACCCACAGCCCACCTCCCCCACCCAGACACCTCCACTGCACGCAAAGTCCGCAGAATGAGAGTGTACTCACCCCCTTGTGTCTGCTGTGATGCCCTCAAGCGCCCATCCAACTCCGGGTAGGCCACTGCCAGGATCCGGAACATCAGGGGGGTCATGGTGCGACGGGCACTCCTCCCACGTTGGGAGGCCATCCCCAGCTGAGCCTCCGCCGTCTTCTTGCTGCAGCGGCGAATGTCCTCCCATCTCTTACGGCAGTGGGTGCCCCGTCTCTGGTGGGCCCCCAGGGTCCGGACCTCCTTGGTGATGGCACGCCAAATGTCCCTCTTCTGGTGGGCGCTGACCTACATGACATGCACAAGGAAAGAGGAACAGTCATTACCAACTGCACCGTCGTTGTGAGTGGCCCCCTCCCTACTCTGGCAATGTGGCCCATTCATTCCCATGCATTAATGTTCTATGAACTCTGCCCCCTTCCCTCTTCCAACCAGCCCTCTCCACCCAGGCCTAGCCCATACAACGTGCTCCCTGTGTACTAACCTGTTGGTCTGGAGGACCGTAGAGTAGCATGTACTGGGGGAGGACCCCGTCTATCAGTTTCTCCAACTCCTGTGCAGTGAACGCAGGGGCCCTTTCCCCAGACGCAGCAGCCATCGTCGCTTCCAGACCGAGGTCACAGCAGCACTTGCAGTGTAGGTCCTCTCCTGTCGAAGGTCAGGTATCTAGTGATTGAACAGATAGAAAATGGCGGTGACGTCCGCGGCGGTGCGTATCATCACCGCTGGCGCACCTGTTCATTGGCTCCTGGGACCCATAGGGTCCTATGTCAACCAATGCAGCATTGCGCCGCGGTCTACGACCGCCTACCGCGACGGTGTGCAACGCCAGCGCAGTTACCCCACAATCCCATTGTCCCAGTTTAGAGGTCAGGCAGCCGCCATTTCAGGGGCCCACATGGATTAATTTACCTCTGCGTCACACATAGCTAGGCCTACACTCAACACACATACAGGAAGGGTTTTGTGAGTGGTGTAGTCTTGTGTGTAACTGTGGGCACATACCTGGAGGAATAATGACTGATTTGTCGCTGTTGTCCTTCGTAGGCACCGTCATTTGGGACATTTGAGAAGATGGCGGAATCCCCCGGTGTACCGACCGCTGGTGGACCTGTTGACAATGGAAGAGCGACATGTCATCGTCACCTACCGGTTTGACCGTGCCACAATCCAGGAACTATGTACCCAGTTGGAGCCAGACCTGATGTCACCAATCTGCCATCCGACTGGAATCCCCCCTGACGTGCAGGTGCTGTCAGTGCTCCATTTCCTTGCAAGTGGGTCTTTTCAGACAACAGTGGCCATGGCATCAGGGATGTCCCAGCCTATGTTTTCCAACGTGTTGTCCAGAGTGCTGTCTGCCCTGCTGAAACACGTAAGGAGATACATCATTTTCCCTGAGGTGGCAGATTTGCCTACAGTGAAAGGTGACTTCTATGCCCTTGGACATATACCCAACGTCATAGGTGCCATTGATGGGACCCATGTAGCTCTGGTTCCCCCCCACAGGAGTGAACAGGTGTACAGGAACAGGAAGAGTTATCATTCAATGAATGTCCAGATGGTATGTTTGGCAGACCAGTACATCTCGCAGGTAAATGCTATGTTCCCTGGCTCAGTGCATGACGCCTACATCCTGCGGAATAGCAGCATCCCTGATATGATGGCTCAACTCCAGAGGCACCGTGCATGGCAATTGGGGGACTCTGGTTACCCCAACCTTTCCTGGCTATTGACCCCAGTGAGGAATCCCAGGACCAGGGCAGAGGAACTGTACAATGAGGCCCATGGGCGGACTAGGAGGGTGATCGAACGCACCTTCGGCCTCCTTAAGGCCATGTTCAAGTGCCTCCATATGACAGGTGGATCCCTATTCTACTCACCGAAGAAGGTGTGCGAGATCATCATCGCCTGCTCCATGCTCCATAATTTGGCTTTGCGACGCCAGGTGCCTTTTCTGCAGGAGGATGATCCAGATGACGGTGTTGTAGCAGCTGTGGAGCCTGTGGACAGTGATGAGGAGGAAGCTGAGGAAGAAGATAACGACAACAGGGAGTCAGTCATACAGCAATATTTCCAGTGACACACAGGTGAGAACATTTTCATGTTTAACATTACATTAACTTTCACACGTCTACCTCTATCCTGTCTGTCGGTTTCAACCACTATTTGGTAACTGAGTTGTACCTTTCGATTACTGTTTCACAGGTGTGGTTACCAACGTGTCATCTGCTTGCATCCTTCAAGGACTTGTGATGTGTGACATAGGTATGTTAGCTTTACAATAGGAAACGCATTATCACACTGTCATTGATAATACATATTTACTAAATCACAGACTGACTCCAGTTTGTTTTGTGTTTCAAGGGTGTTTATTGAAGTGCTAATTATTGGAGGGGGTGGTAAAATGGTGAGGGGTGATGGTGGAGGAATGTCCATGGCAGAGTCCAGTCTATTAGTCTCACAGGTGCACTGCCCATCTGGGCATAGGAAGTGGAGCTGGGGCAGTTTAAGTATGGACAGGGTAACAAGGTGGGACAGTGGGAGGACAAACAGGGTGGTCTCATTTCCTGGCGGGGGTCTTGCCATCTTGCTCTGTCCTGTTCCTGGATCTCAGGGACTGCTTGCGGGTGGTTCTCCATATGCAGGGGGTGGGGTGCTGGTGTGGTGGTCCTGTGGCGGGGCGTCCTGTCCACTAGCGCCGGCGGAGGTGGTGGGCAGTTCATCGTCCTGGCTAGTGTCAGGGGCTCCTTGGAGTGCCACGGTGTCCCTCATGGTGTTCTGTATGTCCATCAGCACCCCTACGATGGTGCCCAAGGCGGAGCTGATGGTCCTGAGCTCCTCCCTTAACCCCAAATACTGTTCCTCCTGCAGGCGCAGGGTCTCCTGCAACTTGTCCAGGACCGTTGCCATCGTCTCCTGGGAGTGGTGGTATGCTCCCATGATGGAGGATAGGGCCTCGTGGAGAGTGGGTTCCCTTGGCCTGTCCGCCCCCTGTCGCACAGCAGCCCTCATAGTTCCCCTGTGTTCCTGTGCCTCTGTCCCCTGGACTGTGTGCCCACTACCACTGCCCCCAGGTCCCTGTTGTTGTTGGGGTGGTGGGTTAGCCAGGGTTCCCTGTAGTGGTGGACACACTGCTGATTGACCTGTCCTGGGTAGGGAGGTTTGGGCCCGCTGGGTGGGTGCTGTGCTGGTGTTACCAGAGGGTGGAAGGTCAGTGTTGGGCTGTGCCTGTGCAAGGGGAACCGACTGTCCCGAGGCCCACGATGGTCCGGGCTGGTCATCAGGATCCAGTAGGGCAGAGCTGCTATCGTCACTGTGGGCCTCTTCTGGGGGTGGAGTGGTGTTGTCTGGACCCTCTGGTGTGGTGACGGTCCTTCGGGTTCCTGCAGGGGCATAAGCGCATGATTACTGCATTTGTGTGTGTTATGGTGTGCAATGGGTGGGTGTTTGTGTACCCCAATGCAAGCATTCCTGTGTGTGGGTTTGTGTGATGATGGTTAGGGGGTTGTTCTGGGTATGTGCAGTGAGCATGCTTTAGTGAGGGGTGACCATGCTTAGTTGTGTCATGCAGGGCTTGGTGTTGGGATGGGTGGTTTGTGTTATTAGTACATTAGTGAGGAGTTGGAGTGATAGAGGGTGAGGGTGGGGGTGTGTGAGAGCATGCAGGTAGGGTGGGGGATATGATAGTTAAGGTTTGACTTACCAGTGTCCCATCCTCCACCGACTCCTCCGAGGCCCTCTGGATGCATGATGGTCAAGACTTGCTCCTCCCATGTTGTTAGTTGTGGGGGAGGAGGTGGGGGTCCGCCGCCAGTCCGCTGCACCGCGATGTTGTGTCTGGAGACCGTTGAACGCACCTTCCCCCGTAGGTTGTTTCACCTCTTCTTGATGTCCTCCCAATTTCTTGGGTGCTGTCCCACGGCGTTGACCATGTCCACTATTCTGCGCCATAGCCCAATCTTCCTGGCTATTGATGTGTGCTGTACCTGTGAGCCAAATAGCTGTGGCTCTACCCGGATGATTTCCTCCACCATGACCCTGAGCTCCTCCTCGGAGACACGGGGGTGTCTTTGGTGACATGGGGTGGTGTGTGTGATGTGTGGGGTAGTGTATGTGGTGATGAGTGTGGTGATGTGTAGTGGTGTGTGGTGTTTTGTGCGTGGATGTTGTGTGGGTGTTGGTGTTGTGTGCCTCTGTGTGATGGGGTTGTCTATTCTGTGCTCTCTCTCTGGCCTTCGTTCGTGATTTTTTGGTCGTAGGGGTTTGTGGGTGATGTGGGTGTGTGTTTTATATAGTATTGGGTGTGTGGGAGTGGTGTGTGTACGTGTATCAGGTGTGTGTATTTCGAAATGTCCAATGTGGCGGTGTTTTGTAGAAGTGTGTGTATTTTGAGCGCGGCAGTGTGTACCACCAATGGAATACCGCGGTTGAAAGACCACCGCGTGGATTCGTGGGTCGTAATAGCATGGGCGTGTTTCTGTTGGCGTGGAGGTGGAAGTTTTGTTATCGCCAGTTTATCACTGACCTTTGGTGTGGCGGAGTTTTGTGGGTGTCTGAATTTCAGCGGATTCCGAGCTGTGTGTCATAATAGTTGTGGCGGAATTCCGCCTGCGCGGCGGTGTATTGGCGGTCTTCTGCACGGCGGTAAGCGCCTTTTACCGCCAATGTTGTAATGACCACCATTGTCATAACAATAAAGTACCTTTATTTTTGGTATATCTGTGTATTGTGTTTTCTTATGATATTGTGCATATGACACCAGTGGTATAGTAGGAGCTTTGCATGTCTCCTAGTTCAGCCTAAGCTGCTCTGCTATAGCTACCTTCTATCAGCCTAAGCTGCTAGAAACACCTCTTCTACACTAATAAGGGATAACTGGGCCTGGTACAGAGTGTAAGTGTCCCTTGGTACCCACTACAAGCCAGGACAGCCTCCTACATTGGTTGTGCAGCGGTGGGATAAGTACTTGCAACTACTTACCACTTTGTCATTGTGTACTTTTCATAAGAGAATAATATACAAAACAAGTTCAGTGTATGTACACCTAACTAAAAAGTTTTGCTTTTCTTCTCTTACACTATCTACTAAGTGCTGAAAAGTACCTCTAAACTTTCTAAAAGTTACAAAAAGTTTTAAAAAGTTTTTTTTTTCCTGTTCTTTAAAAAGTCCTGAAACTTTTTCTATCTTTTATCTGTCTCTAAACCTTTTTCTATCATGTCTGGTGTAGGAACTCCTCTAAATCTGGTCAATACAATTTATGACCACCTTAACTTTAAGAGCCTTGATTGATAGAGGTTTAGTGATAGGAAAGAACCCTTTTAGAGAATTATTGTCTAACATGCTCATGGAGAATGATAAGGCCTTAGCTGGCAGTTCAATTGAGAAGTTAGGAAATAGCTCACACTCTGACTCTGGGGAGCTCCCAGTGGGAGTGTTGCAGGGTTCCCTTCCTAATCTGCCCCTTAGCAGACCACCTAGCAATGCTGGTAACACTAGAAGCTCCCATCACAGTAGGGATGTTTTTGTGCCTGGAGGCCAGGTTGTTAGGGTGCCAACTGTTAGGGACAGGTCTCCATCTGCTCATTCAAATCTTTCTTCTGTGTCAAAACATTCCCAACCCACCCACCCTGATGACAAGATGTTAGAAAGGGAACTCAATAAGTTGAGAGTGGAAGAGACCAGGCTGAAGCTTAAACAGCAACAGCTGGTTCCAGACAGAGAATCCCTAGACTTAGAAAAAGAGAGACAGAGGTTGGGGTTTGGACCCCATGGTGGCAGCAGAAATATTCCTGATAGCAATCCTGTGAAGGAGCATGATTCTAGGAATCTGCACAAGATAGTTCCCCCTTACAAGGAGGGGGATGACATTAACAAGTGGTTTGCTGCACTTGAGAGGGCCTGTATGGTACAGGGGGTCCCTATCCTATGGCTATCTTTCAGTGGAAAGGTTAGGGATAGGCTCCTTACTGTTAAGGAAAGTGATGCCAACAATTTTACGGTTTTGACAAATGCACTCTTGGATGGATTTGGCTTAACCACTGAACAATACAGGATTAAGTTCAGAGAAACCAGAAAAGAGTCCTCACAAGAATGGGTAGACTTTGTTGACTATTCAGTGAAGGCCTGGGAGGGGTAAAGTTTCTGACTATGAAAGCCTGTACAATCGAATCCTGAGAGAGCATATTCTGAATAACTGTGTGTCTGATTTGGTACACCAATATCTAGTGGACTCAGATCTGACCTCTCCCCAAGAATTGGGAAAGAAGGCAGACAAATGGGTCAGAATAAGAGTGAACAGAAAAGTTCATACAGGGTGTGACAAGGATGGCAAGAAGAAGGATGGTAAGTCTTCAGACAATGGTGGGGACAAATCTAAAAATGAGTCTTCATCAGGCCCACAAAAACACTCTGGTGGGGGTGGTAGGTCGAAATCCTCTTCTAATCAAGTAAAGAAACCATGGTGCTATTTATGTAGAGTAAAAGGCCATTGGACAACTGAGGCCAGTTGTCCAAAGAAAAGCACCAAACCTCCCACTACCACAACCCCTACTGCAACCTCTAGTGCCCCCAGTAATAGCAGTGGTGGTGGGAGCAAACCTACTAATAGCCAATCCAAGGGAGTAGCTGGGCTCACTTTTGGTAATTTAGTTGGGGTTGGTCTTGTTAGGGAGACCACAGAGGCTGTACTAGTCTCTGAAGGTGCCATTGATTTGGCCACCTTAGTTGCTTGTCCCCTTAATATGGATAAGTACAAGCAACTTCCCCTAATCAATGGTGTTGAGCTTCAGGCCTACAGGGACACAGGTGCCAGTGTTACCTTGGTAATAGAGAAACTGGTACACCCTGAACAACACCTACTTGGTCACCAGTACCAAGTGACAGATGCTCATAACAACACTCTTAGCCACCCCATGGCTGTTGTGAATCTCAACTGGGCGGGGGGGTTAATGGTCCAAAGAAAGTTGTGGTTGCTTCAGATTTACCTGTAGAGTGTCTACTAGGAAATGATTTAGAATCATCAGCTTGAGCAGAAGTGGAGTTGGAGGCTCATTGTAGGAAAGTACCATCTTGCCTGGCATGTTACCCCCATTTTTCACTGTATATATGTTGTTTTAGTTGTATGTGTCACTGGGACCCTGGTAACCCAGGGCCCCAGTGCTCATAAGTGTGCCTGAATGTGTTACCTGTGTAGTGACTAACTGTCTCACTGAGGCTCTGCTAATCAGAACCTCAGTGGTTATGCTCTCTCATTTCTTTCCAAATTGTCACTAACAGGCTAGTGACCATTTTTACCAATTTACATTGGCTTACTGGAACACCCTTATAATTCCCTAGTATATGGTACTGAGGTACCCAGGGTATTGGGGTTCCAGGAGATCCCTATGGGCTGCAGCATTTCTTTTGCCACCCATAGGGAGCTCTGACAATTCTTACACAGGCCTGCCACTGCAGCCTGAGTGAAATAACGTCCACGTTATTTCACAGCCATTTTACACTGCACTTAAGTAACTTATAAGTCACCTATATGTCTAACCTTTACCTGGTAAAGGTTAGGTGCAAAGTTACTTAGTGTGAGGGCACCCTGGCACTAGCCAAGGTGCCCCCACATTGTTCAGAGCTAATTCCCTGAACTTTGTGAGTGCGGGGACACCATTACACGTGTGCACTACATATAGGTCACTACCTATATGTAGCTTCACAATGGTAACTCCGAATATGGCCATGTAACATGTCTATGATCATGGAATTGCCCCCTCTATGCCATCCTGGCATAGTTGGCACAATCCCATGATCCCAGTGGTCTGTAGCACAGACCCTGGTACTGCCAAACTGCCCTTCCTGGGGTTTCACTGCAGCTGCTGCTGCTGCCAACCCCTCAGACAGGCATCTGCCCTCCTGGGGTCCAGCCAGGCCTGGCCCAGGATGGCAGAACAAAGAACTTCCTCTGAGAGAGGGTGTGACACCCTCTCCCTTTGGAAAATGGTGTGAAGGCAGGGGAGGAGTAGCCTCCCCCAGCCTCTGGAAATGCTTTGTTGGGCACAGATGTGCCCAATTCTGCATAATCCAGTCTACACCGGTTCAGGGGACCCCTTAGCCCTGCTCTGGCGCGAAACTGGACAAAGGAAAGGGGAGTGACCACTCCCCTGACCTGCACCTCCCCTGGGAGGTGTCCAGAGCTCCTCCAGTGTGCTCCAGACCTCTGCCATCTTGGAAACAGAGGTGCTGCTGGCACACTGGACTGCTCTGAGTGGCCAGTGCCACCAGGTGACGTCAGAGACTCCTGCTGATAGGCTCCTTCAGGTGTTAGTAGCCTATCCTCTCTCCTAGGTAGCCAAACCCTCTTTTCTGGCTATTTAGGATCTCTGTCTCTGGGGAAACTTTAGATAACGAATGCAAGAGCTCATCCGAGTTCCTCTGCGTCTCTCTCTTCACCTTCTGCCAAGGAATCGACTGCTGACCGCGCTGGAAGCCTGCAAACCTGCAACATAGTAGCAAAGACGACTACTGCAACTCTGTAACGCTGATCCTGCCGCCTTCTCGACTGTTTTCCTGCTTGTGCATGCTGTGGGGGTAGTCTGCCTCCTCTCTGCACCAGAAGCTCCGAAGAAATCTTCCGTGGGTCGACGGAATCTTCCCCCTGCAACCGCAGGCACCAAAAAGCTGCATTACCGGTCCCTTGGGTCTCCTCTCAGCACGACGAGCGAGGTCCCTCAAATCCAGCGACTCTGTCCAAGTGACCCCCACAGTCCAGTGACTCTTCAGTCCAAGTTTGGTGGAGGTAAGTCCTTGCCTCACCTCGCTGGGCTGCATTGCTGGGAACCGTGACTTTTGCAGCTACTCCGGCCCCTGTGCACTTCCGGCAGAAATCCTTTGTGCACAGCCAAGCTGGGGTCCACGGCACTCTAACCTGCATTGCACGAATTTCTAAGTTGGTCTCCGGCGACGTGGGACTCCTTTGTGCGACTTCGGGTGAGCACTGTTTCACACATCCTCGTAGTGCCTGTTTCTGGCACTTCTCCGGGTGCTACCTGCTGCTGAGAGGGCTCCTTGTCTTGCTTGACGTCCCCCCTCTCTGCTGGTCCAATTTGCGACCTCCTGGTCCCTCCAGGGCCACAGCAGCATCCAAAAACGCTAACCGCACGATTTGAAGCTAGCAAGGCTTGTTGGCGTTATTTCGGCGGGAAAACACTTCTGCACGACTCTCCGCGGCGAGATGGATCCTTCCACCAAAGGGGAAGACTCTAGCCCTTTTCGTTCCTGCAGAAATCTCAGCTTCTTCTGTCCAGTAGAAGCTTCTTTGCATCCACAGCTGGCATTTCCTGGGCATATGCCCATCTCCGACTTGCTTGTGACTTTTGGACTTGGTCCCCTTGTTCCACAGGTACCCTAGATTGGAAATCCACAGTTGTTGCATTGTTGGTTTGTGTCTTTCCTGCATTATTCCTCTAACACGACTTCTTTGTCCTTAGGGGAACTTTAGTGCACTTTGCACTCACTTTTCAGGGTCTTGGGGAGGGTTATTTTTCTAACTCTCACTATTTTCTAATAGTCCCAGCGACCCTCTACAAGGTCACATAGGTTTGGGGTCCATTTGTGGTTCGCATTCCACTTTTGGAGTATATGGTTTGTGTTGCCCCTATCCCTATGTTTCCCCATTGCATCCTATTGTAACTATACATTGTTTGCACTGTTTTCTAAGACTATACTGCATATTTTTGCTATTGTGTATATATATCTTGTGTATATTTCCTATCCTCTCACTGACGGTACACTCTAAGATACTTTGGCATATTGTCATAAAAATAAAGTACCTTTATTTTTAGTATAACTGTGTATTGTGTTTTCTTATGATATTGTGCATATGACACTAGGTGGTACTGTAGTAGCTTCACCCGTCTCCTAGTTCAGCCTAAGCTGCTCTGCTAAGCTACCATTATCTATCAGCCTAAGCTGCTAGACACCCTATACACTAATAAGGGATAACTGGGCCTGGTGCAAGGTGCAAGTACCCCTTGGTACTCACTACAAGCCAGTCCAGCCTCCTACATTGGTTGTGCAGCGGTGGGATAAGTGCTTTGAGACTACTTACCACTCTTGTCATTGTACTTTTCATAAGAGAAAAATATACAAAACAAGGTCAGTGTATATACACATAGCCAAAAAGTTTTGCATTTCCTCTTTTCACTCTTTTCTAAGTGCTGAAAAGTACTTCTAAACTTTCAAAAAGTTCTTAAAAGTTTAAAAAGTTTTTTTCTGTCTTTCTAAAAAGTTCTGAAAACTTTTTTCTCTTTTTCTATCACTTTTAACTCTCTCTAAAAAGGTCTGGCACAGGCCAAAATGTTGATCTGTCTAAACTTGCATATGATCACCTTAGCTGGAAAGGAGCAAGGAGTCTCTGCATAAAGAGAGGTTTGAGTGTAGGGAAGAATCCTTCCTTAGAACTGTTAATTAACATGCTTAGAGAACAGGATAAGGCTAAAAGTGCCCCATCTGTTGAAAAAGTAGCTAATGGTTCTCAATCTGATCCAGGGACTCCCCCAGGAAAAGATTCTGGAAAGAAACTTCCTAGCCTGCCCATTACTAGACAGTCTAGCATAGTTGGTAATGATGATGAGCCACACCATATAAATAGTGTTCTCTCACATCATAGCAAAAGCATTTATTCTCACCATACTGATAGTGATGTTTCTGTTAGCCAAGCTGTTAGGGTGGCTTCTGTAAGGGACAGGTCTCCTTCTGTTCAATCCCATCATACCTCTGTATCTAGGAATGTCCCTCCCACCAACCCTGATGACAGAATGTTAGAGAGGGAACTCAATAAGTTGAGGGTGGAACAAACCAGACTGAAGCTTAAAAAGCAACAGCTGGATTTGGATAGACAGTCTTTTGAACTAGAGAAGGAAAGACAGAAGCTGGGTTTAGAAACCCATGGTGGCAGCAGCAGTATTCCCCATAGTCATCCTGCAAAAGAGCATGATTCCAGGAATCTGCACAAGATAGTTCCCCCTTATAAGGAGGGGGATGACATTAACAAGTGGTTTGCTGCACTTGAGAGGGCCTGTGTTGTACAGGATGTCCCTCAAAGGCAGTGGGCTGCTATCCTATGGCTATCATTTAGTGGAAAAGGTAGGGATAGGCTCCTTACTGTGAAAGAAAATGATGCTAATAATTTCCAAGTTCTTAAGAATGCACTCCTGGATGGTTATGGCTTAACCACTGAACAATACAGGATAAAGTTCAGAGAGACCAAAAAGGAGTCTTCACAAGACTGGGTTGATTTCATTGACCATTCAGTGAAGGCCTTGGAGGGGTGGTTACATGGCAGTAAAGTTACTGATTATGACAGCCTGTATAACTTGATCCTGAGAGAGCATATTCTTAATAATTGTGTGTCTGATTTGTTGCACCAGTACTTGGTGGACTCTGATCTGACCTCTCCCCAAGAATTGGGAAAGAAGGCAGACAAATGGGTCAGAACAAGGGTGAACAGAAAAGTTCATACAGGGGGTGACAAAGATGGCAACAAAAAGAAGGATGGTAAGTCTTCTGACAAGGGTGGGGACAAATCTAAAAATGAGTCTTCATCAGGCCCACAAAAACACTCTGGTGGGGTGGTGGGCCCAAATCCTCTTTTAATCAGAACAAGGAAAAGAAACCATGGTGCTATGTATGTAAAATAAAAGGCCATTGGACAACAGATCCCAGTTGTCCAAAGAAAAGCATCAATGCTCCTACCACTACAACCCCTACTGCTACCCCTAGTGTCCCTACTAATAGCAGTGGTGGTGGGAGCAAACCTACTAATAGACAATCCAAGGGAGTAGCTGGGCTCACTATTGGTAACTTAGTTGGGGTTGGCCTTGTTAGGGAGGCCACAGAGGCTGTGTTAGTCTCTGAGGGGGCTATTGATTTAGCCACCTTAGTTGCTTGTCCCCTTAATATGGATAAGTACAAGCAGCTACCCCTAATAAATGGTGTTGAGGTTCAGGCCTACAGGGACACTGGAGCCAGTGTGACTATGGTCATAGAGAAACTGGTCCACCCTGAACAGCACCTACTTGGTCACCAGTACCAAGTAACCGATGCTCACAACAACACACTTAGCCACCCCATGGCTGTTGTTAATCTCAACTGGGGGGGGGTTACTGGTCCAAAGAAAGTTGTGGTAGCTTCAGATTTACCTGTAGACTGTCTATTAGGGAATGATTTGGAGACATCAGCTTGGTCAGATGTGGAGTTGGAGGCCCATGCAGCAATGCTGGGCATCCCAGGGCATATTTTTGCTTTGACAAGGGCTCAGGCCAAAAAGCAAAAAGGACAGGGAAGCTTGGATCCTGGAACAATGGACCAAGTGCTCCCTAAAGCTAGGGCTAGTAGAAGCAAACCACTTCCTACTATCCCTCCCTCTACAGTGGATTCAACTTCTGAGGAAGAAGAATTCCCTCCCTGTGCAGAACCTACACCAGAGGAGCTGGAAGCAGACACTGCTGAGCTTTTGGGTGAAGGGGGGCCTGCCAGAGAGGAGCTGAGTGTGGCACAGCAAACCTGTCCCACATTAGAGAGTCTCAGACAGCAAGCTGTCAAACAGGCTAATGGGGATGTCAGTGACTCTCACAGAGTTTACTGGGAGGACAACCTCTTGTACACTGAGCATAGGGATCCTAAACCTGGAGCTGCCAGGAGATTAGTGATTCCTCAGGAGTACAGAAAGTTCCTCCTAACCCTGGCACATGACATTCCCCTAGCTGGGCATCTAGGACAAATGAAAACTTTGGACAGGCTTGTTCCCCTGTTTCATTGGCCTAGAATGTCTGAAGACACAAAGGAATTTTGTAAGTCCTGTGAAACCTGTCAAGCCAGTGGCAAGACAGGTGGCACCCCAAAGGCACCCCTTATTCCACTGCCTGTGGTTGGGGTTCCCTTTGAAAGGGTAGGGGTTGACATAGTTGGCCCCCTTGACCCTCCTACTGCTTCAGGCAATAGGTTTATCTTGGTGGTAGTGGACCATGCCACAAGATATCCTGAAGCTATTCCTTTAAGGACCACTACAGCACCTGCAGTGGCAAAGGCCCTCCTGGGAATATTTTCCAAGGTGGGCTTCCCAAAGGAAGTGGTATCAGACAGGGGAAGCAATTTCATGTCTGCATACTTAAAGGCCATGTGGAAGGAGTGTGGTGTAACGTAGAAGTTCACAACACCCTATCATCCACAAACAAATGGACTGGTGGAGAGATTTAATAAAACTCTCAAAGGCATGATTATGGGTCTCCCTGAAAAACTCCGCAGGAGATGGGATATCCTTCTACCATGCCTCCTTTTTGCCTACAGGGAGGTACCCCAGAAAGGAGTGGGCTTCAGCCCCTTTGAACTTCTTTTTGGACACCCTGTTAGGGGTCCACTCACACTTGTAAAGGAGGGTTGGGAACAACCTTTAAAAGCTCCTAAGCAGGATATTGTGGATTATGTACTTGGCCTCAGATCAAGAATGGCTGAGTACATGAAAAAGGCCAGTAAAAACCTTCAGGCCAGCCAAGAGCTCCAGAAGCAATGGCTTGATCAGAAGGCTGTTTTGGTTCAGTACCAACCAGGGCAGAAAGTGTGGGTCTTGGAGCCTGTGTCCCCAAGAGCACTCCAAGATAAATGGAGTGGACCCCACACAATTGTTGAGAAAAAGGGAGAAGTCACCTATTTAGTTGACTTAGGCACTGCAAGGAGTCCCCTTAGGGTACTCCATGTAAACCGCCTGAAACCCTACTATGACAGGGCTGATCTCACCCTGCTCATGGCAACAGATGAGGGACAGGAAGAAGACAGTGATCCTCTACCTGATCTCTTCTCTTCCACAGAACAAGATGCTCTGGTGGAAGGTGTAGTTTTGGCTGATTGCCTTACTGCTGAGCAGAAAGACAATTGCATAAATCTCCTAGATCAATTCTCTGAACTCTTCTCTACTGTGCCAGGTACCACTTCTTGGTGTGAGCACACTATAGATACTGGAGACAGCTTGCCTGTCAAAAGTAAGATCTATAGGCAGCCTGACCATGTCAGGGACTGCATAAAGCAAGAGGTCCAGAAAATGTTAGAACTAGGAGTGGTTGAGCACTCTGACAGTCCATGGGCTTCTCCTGTGGTACTGGTACCAAAACCCCATTCCAAAGATGGAAAGAAGGAAATGCGGTTTTGTGTAGACTATAGAGGTCTCAACTTGGTAACCAAAACTGATGCTCACCCTATACCCAGGGCAGATGAGCTCATAGATACACTGGCATCTGCCAAGTATCTAAGCACTTTTGACTTGACTGCAGGGTATTGGCAGATCAAATTGTCAGAAGATGCTAAACCTAAGACTGCATTTTCAACCATTGGAGGACATTACCAGTTTACTGTAATGCCTTTTGGTTTGAAAAATGCACCTGTCACTTTTCAGAGGTTGGTGAACACAGTCCTGCAAGGGCTGGAAGCTTTCAGTGCAGCATATTTGGACGATATAGCTGTCTTTAGCTCCAGCTGGGATGATCACCTGGTCCACCTATGGAAAGTTTTGGAGGCCCTGCAAAAGGCAGGCCTCACTATCAAGGCTTCAAAGTGCCAGATAGGGCAGGGTAAGGTGGTTTATCTGGGACACCTTGTTGGTGGGGAACAGATTGCACCACTTCAGGGGAAAATCCAAACAATTATTGATTGGGTTCCCCCTACCACTCAGACTCAGGTGAGAGCCTTCCTAGTCCTCACTGGGTATTACAGGAGGTTCATTAAGAACTATGGCTCCATTGCAGCTCCTCTTAATGACCTCACCTCCAAAAAGATGCCTAAAAAGGTATTATGGACAGCAAACTGTCAGAAAGCTTTTGAGGAGCTGAAGCAGGCCATGTGCTCTGCACCTGTCCTGAAAAGCCCTTGTTACTCTAAAAAATTCTATGTCCAGACTGATGCATCTGAATTAGGAGTAGGGGCAGTCCTATCACAACTTAATTCTGAGGGCCAGGATCAACCTGTTGCTTTTATTAGTAGGAGGTTGACCCCTAGAGAAAAGCGTTGGTCTGCCATTGAGAGGGAGGCCTTTGCTGTGGTCTGGGCACTGAAGAAGTTGAGGCCATACCTGTTTGGCACTCACTTCATTGTTCAGACAGACCACAAACCTCTACTTTGGCTAAAACAAATGAAAGGTGAAAATCCTAAATTGTTGAGGTGGTCCATATCCCTACAGGGAATGGACTATACAGTGGAACATAGACCTGGGAGTAGCCACTCCAATGCAGATGGACTCTCCAGATATTTCCACTTAGACCAGTGGTTCCCAAACATTTTCGACCCATGGCTCCCTTGATCTATTGGCCACTGGCTGCGGCTCCCCATTATGTTACTTTTTGTTGGCGGGTGGGGGATGTAAGCCTGGCCTAGGGAGTACATCCATTTTTCTCCCTGAAAAGAATTGGGATGACGCCAATGAAGGTATTGTAATTCTATATATAACTGTAAAAAATAAAAATGTAACAGTTGTTTAATTACAGCATGCATAGGGTTTTTTAGTAAGGGGAAAATATTGGTTAACGGTAACCCTAGTAAAAAGGGCAGGTCTCATTTTTATGTAGTTATAACATAACTGTTTAAATATTGTGAAATGTAGAATCCCTTTAGTTGTGTTTAACCACCAGAGGGCGCTCAAGGACAAAATTAAAAAAGAGCTGCTACAACTGAGTAGTTTTATTTTCTACGAACTGGCCCAAGGGCTATAAATAGCTCAGTGGTTCCCAAACTGTGTGCGGCGCCCCTGGCTAGTTTTGATGGCGCACCAGCGAGCCGCGGCGCACAGATTGGGAACCACTGACTTAGACAATGAAGACTCATCAGGTCATGGTTAGTCTTATTGTCCTTCGTTTGGGGGGGGGTTGTGTAGGAAAGTACCATCTTGCCTGGCATGTTACCCCCATTTTTCACTGTATATATGTTGTTTTAGTTGTATGTGTCACTGGGACCCTGGTAACCCAGGGCCCCAGTGCTCACAAGTGTGCCTGAATGTGTTACCTGTGTAGTGACTAACTGTCTCACTGAGGCTCTGCTAATCAGAACCTCAGTGGTTATGCTCTCTCATTTCTTTCCAAATTGTCACTAACAGGCTAGTGACCATTTTTACCAATTTACATTGGCTTACTGGAACACCCTTATAATTCCCTAGCATATGGTACTGAGGTACCCAGGGTTTTGGGGTTCCAGGAGATCCCTATGGGCTGCAGCATTTCTTTTGCCACCCATAGGGAGCTCTGACAATTCTTACACAGGCCTGCCACTGCAGCCTGAGTGAAATAACGTCCACGTTATTTCACAGCCATTTTACACTGCACTTAAGTAACTTATAAGTCACCTATATGTCTAACCTTTACCTGGTAAAGGTTAGGTGCAAAGTTACTTAGTGTGAGGGCACCCTGGCACTAGCCAAGGTGCCCCCACATTGTTCAGAGCCAATTCCCTGAACTTTGTGAGTGCGGGGACACCATTACACGCGTGCACTACATATAGGTCACTACCTATATGTAGCTTCACAATGGTAACTCCGAATATGGCCATGTAACATGTCTATGATCATGGAATTGCCCCCTCTATGCCATCCTGGCATAGTTGGCACAATTCCATGATCCCAGTGGTCTGTAGCACAGACCCTGGTACTGCCAAACTGCCCTTCCTGGGGTTTCACTGCAGCTGCTGCTGCTGCCAACCCCTCAGACAGGCATCTGCCCTCCTGGGGTCCAGCCAGGCCTGGCCCAGGATGGCAGAACAAAGAACTTCCTCTGAGAGAGGGTGTGACACCCTCTCCCTTTGGAAAATGGTGTGAAGGCAGGGGAGGAGTAGCCTCCCCCAGCCTCTGGAAATGCTTTCTTGGGCACAGATGTGCCCAATTCTGCATAAGCCAGTCTACACCGGTTCAGGGGACCCCTTAGCCCTGCTCTGGCGTGAAACTGGACAAAGGAAAGGGGAGTGACCACTCCCCTGACCTGCACCTCCCCTGGGAGGTGTCCAGAGCTCCTCCAGTGTGCTCCAGACCTCTGCCATCTTGGAAACAGAGGTGCTGCTGGCACACTGGACTGCTCTGAGTGGCCAGTGCCACCAGGTGACGTCAGAGACTCCTTCTGATAGGCTCCTTCAGGTGTTGCTAGCCTATCCTCTCTCCTAGGTAGCCAAACCCTCTTTTCTGGCTATTTAGGGTCTCTGTCTCTGGGGAAACTTTAGATAACGAATGCAAGAGCTCAGCCGAGTTCCTCTGCATCTCTCTCTTCACCTTCTACCAAGGAATCGACTGCTGACCGCGCTGGAAGCCTGCAAAACTGCAACCTAGTAGCAAAGACGACTACTGCAACTCTGTAACGCTGATCCTGACGCCTTCTCGACTGTTTTCCTGGTGGTGCATGCTGTGGGGGTAGTCTGCCTCCTCTCTGCACCAGAAGCTCCGAAGAAATCTCCCGTGGGTCAACGGAATCTTCCCCCTGCAACCGCAGGCACCAAAAAGCTGCATTACCGGTCCCTTGGGTCTCCTCTCTGCACAACGAGCGAGGTCCCTCGAATCCAGCGACTCTGTCCAAGTGACCCACACAGTCCAGTGACTCTTCAGTCCAAGTTTGGTGGAGGTAAGTCCTTGCCTCACCTCGCTGGGCTGCATTGCTGGGAACCGTGACTTTTGCAGCTACTCCGGCCCCTGTGAACTTCCGGCGGAAATCCTTTGTGCACTGCCAAGCCTGGGTCCACGGCACTCTAACCTGCATTGCACAACTTTCTAAGTTGGTCTCCGGCGACGTGGGACTCCTTTGTGCGACTTCGGGTGAGCACCGTTTCACGCATCCTCGTAGTGCCTGTTTCTGGCATTTCTCCGGGTGCTACCTGCTGCTGAGAGGGCTCCTTGTCTTGCTCGATGTCCCCCCTCTCTCCTGGTCCAATTTGCGACCTCCTGGTCCCTCCAGGGCCACAGCAGCATCCAAATAAGCTAACCGCACGATTTGCAGCTAGCAAGGCTTGTTGGCATTCTTTCGGCGGGAAAACACTTCTGCACGACTCTCCACGGCGAGAGAAATCCGTCCACCAAAGGGGAAGTCTCTAGCCCTTTTTGTTCCTGCAGAAACCTCAGCTTCTTCTGTCCAGTAGAAGCTTCTTTGCATCCACAGCTGGCATTTCCTGGGCATTTGCCCATCTCCGACTTGCTTGTGACTATTGGACTTGGTCCCCTTGTTCCACAGGTACCCTAGATTGGAAATCCACAGTTGTTGCATTGTTGGTTTGTGTCTTTCCTGCATTATTCCTCTAACACGACTTCTTTGTCCTTAGGGGAACTTTAGTGCACTTTGCACTCACTTTTCAGGGTCTTGGGGAGGGTTATTTTTCTAACTCTCACTATTTTCTAATAGTCCCAGCAACCCTCTACAAGGTCACATAGGTTTGGGGTCCATTCGTGGTTCGCATTCCACTTTTGGAGTATATGGTTTGTGTTGCCCCTATCCCTATGTTTCCCCATTGCATCCTATTGTAACTATACATTGTTTGCACTGTTTTCTAAGACTATACTGCATATTTTTGCTATTGTGTATATATATCTTGTGTATATTTCCTATCCTCTCACTGAGGGTACACTCTAAGATACTTTGGCATATTGTCATAAAAATAAAGTACCTTTATTTTTAGTATAACTGTGTATTGTGTTTTCTTATGATATTGTGCATATGACACTAGGTGGTACTGTAGTAGCTTCACCCGTCTCCTAGTTCAGCCTAAGCTGCTCTGCTAAGCTACCATTATCTATCAGCCTAAGCTGCTAGACACCCTATACACTAATAAGGGATAACTTGGCCTGGTGCAAGGTGCAAGTACCCCTTGGTACTCACTACAAGCCAGTCCAGCCTCCTACACTCATGCAGCAATGCTGGGCATTCCTGGGCATATTTTTGCTTTGACAAGGGCTCAGGCCAAAAAGCAAAAAGGACAGGGTGACTTGGATCCTGGAACAATGGACCAAGTGCTCCCTAAAGCTATGGTTAGTAAGGGTAAATCCCTTCCCACTATCCCTCCCTCTAGAGATGATTCAACTTCTGAGGAAGAATCATTTCCCCCCTGTGCAGAACCTTCACCAGAGGAGCTGGCAGCAGACACTGCTGAGCTTTTGGGTGGAGGGGGGCCTGCCAGGGAGGAGCTGAGTGTGGCACAGCAAACCTGTCCCACATTAGAGGGTCTCAGACAGCAAGCTGTCAAACAGCAAAATGGGGGATGTCAGTGACTCACATAGAGTTTACTGGGAGGACAACCTCTTGTACACAGAGGCAAGGGACCCAAAACCTGGAGCAGCCAGGAGATTGGTCATTCCCCTGCAGTACAGAGAGTTCCTCCTAACTCTGGCACATGACATTCCTTTGGCTGGGCATTTGGGTCAGATTAAAACATGGGAAAGGCTTGTCCCCCTGTTTCACTGGCCTAGGATGTCAGAGGACACAAAAGACTTTTGTAAGTCCTGTGTGACCTGCCAAGCCAGTGGCAAGACTGGTGGCACCCCAGAGGCTCCCCTTATTCCACTGCCTGTGGTTGGGGTTCCCTTTGAAAGGGTAGGGGTTGGCATAGTTGGACCCTTGACCCTCCTACTGCTTCAGGCAATAGGTTTATCTTGGTGGTAGTGGACCATGCCACAAGATATCCTGAAGCAATTCCTCTAAGGACCACTACAGCTCCTGCAGTGGCAAAAGCCCTCCTCGTAATCTTTTCCAGAGTGGGTTTCCCAAAAGAGGTGGTATCAGACAGGGGTAGCAACTTTATGTCTGCATACTTGAAGGCCATGTGGAAGGAATGTGGTGTAACATACAAATTCACCACACCTTATCATCCACAAACAAATGGACTGGTAGAGAGGTTTAATAAAACTCTCAAAGGAATGATAACGGGACTCCCTGAAAAACTCAGGAGGAGATGGGATGTCCTGTTACCTTGCCTACTTTTTGCTTACAGGGAGGTACCCCAGAAATGTGTGGGCTTCAGCCCCTTTAACCTCCTCTTTGGGCACCCTGTAAGAGGTCCCCTAACACTTGTGAAGGAGGGTTGGGAACAACCTTTAAAAGCTCCTAAGCAAGACATAGTGGACTATGTACTCGGCCTAAGATCCAGAATGGCTGAGTACATGAAAAAGGCCGGTAAAAACCTTCAGTCCAGCCAAGAGCTCCAAAAGCAATGGCATGACCAGAAAGCTGTTCTGATTCAGTACCAACCAGGACAGAAGGTATGGGTATTGGAGCCTGTGACCCCAAGACCACTCCAAGACAAATGGAGTGGACCCCATATCATTGTTGAAAAGAAGGGAGAGGTCAACTATTTAGTTGACCTGGGCACTGCCAGGAGTCCCCTTAGGGTGCTCTATGTCAATCGCCTAAAACACTACTATGACAGGGCTGATCTCACCCTGCTCCTGGCAACAGATGAAGGACAGGAAGAAGAGCGTGACCCTCTCCCTCATCTCTTCTCTTCCACAGAACAAGATGGTCTAGTGGAAGGTGTAGTTTTGGGAGACTGTCTTACTGCTGAGCAGAAAGACAACTGCATAAATCTCCTAGGTCAGTTTTCTGAACTCTTTTCTACTGTGCCAGGCACCACCTCTTGGTGTGAGCACACTATAGATACTGGAGACAGCATGCCTGTCAAAAGTAAGATCTATAGGCAGCCTGACCATCTCAGAGACTGCATAAAACAAGAAGTTCAGAAAATGTTTGAACTAGGAGTGGTTGAACATTCTGAAAGCCCATGGGCCTCTCCTGTGGTGCTTGTACCAAAGCCTTACTCAAAAGATGGGAAAGGAGAGATGTGGTTTTGTGTAGATTACAGAGGTCTCAACCAGATAACTAAAACTGATGCTCACCCTATACCCAGGGCAGATGAGCTCATAGATATACTGGCATCTGCCAAGTATCTAAGCACCTTTGATTTGACTGCAGGGTATTGGCAGATCAAGTTATCAGAGGATGCTAAAGCAAAAACTGCATTTTCTTCTATTGGAGGGCACTACCAATTCACAGTAATGCCCTTTGGTTTGAAAAATGCACCCGCCACTTTTCAGAGGTTGGTGAATACAGTCCTGCAAGGGTTGGAGGCTTTTAGTGCAGCATATCTGGATGATATAGCTGTCTTTAGCTCCACCTGGGATGATCACCTGGTCCACCTATGGAAAGTTTTGGAGGCCCTGCAAAAGGCAGGCCTCACTATCAAGGCTTCAAAGTGCTAGATAGGGCAGGGGAAAGTGGTTTATCTGGGACACCTAGTAGGTGGAGAACAGATTGCACCACTTCAGGGGAAATTCCAAACTAGCTGCTAGAAACACCTCTTCTACACTAATAAGGGATAACTGGACCTGGTACAGAGTGTAAGTACCGCTTGGTACCCACTACAAGCCAGGCCAGCCTCCTACAATAAGTCACCTATATGTCTAACCTTCACCTGGTGAAGGTTGGGTGCAAAGTTACTTAGGGGGTCATTCTAACCCTGGCGGTCCAAGACCGCCAGGGCTAAAATGACGGGGGCACCGCCAACAGGCTGGCGGTGCCCCGCTGGGCATTCTGACCGCGGCGGTTCGGCCACGGTCAGAAGTGGAAAACCGGCGGTCTCCCGCCGGTTTTCCGCTGCCCAAATGAATCCTCCATGGCGGCGCAGCAAGCTGCGCCGCCATGGAGGATTCTGACACCCCATACCGCCATCCTGTTCCTGGCGGTTCTCCCGCCAGAAACAGGATGGCGGTATGGGGTGTCGCGGGGCCCCTGGGGGCCTCTGCAGTGCCCATGCCAATGGCAAGGGCACTGCAGGGGCCCCCGTAAGAGGGCCCCAAAAAGAATTTCAGTGTCTGCTTTGCAGACACTGAAATTCGCGACGGGTGCAACTGCACCCGTCGCACCTTCCCACTCCGCCGGCTCAATTCTGAGCCGGCGTCCTCGTGGGAAGGTAGTTTTACACTGGGCTGGCGGGCGGCCTTTTGGCGGTCGCCCGCCAGCCCAGTGTAAAACACAGAATAGCCGCAGCGGTCTTCCGACCGCGGTGCGGTATTCCGACCGCGGTGCGGTATTCTGGAGGGGGGAAGTCTGGCGGGCGGCCTCCGCCGCCCGCGAGACTTAGAATCACCCCCTTAGTGTGTGGGCACCCAGGTACTAACCAAGGTGCCCCCACATTGTTCAGGGCAAATTCCCCGGACTTTGTGAGTGCGGGGACACCATTTCACGCGTGCACTATACATAGGTCACTACCTATGTATAGCGTCACAATGGTAACTCCGAACATGGCCATGTAACATGTCTAAGATCATGGAATTGTCACCCCCATGCCATTCTGGCATTGGGGATACAATTCCATCATCCCCTGAGTCTCTAGCACAGACCTGGGTACTGCCAAACTGCCTTTCCCGGGGTTTCACTACAGCTGCTGCTGCTGCCAACCCCTCAGACAGGTTTCTGCCCTCCTGGGGTCCAGCCAGGCCTGGCCCAGGAAGGCAGAACAAAGGACTTCCTCAGAGAGAGGTTGTTACACCCTCTCCCTTTGGAAAAAGGTGTCAGGGCTAGGGAGGAGTAGCTTCCCCCAGCCTCTGGAAATGCATTGATGGGCACAGATGGTGCCCATCTCTGCATAAGCCAGTCTACACCGGTTCAGGGATCCCCCAGCCCTGCTCTGGCTCGAAACTGGACAAAGGAAAGGGGAGTGACCACTCCCCTGACCTGCACCTCCCAGGGGAGGTGCCTAGAGCTCCTCCAGCGTGCCCCAGACCTCTGCCATCTTGGATTCAGAGGTGTGCTGGCACACTGGACTGTTCTGAGGGGCCAGGGCCAGCAGGTGACGTGAGAGACTCCTTCTGATAGGCTCTTACCTGAGGTACTAGCCTATCCTCTTTCCTAGGTAGCCAAACCTAATTATCTGGCAATTTAGGGTCTCTGCTTTGGGGAATTCTTCGGATACCGAATGCAAGAGCTCATCAGAGTTCCTCTGCATCTCCCTCTTCACCTTCTGCCAAAGGATCAACCGCTGACTGCTCAGGACGCCTGCAAAACCGCAACAAAGTACGACTACTGCAACCTTGTATTGCTTCATCCTGCCGGCTTTCTCGCCTGTTTCCTGGTGGTGCATGCTCTGTGGGTAGCCTGCCTCCTTTCTGCACCAGGAGCTCTGAAGAAATCTCCCGTGGTTCGACTGAATCTTCCCCCTGCAACCGCAGGCAACAAAAGACTGCATCACCGGTCCTCTGGGTCCCCTCTCAGCAGGACGAGTGTGGTCCCTGGAACTCAGCAACTCTGTCCAAGTGACTCCTACAGTCCAGTGACTCTTCAGTCTACGTTTGGTGGAGGTAAGTCCTTGCCTCCCCACGCTAGACTGCATTGCTGGGTACCTCGTGATTTGCAGCTGCTCCGGCTCCTGTGCACCCTTCCAGGATTTCCTTCGTGCACAGCAAGCCTGGGTCCCCCGACACTCTAACCTGCAGTGCACAACCTTCTGAGTTGTCCTCCGCGTCGTCGGACTCCCTTTTCTGACTTTGGGTGGACTCTGGTTCACTCCTCTTCTAAGTGCCTGTTCCGGTACTTCTGCGGGTGCTGCCTGCTTCTGTGAGGGATCCCTGACTTGCTGGCCGCCCCCTCTGTCTCCTCATCCAATTGGCGACATCCTGGTCCCTCCGGGGCCACAGCAGCATCCAAAAACCCTAACCGCGACCTTTGCAGCTAGCAAGGCTTTTTTGCGGTCTTTCTGCGTGGGAACACCTCTTTAAGCTTCTTCACGACGTGCGACATCCATCCTCCAAAGGGGAAGTTCCTAGTCCTCTTTGTTCTTGCAGAACACAAAGCTTCTTCCATCCGGTGGCAGCTTCCTTGCACCCTGAGCTGGCATTTCCTGGGCATCTGCTCACTCTCGACACTGTCGCGACTCTTGGACTTGGTCCCCTTGTCTTACAGGTACTCAGGTCCGGAAATCCACTGTTGTTGCATTGCTCATGTTGGTCTTCCTTGCAGAATCCCCCTATGACGACTTCTGTGCTCTCTGGGGGTTGTAGGTGCACTTTACACCTACTTTTCAGGGTCTTGGGGTGGGCTATTTTTCTAACCCTCACTGTTTTCTTACAGTCCCAGCGACCCTCTACAAGCTCACATAGGTTTGGGGTCCATTCGTGGTTCGCATTCCACTTTTGGAGTATATGGTTTGTGTTGCCCCTATACCTATGTGCTCCTATTGCAATCTACTGTAACTTTACATTGCTTGCATTACTTCCTTTTTGCTATTACTGCATATTTTTGGTATTGTATACATATATCTTGTGTATATTTGGCATCCTCATACTGAGGGTACTCACTGAGATACTTTTAGCATATTGTCATAAAAATAAAGTACCTTTATTTTTAGTATATCTGTGTATTGTGTTTTCTTATGATATTGTGCATATGACACCAGTGGTATAGTAGGAGCTTTGCATGTCTCCTAGTTCAGTCTAAGCTGCTCTGCTATAGCTACCTTCTATCAGCCTAAGCTGCTAGAAACACCTCTTCTACACTAATAAGGGATAACTGGACCTGGTACAGAGTGTAAGTACCCCTTGGTACCCGCTACAAGCCACGCCAGCCTCCTACATCGTCTAGTTGTGGTTCCCTGGTCAGAATCTCCCTATTATGTGTACAAGGACTAGGAAGTGTTTTTATAACTGACACACCGGTGTTCTAAGAAACGCCCCTACGTAAGAATGTGTACTTTCTACGAACCCTAAAGACTAAACTCCTACCACGTCTATCGGCAATGTAACAGACTGTATCCTTGACTGAAGCACAGAGCGAGCAAGAATGTATTGTTTGAGAACTCCAGTGCTGAATTAAGCTAAACAGTGTGATAGAAGAAAATAAAACAAGACCGTGAAACTGGTTATTGAAAAATAACAGTCTGAGGCTGAAAAAAATGCATCTAGAGCAAAGTGCACAGAGGCCTAATGCTTTAAGCAAACACGCAAAGGCTATATTAAAAATGGCTACACTACAATGTTACCCCCATTTTCACTGTATGTATGTTTGTTTTTGCCTGTGTCACTGGGATCCTGCTAGCCAGGACCCCAGTGCTCATAAGTTGTGCCCTGTATGTGTTCCATGTGTGGTGCCTAACTGTATCACTGAGGCTCTGCTAACCAGAACCTCAGTGTTTGTGCTCTCTCTGCTTTCTAAAATTGTCACTGCAGGCTAGTGACTAATTTTACCAATTCTCATTGGCACACTGGTACACCCATATAATTCCCTGGTATATGGTACCTAGGTACCCAGGGTATTGGGGTTGTAGGAGATGCCTATAGGCTGCAGCATTGCTTTTGCCATCCATAGGGTGCTCAGACATTTCTTACACAGGACTGCCACTGAGGCCTGAGTGAAATAACGTCCACGTTATTTCACAGCCATTTTACACTGCACGTAAGTAACTTATAAGTCACCCATATGTCTAACCCTCACTTGGTGAAGGTTAGGTGCCAAGTTACTTAGGCCCGTATTTATACTTTTTTTAGCGCCGCATTTGCGCCGCTTTTTGACGCAAAATGGCGCAAACCTACAAAATACAATGGCATTTTGCAAGTTTGTGCAGTTTTTGCGTCAAAAAACGACGCAAATGCGGCGCAAAAAAAGTATAAATTCCGGCCTTAGTGTGTGGGCACCCTGGCACTAGCCAAGGTGCCCCCACATCGTTCAGGGCAAATTCCCCGAACTTTGTGAGTGCGGGGACACCATTACATGCATGCACAACACATAGGTCACTACCTATGTGTAGCGTCACAATGGTAACTCCGAACATGGCCATGTAACATGTCTAAGATCATGGAATTGTCCCCCCAATACCATTCTGGTATTGGGGGGACAATTCCATGATCCCCCGGGTCTCTAGCACAGAACCCGGGTGCTGGCAAACTGCCTTTCCGGGGATTCCACTGCAGTAACTGCTGCTGCCAACCCCTCAGACAGATTTCTGCCCTCCTGGGGTCTGGGCAGCCCAGTCCCAGGAAGGCAGAACAAAGGATTTCCTCTGAGAGAGGGTGTTACACCCTCCGCCCTTTGGAAATAGGTGTGAAGGGCTGGGGAGGAGAAGCCTTCCCCAGCCTCTGGAAATGCTTTGATGGGCACAGATGGTGCCCATCTCTGCATAAGCCAGTCTACACCAGTTCAGGGATCCCTCAGCCCTGCTCTGGCGCGAAACTGGACAAAGGAAAGGGGAGTGACTACTCCCCTGACCTACACCTCCCCGGGGAGGTGCCCAGAGCGCCTCCAGTGTGGCCCACACCTCTGCCACCTTGGATTCTGAGGTGTTGGGGCACAATGGACTGCTATGAGTGGCCAGTGCCAGCAGGTGAAGTCAGAGACCCCTCCTGATAGGTTCTTACCTCTCTTGGTAGCCAAACCTCCTTTCTTGGTAGCCAAACCTCCTTTTCTGGCTATTTAGGGTTTCTCCTCTGGGCTATACCTCAGATAACAAATGCAAGAGCTCACCAGAGTTCCTCTGCAGTTTCCTCTTCGACTTCTGCCAAGGATCGACCGCTGACTGCTCCAGGACGCCTGCAAAACCGCAACAAAGTAGCAAGAAGACTACGAGCAACATTGTAGCGCCTCATCCTGCCGGCTTTCTCGACTGTTTCCTGGTGGTGTATGCTCTGAGGGCTGTCTGCCTTTACCCTGCATCACTGGAAGCCAAGAAGAAATCTCCAGTGGGTCGAAGGACTCTTCCCCCTGCTAACGCAGGCACCAAAAGACTGCATCACCGGTCCTCTTGGTCCCCTCTCATCCTGACGAGCGTGGTCCCTGGAACACAGGAGCTGGGTCCAAGTGTCTCCCACAGTCCAGTGGCCCTTCTGTTCAAATTTGGTGGAGGTAAGTCCTTGCCTCCCCACGCCAGACAGCAAACCTGTGTACTGCGTGATTTGCAGCTGCTCCATCTTCTGTGCACTTCTCCAAGGATTCCTTTGTGCACAGCCTAGCCTGGGTCCCCAGCACTCCATCCTGCAGTGCTCAACCCGCTGAGGTGGACTCCGACATCGTGGGACCCTCCTTTTGTGACTCTGGGTTCACAGATCTTTTAAGTGCCTGCTCCGGTACTTCTGCGGGTGCTGGCTGCTTCTGTGGGGGCTCTCTGAGTTGCTGAGCGCCACCTCTGTCTCCTCCTCCAAGGGGCGACATCCTTGTCCTTCCTGGTCCCCAGCAGCACCCAAAACCCTCTACCGCAACCCTTGCAGCTAGCAAGGCTTGCTTGCGGTATTTCTGTGTCGAAACACTTCTGCAACATCCAACACGCCGTGGGACATCTTCCATCCAAAGAAGAAGTTCCTAGCCCTTTTCGTTGTTGCAGAATCTTCGGCTTCTTCCACCCGAGGCAGCCCTTTTGCACCTTCATCTGGGGTTTCCTGGGCTCATGCCTCCCCCGGACACTATCGCGACTCTTGGACTTGGTCCCCTTCCTTTTCAGGTCCTCGTCCTCAGGTCCAGGAATCCGTCTTCAGTGTTTTGCTTGTGCTTGTGGTTCTTGCAGAATCCCCTTATCACGACTATTGTTTCTTTCTGGGATAGTCGGGTAACTTTACTCCTACTTTCTAGGGTCTTGGGGTGGGGTATTTAGGACACCCTTACTGTTTGCTCACAGTCCCCGCAACCCTCTACAATCTCTCATAGGCCTGGGGTCCATTTATGATTCGCATTCCCCTTTTGGAGTATATGGTTTGTGTTGCCCCTAGACCTATGTTTTCCTATTGCATCAAATTGTGATTCTACATTGTTTGCACTACTTTTCTTACTGTTACTTACCTATTTTGGGTTTGTGTACACATAACTTGTGTATATTACTTATCTCCTAAGTGAGGGTATTCTCTGAGATACTTTTGGCATATTATCACTAAAACAAAGTTCCTTTATTTTTAGTAACTTTGAGTATTGTGTTTTCTTATGATATTGTGCTATATGATATAAGTGGTATAGTAGGAGCTTTGCATGTCTCCTACTTGAGCCTAAGCTGCTTTGCCATAGCTACCTTCTATCAGCCTAAACTGCTAGAAATACCTCTATTCTACTAATAAGGGATAACTGGACATGGCACAGAGTGTAAGTACCTTAAGGCACCCACTACAAGCCAGGCCAGCCTCCTACAGGTACCCAGGGTATTGGGGTTGCAGGAGATCCCTATGGGCTGCAGCATTTCTTTTGCCACCCATAGGGAGCTCAGACAATTCTTACACAGGACTGCCACTACAGCCTGGGTGAAATAACGTCCACGTTATTTCACAGCCATTTTACACTGCACTTAAGTAACTTAGAAGTCACCTATATGTCTAACCCTCACTTGGTGAAGGTTAGGTACAAAGTTACTAAGTGTGAGGGTACCCTGGCACTAGCCAAGGTGCCCCCACATTGTTCAGGGCAATTTCCCCAGAGTTTGTGAGTGTGGGGACACCATTTCACGGGTGAACTACATATAGGTCAATACCTATGTGTAGCGTCGCAGTGGTAACTCCGAACATGGCCATGTAACATGTCTAGGATCATGGATTAATCCCATACATCCCCGGGGCTCCAGCACGGCCCGGTGTAGGAGGCTGGCCTGGCTTGTAGTGGGTACCAAGGGGTACTTACACTCTGTACCAGGTCCAGTTATCCCTTATTAGTGTAGAAGAGGTGTTTCTAGCAGCTTAGGCTGATAGAAGGTAGCTATAGCAGAGCAGCTTAGGTGAAGAGAGAGATGCAGAGGAACTCGGATGAGCAATTGCATTCGTTATCTAAAGAATTCCCCAAAGCAGAGACCCTAAATAGTCAGAAAAGGAGGTTTGGCTACCTAGGAAGGAGGAGAGGCTAGCAACACAGGTAAGAGCCTATCAGAAGGAGTCTCTGATGTCACCGGCTGGCACTGGCCACTCAGAGCAGTCCAGTGTGCCAGCAGCACCTCTGTTTTCAAGATGGCAGAGGTCTGGAGCACACTGGAGGAGCTCTGGGCACCTCCCCTGGGAGGTGCAGGTCAGGGGAGTGGTCACTCCCCTTTCCTTTGTCCAGTTTCGCGCCAGAGCAGGGCTGGGGGATCCCTGAATCGGTGTAGACTGGCTTATGCAGAGATGTGCACCATCTGTGCCCATCAAAGCATTTCCAGAGGCTGGGGGAGGCTACTCCTCCCTAGCCCTGACACCTTTTTCCAAAGGGAGAGGGTGTAACACCCTCTCTCTGAGTACGTCCTTTGTTCTGCCTTCCTGGGTCAAGCCTGGCTGGACCCCAGGAGGGCAGAAACCTGTCTGAGGGGTTGGCAGCAGCAGCAGCTGCAGCTGCAGTGAAACCCCAGGAAAGGTAGTTTGGCATTACCCGGGTCTGTGCTAGAGATCTTCAGCTTCTACTGTCCAGTAGCAACTTCTTTGCACCCACAGCTGGCATTTCCTGGGCATCTGCCCACTCTCGACTTGATCGTGACTTTTGGACTTGGTCCCCTTGTTCCAATCAATCAATCAATCAATAATTTATAAAGCGCGCTATGTACCCATTAGGGTTTTGAGGCGCTGGGGGGGGGGGTGCTGCTATCGTTCGAAGAGCCATGTCTTGAGGAGTTTCCTGAAGGTGAGGAGGTCCTGGGTCTGGCGTAGTGAGGTAGGGAGTGCGTTCCAGGTCTTGGCGGCGAGGTAGGAGAAGGATCTGCCGCCAGAGGTCTTGCGCTGGATTCGGGGGAAGGTGGCGAGGGCAAGGTTGGCAGACCGTAGTTGACGTGAGGGAACGTAGAAGTTGAGTCTGGTGTTCAGGTAGGTGGGTTCCGGTGTCGTGTAGAGCCTTGTGTGCGTGGGTGAGGAGTTTAAAGGTGATCCTCTTGTCCGCGGGGAGCCAGTGGAGGTCCCTCAGGTGAGGGGAGATGTGACGTCGGCGGGGTATGTCGAGGATCAGGTGGGCGGATGCGTTTTGGATGCGTTGGAGTCGTTTGATGTCTTTTGTTGGGATTCCTGTGTAGAGTGCGTTGCCGTAGTCGAGTCTGCTACTGACGAGGGCTTGGGTTACCGTCTTTCTGTTTCCTGTTGGAATCCACTTGAAGATCCTGCGGAGCATGCGGAGGGTGTTAAAACAGGAGGATGAGACTGCATTGACCTGTTTGGACATGGTGAGTGCGGAGTCGAGGATGAAGCCGAGATTTCGTGCGTGGTTGGCTGGGGTGGGAGGAGGGCCTAGGGCGAATGGCCACCACGAGTCGTTCAAGGCCGAGGGGGTGCGTCCGAGGATGAGGACTTCCGTCTTGTCGGAGTTAAGTTTTAGGCGGCTGTTGCTCATCCATTCGGCGATGGATTTCAGTCCCTCGTGAAGGTTGGCTTTGGCGGTGAGAGGATCTTTGGTCAGGGAGAGGACGAGCTGGGTGTCGTCGGCGTAGGAGATGATGCTGAGGTTGTGCTGGCGGGCCAGTTGTGCGAGGGGGGCCATGTAGACGTTGAATAGCGTTGTGCTTAGTGAGGAGCCTTGGGGGACGCCGCAGATGAGGTTGGTGGCTTTGGAGTGGAAAGGTGAGAGTCGGACCCTCTGGGTTCTGCCGGAGAGAAAGGAGGAGATCCAGTTGAGGGCTTTGTCTTGGATGCCGGCTTCGTGTAGACGGGTTAGTAGGGTGCGGTGGCAGACTGTATCGAAGGCGGCTGATAGGTCTAAGAGGATCAGGGCTGAGGTTTCGCCGTTGTCCATTTGTAGTCTGATGTCATCTGTGGCGGCGAGGAGTGCAGTCTCTGTGCTGTGGTTTCGTCTGAACCCGGATTGGGAGGGGTCTAGGATGGAGTTGTCTTCTAGGTAGTGGGCGAGCTGTGTGTTGACGATCTTCTCGATGACTTTTGCTGGAAAAGGGAGGAGGGAGATTGGACGGAAGTTTTTGAGATCGTTGAGGTCAGCCTTAGGTTTCTTGAGGAGAGGTTGGATTTCTGCGTGCTTCCAGCTGTCCGGGAAGGTAGCTGTGTTGAAGGAAAGGTTGATGATCTTGTGGAGTATGGGGGCGATGGCGACGTCGGCTTTGTTGAAAACGTGATGTGGGCAGGGGTCAGATGGAGATCCTGAGTGGATGGAGTTCATGGTTTTAAGGGTTTCGGCGTCGTCTACTTGGGTCCAGGTGGTGATGTGGTCGGCGTGGGAGGAGTTGTTGGGGGTGTGGTCTGGTGGAGGTGAGGTGTTGAAGCTGTCGTGGATGGCTGCGATTTTCTGGTAGAAGAAGGTGGAGAGATCGTCGCAGAGTTTCTGGGATGGAGGGATGTCGTTGACGTTGTCGTTGGGGTTGGAGAGTTCCTTCACAATGCTGAAGTGTTCCTTGCAGTCGTGAGCGTTGTTGTTAAGGCGTTCTGTGAAGTGGGAGCGCTTGGCGAGTCGGATCAGTTGGTGGTGTTTCCGGTTGGCTTCCTTGAGGGTAGCAAGGTTCTCGGGTGTACGCTCGAGGATCCATTTTTTCTTGAGTTTCTGGCAGGTGCGTTTGGAGGTGGTTAGTTTGTCTGTGAACCAGGCTGGTTTTTTCTTTTCTTGGTTGGCGGTGGGTTTCTTGAGTGGGGCTAGGATGTTGGCGCAGTTGAGGATCCATTGTTGGAGGTTGATGGCGGCGGAGTCCGGGTCGGTGGGGTCGGGTGGAGGGTTTTTGGCGAGGTTGTTGGTGAGTTGGTCTTCGGTGACTTTTCCCCAGCGGCGTTGAGGCGGAAGAGGGGTGCGGTGGTGTTCGGTGTTTTTCTTGAAGGAGAAATGGACGCAGTGATGGTCGGTCCAGTGGAGTTCGGAGGTGTGGCTGAAAGAGATGTGGTTGCTTGAAGTGAAGAGTGGGTCAAGGGTGTGGCCGGCGATGTGGGTGGGAGTGTTGACCAGTTGACGGAGTCCGAGGTTGGAGAGGTTGGTGGTCAGTGATGCGGTGTTGACGTCATTGTTGTTCTCCAGGTGGAAGTTTAGGTCTCCTAGGAGGATGTAGTCTGAAGAGGCGAGGGCGTGGGTGCTTGCGAGGTCGGAGACGGTGTCGCTGAAGAGGGCTCTTGGTCCCGGAGGACGGTATATGAGGGTTCCTCTGAGGGTAGTGTTGGGGTCCGTGTGAATCTGGAAGTGGAGGTGTTCGGCTGTTTTGAGGGTGTCGTCCGTGTGGGTATTGATCTTGAGGGTAGCTTTGTGGGCGATGGCTATTCCTCCGCCGATTCCGTTGGTGCGATCTCTTCTGGTGATCTTGTAGCCGTCAGGGATGGCGATGTCAGGGGCCGAGGAGTCGTTCCACCAGGTTTCGGTCAGGAAGGCTACGTCTGGGGCGTTGCTGTCGAGCAGGTCCCAGAGTTCTATGACGTGCTTTCGTGTGGAGCGTGTGTTGAGGAGGATGCAGTGCAGATGGTTAGTGTTGGTTGTTGCTGGCTTCGTTGTTCTGTTGCAGGTGAAGTTGCAGGTACCCTCGTCTGGAAATCCATCGTTGTAGCATTGCTGGTTTTGGTCTTTCCTGCAGAATTCCCCTATCACGACTTCTGTGCTCTTTGGGGAACTTTAGTGCACTTTGCACTCACTTTTCAGGGTCTTGGGGTGGGCTATTTTTCTAAGCCTCACTGTTTTCTTACAGTCCCAGCGACCCTCTACAAGGTCACATAGGTTTGGGGTCCATTCGTGGTTCGCATTCCACTTTTGGAGTATATGGTTTGTGTTGCCCCTATCCCTATGTGTCCCCATTGCATCCTATTGTAACTATACATTGTTTGCACTGTTTTCTATTGCTATACTTCATATTTTTGGTATTGTGTACATATATCTTGTGTATATTTGCTATCCTCATACTGAGGGAACTCACTGAGATACTTTTGGCATATTGTCATAAAAATAAAGTACCTTTATTTTTAGTATATCTGTGTATTGTGTTTTCTTATGATATTGTGCATATGACACTAGTGGTACTGTAGGAGCT
This sequence comes from Pleurodeles waltl, assembly GCF_031143425.1. NCBI lineage: Eukaryota > Metazoa > Chordata > Amphibia > Caudata > Salamandridae > Pleurodeles > Pleurodeles waltl. Next base: position 690,869,925 of record NC_090448.1, on the reverse strand, counting down.
TCACTCGTCTCCTAGTTCAGCCTAGGCTGCTCTGCTAAGCTACCTTTTCTATCAGCCTAAGCTGCTAGACACCCCTATACACTAATAAGGGATACCTGGGACTGGTGCAAGGTGTAAGTACCCCTTGGTACTCACTACAAGCCAGTCCAGCCTCCTACATTGGTTGTGCAGCGGTGGGATAAGTACTTTGCAACTACTTACCACTTTTGTCATTGTACTTTTCATAAGAGAAAAATATACAAAACAAGTTCAGTGTATGTACACCTAACCAAAAAGTTTTGATTTTCTTCTCTCACTTCTTTTCTAAGTACTGAAAAGTACCTCTAAACTTTCTAAAAAGTTCTTAAAAAGTTTTAAAAGTTTTTTTCTGTCTTTCCAAAAGTTCTGAAAATCTTTTTTCTCACTTTTTCTATCCCTTAAACACTGTCTAAAATGTCTGGTACAGGCCAAACTCTTGATCTGTCCAACATAGCTTATGACAACCTTAGCTGGAAGGAAGCAAGGAGTCTCTGTGTAGATAGAAGTTTAGGGGTAGGGAAGAATCCCTCAAGACAACTGTTGGTTAATATGCTCATTGAACAAGATAAGACCTTAGGTGGCACTTCTGGTGAGAAATTAGCTGATGGTTCCCACTCTGATTCTGGGGCACCCCTAGCAAAAGATGTGGGAGGGAAGCTTTCCAACCTGCCCCCTAGCAAGCCACCTAGCATAGTTGGTACTGATGTGAATTCACATCACAGTAAGAGTGTTGTCTCACATCACAGTAATAGTGTTGTGTCTCATCATAGTAGAAGTATCACTTCTGTAGGCCAGAATGTTAGTGTGACATCTGTTAGGGCCAGGTCTCCTTCTGTTCATTCTCACCATTCTTCTGTTTCAAGACATGCCCTACCCACCCACCCTGGTGACAGAGTGTAAGAAAGGGAGCTCAATAGATTGAGAGTGGAACAATCCAGGCTGAAGCTCAAGAAGCAACAGCTGGATTTAGTTAGGCAGTCCTTGGAAATAGAAAGAGAAAGACAGTAATTGGGTTTAGAAACCCATGGTGGCAGCAGCAGTATTCCAAATAGTCATCCTGCAAAAGAGCATGATTCTAGGAATCTGCACAAGATAGTTCCCCCTTACAAGGAGGGGGATGACATTAACAAGTGGTTTGCTGCACTTGAGAGGGCCTGTGTTGTACAGGATGTCCCTCAAAGGCAGTGGGCTGCTATCCTATGGCTATCTTTCAGTCGAAAGGGTAGGGATAGGCTCCTTACTGTAAAAGAAAGTGAGGCCAATGATTTCAAAGTTCTTAAGAATGCACTCCAAGATCGTTATGGCTTAACCACTGAACAGTACAGGATGAAGTTCAGAGAAACCAAAAAGGAGTCTTCACAAGACTGGGTAGACTTTGTTGACCATTCAGTGAAGGCCTTGGAGGGGTGGTTACATGGTGGTTAAAGTACCTTTATTTTTAGTATATCTGTGTATTGTGTTTTCTTATGATATTGTGCATATGACACTAGTGGTACTGTAGGAGCTTCACTCGTCTCCTAGTTCAGCCTAGGCTGCTCTGCTAAGCTACCTTTTCTATCAGCCTAAGCTGCTAGACACCCCTATACACTAATAAGGGATACCTGGGACTGGTGCAAGGTGTAAGTACCCCTTGGTACTCACTACAAGCCAGTCCAGCCTCCTACATTGGTTGTGCAGCGGTGGGATAAGTACTTTGCAACTACTTACCACTTTTGTCATTGTACTTTTCATAAGAGAAAAATATACAAAACAAGTTCAGTGTATGTACACCTAACCAAAAAGTTTTGATTTTCTTCTCTCACTTCTTTTCTAAGTACTGAAAAGTACCTCTAAACTTTCTAAAAAGTTCTTAAAAAGTTTTAAAAGTTTTTTTCTGTCTTTCCAAAAGTTCTGAAAATCTTTTTTCTCACTTTTTCTATCCCTTAAACACTGTCTAAAATGTCTGGTACAGGCCAAACTCTTGATCTGTCCAACATAGCTTATGACAACCTTAGCTGGAAGGAAGCAAGGAGTCTCTGTGTAGATAGAAGTTTAGGGGTAGGGAAGAATCCCTCAAGACAACTGTTGGTTAATATGCTCATTGAACAAGATAAGACCTTAGGTGGCACTTCTGGTGAGAAATTAGCTGATGGTTCCCACTCTGATTCTGGGGCACCCCTAGCAAAAGATGTGGGAGGGAAGCTTTCCAACCTGCCCCCTAGCAAGCCACCTAGCATAGTTGGTACTGATGTGAATTCACATCACAGTAAGAGTGTTGTCTCACATCACAGTAATAGTGTTGTGTCTCATCATAGTAGAAGTATCACTTCTGTAGGCCAGAATGTTAGTGTGACATCTGTTAGGGCCAGGTCTCCTTCTGTTCATTCTCACCATTCTTCTGTTTCAAGACATGCCCTACCCACCCACCCTGGTGACAGAGTGTAAGAAAGGGAGCTCAATAGATTGAGAGTGGAACAATCCAGGCTGAAGCTCAAGAAGCAACAGCTGGATTTAGATAGGCAGTCCTTGGAAATAGAAAGAGAAAGACAGTAATTGGGTTTAGAAACCCATGGTGGCAGCAGCAGTATTCCAAATAGTCATCCTGCAAAAGAGCATGATTCTAGGAATCTGCACAAGATAGTTCCCCCTTACAAGGAGGGGGATGACATTAACAAGTGGTTTGCTGCACTTGAGAGGGCCTGTGTTGTACAGGATGTCCCTCAAAGGCAGTGGGCTGCTATCCTATGGCTATCTTTCAGTCGAAAGGGTAGGGATAGGCTCCTTACTGTAAAAGAAAGTGAGGCCAATGATTTCAAAGTTCTTAAGAATGCACTCCAAGATCGTTATGGCTTAACCACTGAACAGTACAGGATGAAGTTCAGAGAAACCAAAAAGGAGTCTTCACAAGACTGGGTAGACTTTGTTGACCATTCAGTGAAGGCCTTGGAGGGGTGGTTACATGGCAGTAAAGTTGCTGACTATGAAAGCCTGTATAACTTAATCCTGAGAGAGCATATTCTTAATAATTGTGTGTCTGATTTGTTGCACCTGTATCTAGTGGACTCAGATCTGACCTCTCCCCAAGAATTGGGAAAGAAGGCAGACAAACGGGTCAGAACAAGAGTGAACAGAAAAGTTCATACAGGTGGTGACAAGGATGGCAAGAAGAAAGATGGTGAGAAATCTCAAGATAAGCATGGGGATAAGGGTAAAACCAAAGATCCCACTTCAAATCTTAAACACTCTTCAGGGGTGGGGATAAAACAAATTCTTCCTCTTCTTCTCAACCTACACAATTTAAAAAGCCTTGGTGCTTTGTGTGTAAAAACAGAGGCCATAGGCCAGGGGATAAGTCCTGTCCAGGTAAACCCCCTGAGCCTACCACCACTAATACATCAAGCTCTAGTGCCCCTAGCAGTAGTGGTACTAGTGGTGGGACTGCTGTGCTGGCAACAGTCAAACTAAGGGTGTAGTTGGGTTCACTTATGGGTCCATCATAGAAACTGGGGTAGTCAGTCCCAAGACAGTTTCTGTCACACCTAGTGGCATTGGCCTTGCCACACTGGCTGCTTGTCCCCTTACAATGGATAAGTACAGGCAGACAGATTTAATAAATGGTGTTGAGGCCTTGGCCTACAGGGACACAGGTGCCAGTATCACTTTGGTGACTGAAAACCTAGTGCCTCCTGAACAACACATCATTGGACAACAGTATAACATTATTGATGTCCATAACTCCACTAAGTTTCTTCCCTTAGCTATAATTCAGTTTAGTTGGGGTGGAGTTACTGGCCCTAAGCAGGTGGTAGTGTCACCTAGCTTACCTGTAGATTGTCTCTTAGGTAATGACCTAGAGACCTCAGGTTGGGCTGAGGTAGAGTTTTATGCCCATGCAGCCATGCTGGGCATCCCAGAGGAATTGTTCTCTCTCATTTCTACTGAAATGAAAAAGCAAAGGAGAGAAGGCCTGAAAACTCAGGATCCCTCTCCATCAACAGGTAAAAAGGGTATCACAGTATCCCCTAACCATCCTGCCATTCAGGATACCATTCCTGTGGTGGGAGAAACCTCTCCTGGGGTGGCACCTGTTCCAAGGGAAACATCAGCTGGCATAGCTGTACTCCCTGAGGTGGAAGTACCTCTCTGTGGGATAACTAACATTGGTGAGGAAAAGAGCACCATTTTAGTTAACATGGAACATCCCTCCAACCCTCCCAGAGAAACTTTAGTGCAGAAACCCTGCACTGCCTCACAACACTTAGGACAGCATCCCTACCCTAGTGTGGAGCTAATAGGACAGCATCCCTGCCCTGCTCCAAATCAAGAGAAACAGCATCCCTGTTCTCTCTTCCAGCCATATGGACAAAGTTTTTGCCCAGCTATGGCTTTACTGAGACAGCATCCCTGTCTGGCATTTTCATCACTACAAATAGGTTCAGTGGACAATTCCCACTGCTCTAAACTAAAACTTACTGATAGAAACTCTGAAAATACATCTTCACATTGTTGCTTAGCTAAAAAACTTCAAACAGGGTGGTTTACATCCCCACAGGGAAGTAACCATATAGTGGATGATAAAGGGAGTAACCAGTCTATTGCAGAGCTACTCTCTACTTATCACCACTTAGACAATAAAGTCTCAACTGGCCAAGGTTAGCCTTATTGTCCTTCGTTTGGGGGGGTTTGTGTGAGAAAGTAGCCTCTTTCTAGCCTTGTTACCCCCACTTTTGGCCTGTTTGTGAGTGTATGTCAGGGTGTTTTCACTGTCTCACTGGGATCCTGCTAGCCAGGGCCCAGTGCTCATAGTGAAAACCCTATGTTTTCAGTATGTTTGTTATGTGTCACTGGGACCCTGCTAGTCAGGACCCCAGTGCTCATAAGTTTGTGACCTATACAGTATGTATGTGTTCCCTGTGTGATGCCTAACTGTTTCACTGAGGCTCTGCTAACCAGAACCTCAGTGGTTATGCTCTCTCTGTACAAATTGTCACTAACAGGCTAGTGACCAATTTCACCAATTTACATTGGCATACTGGAACACCCTTATATTTCCCTAGTATATGGTACTGAGGTACCCAGGGTATTGGGGTTCCAGGAGATCCCTATGGGCTGCAGCAATTCTTTTGCCACCCATAGGGAGCTCTGACAATTCTTACACAGGCCTGCCACTGCAGCCTGAGTGAAATAACGTCCACGTTATTTCACAGCCATTTTACACTGCACTTAAGTAACTTATAAGTCACCTATATGTCTAACCTTTACCTGGTAAAGGTTGGGTGCTAAGTTACTTAGTGTGTGGGCACCCTGGCACTAGCCAAGGTGCCCCCACATTGTTCAGGGCCAATTCCCCGGACTTTGTGAGTACGGGGACACCATTACACGCGTGCACTACATATAGGTCACTACCTATGTGTAGCTTCACAATGGTAACTCCGAATATGGCCATGTAACATGTCTAAGATCATGGAATTGCCCCACCAATGCCATCCTGGTATTGGGGAGACAATCCCATGATTCCCCGGGTCTCTAGCACAGACTGCCAAACTGCCTTTCCTGGGGTTTCACTGCAGCTGCTGCTGCTGCCAACCCCTCAGACAGGTTTCTGCCCTCCTGGGGTCCAGCCAGGCTTGACCCAGGAAGGCAGAACAAAGGACTTCCTCAGAGAGAGGGTGTTACACCCTCTCCCTTTGGAATAAGGTGTCAGGGCTGGGGAGGAGTAGCCTCCCCCAGCCTCTGGAAATGCTTTGATGGGCACAGATGGTATAAGCCAGTCTACATCGGTTCAGGGATCCCCCAGCCCTGCTCTGGCGCGAAACTGGACAAAGGGAAGGGGAGTGACCACTCCCCTGACCTGCACCTCCCCTGGGAGGTGCCCAGAGCTCCTCCAGTGTGCTCCAGACCTCTGCCATCTTGGAAACAGAGGTGCTGCTGGCACACTGGACTGCTCTGAGTGGCCAGGGCCAGCAGGTGACGTCAGAGACTCCTTCTGATAGGCTCCTTCAGGTGTTGCTAGCCTATCCTCTCTCCTAAGTAGCCAAACCCTCTTTTCTGGCTATTTAGGGTCTCTGCTTTGGGGAATTCCTTAGATAACGAATGCAAGAGCTCATCAGAGTTCCTCTGCATCTCTCTCTTCACCTTCTGCCAAGGAATCGACTGCTGACCGCGCTGGAAGCCTGCAAAACTGCAACAAAGTAGCAATGACGACTACTGCGACACTGTAACGCTGATCCAGCCGCCTTCTCGACTGTTTTCCTGGTGGTGCATGCTGTGGGGGTAGTCTACCTCCTCTCTGCACTAGAAGCTCTGAAGAAATCTCCTGTGGGTCGACGGAATCTTCCCCCTGCAACCGCAGGCACCAAAGAACTGCATCACCGGTCCTCTGGGTCTCCTCTCATCACGACGAGCGAGTTCCCTTGAACTCCGCAACTCTGTCCAAGTGACTCCCACAGTCCAGTGACTCTTCAGTCCAAGTTTGGTGGAGGTAAGTCCTTGGCTCCCCACGCCAGACTGCATTGCTGGGAACCGCGTGTTTTGCAGCTACTCCGGCTCCTGTGCACTCCACGAAGATTTCCTTTGTGGACAGCCAAGCCTGGGTCCACGGCACTCTAACCTGCATTGCACGACCTCCTGAGTTGTCCTCCAGCGGTGTGGGACTCTCTTGTGCAACTTCGGGTGAGCACCGTTTCACTCCACTTTGTAGTGCCTGTTCTGGCACTTCTGCGGGTGCTGCCTGCTTCTGAGAGGGCTCCTTGTCTTGCTGGGTGCCCCAGCTGTCCCCTGACGCAATTGGTGACATCCTGGTCCCTCCTGGGCCACAGCAGCATCCAAAAACCCTAACCACAAGCTTTGCAGCTAGCAAGGCTTGTTTGTGGTCTTTCTGCGGGCAAACACTTCTGCACGACTCTTCACGACGTGGGCCAGCTATCCTCCAAAGGGGAAGTTTCTAGCCCTTGTCGTTCTTGCAGAATCTTCAGCTTCTACTGTCCAGTAGCAGCTTCTTTGCACCCACAGCTGGCATTTCCTGGGCATCTGCCCACTCTCGACTTGATCGTGACTTTTGGACTGCAGAATTCCCCTATCACGACTTCTGTGCTCTTTGGGGAACTTTAGTGCACTTTGCACTCACTTTTCAGGGTCTTGGGGTGGGCTATTTTTCTAAGCCTCACTGTTTTCTTACAGTCCCAGCGACCCTCTACAAGGTCACATAGGTTTGGGGTCCATTCGTGGTTCGCATTCCACTTTTGGAGTATATGGTTTGTGTTGCCCCTATCCCTATGTGTCCCCATTGCATCCTATTGTAACTATACATTGTTTGCACTGTTTTCTATTGCTATACTGCATATTTTTGGTATTGTGTACATATATCTTGTGTATATTTGCTATCCTCATACTGAGGGAACTCACTGAGATACTTTTGGCATATTGTCATAAAAATAAAGTACCTTTATTTTTAGTATATCTGTGTATTGTGTTTTCTTATGATATTGTGCATATGACACTAGTGGTACTGTAGGAGCTTCACTCGTCTCCTAGTTCAGCCTAAGCTGCTCTGCTAAGCTACCTTTTCTATCAGCCTAAGCTGCTAGACACCCCTATACACTAATAAGGGATACGTGGGCCTGGTGCAAGGTGTAAGTACCCCTTGGTACTCACTACAAGCCAGTCTAGCCTCCTACACTCGTGTGTAATGGTGTCCCCGCACTCACAAAGTCCGGGGAATTTGCCCTGAACGATGTGGGGGCACCTTGGCTTGTGCCAGGGTGCCCACACACTAAGTAACTTTCCACCCAACCTTCACCAGGTGAAGGTTAGACATATAGGTGACTTATAAGTTACTTAAGTGCAGTAGTAAATGGCTGTGAAATAACATGGACATTATTTCACTTGGGCTGCACTGGCAGGACCGTGTAAGAATTGTCAGAGCTCCCTATGGGTGGCAAAAGAAATGCTGCAGCCCATAGGGATCTCCTGGAACCCCAATACCCTGGGTACCTCAGTACCATATACTAGGGAATTATAAGGGTGTTCCAGTATGCCAATGTGAATTGGTGAAATTGGACACTAGCCTGTTAGTGACAATTTGTAAAGAAGAGAGAGCATAACCACTGAGGTTCTGGTTAGCAGAGCCTCAGTGAGACAGTTAGGCATCATACAGGGAACACATACATATAGGCCACAAACATATTAGCACTGGGGTCCTGGCTAGCAGGGTCTCAGTGACACATAAGAAACATACTGAAAACATAGGGTTTTCACTATGAGCACTGGGCCCTGGCTAGCAGGATCCCAGTGAGACAGTGAAAACACCCTGACATATACTCACAAACAGGCCAAAAGTGGGGGTAACAAGGCTAGAAAGAGGCTACTTTCTCACACCCGAGTACTGCCAAACTAGCTCTGTGGGGTTTTCTCTGCATCTACAGCTGCTGCCATCCCTCAGACAGGTTTCTGCCCCCCTGGGCCCTGGGCAGCCCAGTCCCAGGAAGGCAGAACAAAGGATTTCCTCTGAGAGAGGGTGTTACACTGTAGGAGGCTGGCCTGGCTTGTAGTGGGTACCAGAGGTACTTACACATTGTGCCAGGTCCAGTTATCCCTTATTTGTGTAGAAGAGGTGTTTCTAGCAGCTAAGGCTGATAGAAGGTAGCTATGGCAAAGCAGCTTAGGCTGAACTAGGAGACATGTAAAGCTCCTACTATACCACTGGTGTCATATGCACTATATCATAAGAAAACACAAGACACAGATATACTAAAATTAAAGGTACTTTATTTTTCTGACAACATGCCAAAAGTATCTCAGTGAGTACCCTCAGTATGAGGATGAGAAATATACACAAGATATATGTACACAATACCAAAATTATGCAGTAATAGCAAAAGGAAGTAATGCAAGCAGTGTAAAGTTACACTAAACTGCAATAGGAGCAAATAGGTATAGGGGCAACACAAACCATATGCTCCAAAAGTGGAATGCGAACCACGAATGGACCCCAAACCTATGTGAGCTTGTAGAGGGTCGCTGGGACTGTAAGAAAACAGTGAGGGTTACAAAAATAGCCCACCCCAAGACCCTGTAAGGTAGGTGTAAAGTGCACGTACAACCCCCAGAGAGCACAGAAGTCGTGATAGGGGGATTCTGCAAGGAATGCCAACACCAGCAATGCAACAACAGTGGATTTCCGGACCTGGGTACCTGTAAGACAAGGGGACCTAGTCCAAGAGTCGCAACAGTGTAGAGAGTGGGCAGGAGCCCAGAAAATGCCAGCTGAGGGTGCAAGGAAGCTGCCACTGGATGAAAGAAGCTTGGTGTTTTGCAAGAACGAAGAGCACTAGGAACCTCCCCTTTGGAGGATGGATGTCCCACGTCGTGAAGAAGCTTGCAGAAGTGTTCCCACGCAGAAAAATTGCAAACAAGCCTTGCTGGCTGCAAGGGTCACGGTTAGGGTTTTTGGATGCGGCAGTGGCCCAGGAGGGACCAGGATGTCGCCACTTGGATGGGGTGACAGAAGGAGCAGCCAGCAAGTCAGGGAGCCCTCACAGAAGCAGGCAGCACCCGCAGAAATACCGGATCAGGCACTTAGAAGAGGAGTGAACCGGAGTCCACCTGAAGTCTGAAAAGGGAGTCCCACGAAGCCGGAGGACAACTCAGAAGGTTGTGCACTGCAGGTTAGAGTGTCGGGACCCAGGCTTGGCTATGCACAAAGGAAATCCTGGAAGAGTGCACAGGAGCCGGAGCAGCTGCAAATCACGCGGTACCCAGCAATGCAGTCTAGCGTGGGGAGGCAAGGACTTACCTCCACCAAACTTGGACTGAGGAGTCACTGGACTGAGGGAGTCACTTGGACAGAGTTGCTGAGTTCCAGGGACCACGCTCGTTGTGCTGAGAGGGGACCCAGCGAACCGGTGATGCAGTCTTTTGTTGCCTACGGTTGCAGGGGGAAGATTCCGTCGACCCACGGGAGATTTCTTCAGAGCTCCTGGTGCAGAAAGGAGGCAGGCTACCCCCAGAGCATGCACCACCAGGAAACAGTTGGGAAAGCCGGCAGGATGAAGCGATACAAGGTTGCAGTAGTCTTCTTTGCTACTTTGTTGCGGTTTTGCAGGCGTTCTGAGCAGTCAGCGGTCGATCCTTTGGCAGAAGGTGAAGGGGGAGATGCAGCGAAACTCTGGTGAGCTCTTGCATTCGGTATCTGAAGAATTCCCCAAAGCAGAGACCCTAAATAGCCAGAAAAGGAGGATTGGCTACCTAGGAAGGAGGATTGGCTACTAAGAAAGGTAAGAGCCTATCAGAAGGAGTCTCTGACGTCACCTGCTGCCACTGGCCACTCAGAGCAGTCCAGTGTGCCAGCAACACCTCTGTTTCCAAGATGGCAGAGGTCTGGGGCAACTGGAGGAGCTCTGGGCACCTCCCCTGGGAGGTGCAGGTCAGGGGAGTGGTCACTCCCCTTTCCTTTGTCCAGTTTCACGCCAGAGCAGGGTGTGGTACTGAAAATTCTGGACCCGTGTTATAAACATCGTCGTATCACAACGATTTTGGTATCAGCAGACCGAGAATGATTAGAATAGTATGCACAAGCATTGTATTCATATTCGGGTAACGAAATCACCCGAATATCAGAGTTTCCGTCCTGAACCCTCGTGTTCCATTTAAACGACAGCCATTTTGTGATTGCCCTCACATAGGCCAATGTCTAATGCTGAAAACGAGTCTGAAGGACACGTACATCTTTGCTGACTCCTCTGTGACCTGGGCAAGCTGACTCCACTGCCTGAAGCCAAACCTGTTCGGCCAGTTTCTTTCCCAGTGGCCGAATGAGATTAGTATCAAGGCACAACACATCATAAAACCTTTCATCACACACAAACCATGCCTAATCTTACACACACCTGTCCCTGTTTCTTTCTTTATGACTTGCTTTACAAGGAGGAGGTGCCTGTTTATATTGGGGGTCCGTTGATATCTGATGAAAGTACTGAGCCTTGCCGGGTAATTGATTGAGGGCTGGACAAACTGAAATATGGTCTTGTCATCATAACCCTGCTATTTCTTTGTTGTGAAAATATGTGAATGGTCAACTGTAAAATAAGGAATGTTTGCCCTAAGCATAATATTTTGTATAAAAGAGAAGGTTAGCTTTGCAAGAGCAGCAGTCTCCTGAGAATATACACTGTGTTGTACTTCTAGGATACCTGTTACTGGCTGCAGCCAATAAACAAGATCTTTGACTTCACCAAGAAGACTCTGTGTTTCTGTAGTCTGAAACAGGAAGGACTCGAAGTCTTAGGGTGTGTTCCCTGGCACCACTGGGTTCTGAAAAACCCAGTACTTCAAGGGCTGGTGGATCCCTAAACCGGTGTAGACTGGCTTATGCAGAGATGGGCAGCAACTGTGCCCATCAAAGCATTTCCAGAGGCTGGGGGAGGCTACTCCTCCCCAGCAATCACACCTATTTCCAAATGGAGAGGGTGTCACAATGTGGGGGCACTTTGGCTAGTGCCAGGGTGCCCACATACTAAGGGGCATATTTATATTCCGTCTGCGCCAATTGTGCATCAAATTTTTGATGCACAATCAGCGCAAACGTTGCCCCGTATTTAAACTTTGACGCCCGAGCCCGCGGATGACAAAATTCCGCCGTGTGCATCATTTTTGGGATGTGGCAACCCGCCTTGTGTTAATTATATGCAAGGTAGGCGTTCCCATCCAAAAAATGGCCTAAACGGCTGTGCGTCGTATTTATGCTTTCGGGCAAAAACGACGCACGGCCGGGAGGCGGAGCCAGAAAATGACGCACAGCCCGATTTGCGTCAAAAATTAACGCCTGGGTCAGGGCAGGCGTTAAAATGGGGCAAACACACCTGTATATAATCAGAACACACAGAACAAACAGCAGAGCAGCAGAGCAGCAACAGGGAGCCAGGGAGCAGATGCAGAGCCCAGCAACAACAACAGCAGCTACAACAACAACAGCAGGGCTCCCAAAGGCAGCGCAGAAGGCAGGAGAGGATATTCCGCCCAAGAACAACCCTTCAGGGCCTCAGGGAACACGACATCATACAGAGGTACCGGTTGAACTGGCAGGCCATTCAGCAGCTGCTGCGAAACATTGAACAGCAGTTGGCCCCCACTTTGGTGACACCCCGCACCATCCCAACAGAAACAAAGCTGCTTGCCATACTTCATATGCTGGCAAGTGGCTCTTTTCAAACAACTGGTGCCCTGGTTGGCGGAATATCACAACCATCATTCTCCGCCTTTTTGCCCAAAGTACTGGATGCCATCATTCAACTGACACCCCGCCACATCTGCTTCCCTAACACACTTCAGAAGCAGCAGGAAACTAAACAGGGGTTCTACGCAATCAGTGGCTTCCCACACGTCCTTGGTGCAATCGACTGCACACATGTACGCCTTGTGCCACCTGCTGCAACTGAACACCTCTACCGCAACAGGAAACACACACATTCCATCAACGTGCAGGCCATAGTCGATCACCAAGGATTGATCACCAACATCGTGGCTAAATATCCTGGGAGTGTACATGACTCCTTCATCTTCTGTCACTGCACCATCAATCAACACTTCCAGGATGGACGGTATGGCAATGGACTACTTGTTGGTAAGTACAAAAACCTACATATATATACACTGCACAGCAACCCTCTAGGACACACAACACATACACCACAACAGCAACTTGTCAACAGGAACACACTGAGGTCCTGACATCACTAGCCATGTTTCTTAAGTCACCATTGAACCTGTCACACATCGGATTTTACTGTACAGCCTAATGTTAAGACATTAATGAGTGTGGTTGCCTAAATGTCACCTTGCAAATTGTAAGTGTCCCAATGACCTTTACATTAATACATTGCCTAAGTCTAAAGGTATGGGATGTCCAGGGTACTTTGATATGAACGTGTTAACAACACTTTCAATTTTAACTCTGCATGGAACTATCATCTCACCCCCAGTGAAGACACATGGACACCTGTATCACAAGTCACAATGCTAGCGAGGGCACACTGTACTGAAAATCCCAAAACATACTGCTGACAAACGGTTAGCAGACAAACACTTGTTCAGCCAAGGAAACTACACAATGCAGATGGTATAGCCTACAAGCATAGGATGTCACATTAGTACACAAAAGAGTCACAGACAACGCAAGACAACTACTGCCATTAAAGGTCTTTTCATTAGTACCATCTACATCAACATGATCCCATTCATTTTCTCTTGCAGCTGATCAGGGGTATGGCATCCAGCCATGGATTATGACACCATTTAGCAACCTGAGTACAGCTGCAGAGAGTGCATACAACGAGGCCCATAGGAGGACATGCAGCATTGTCGAGCGGACCTTTGGCATCCTCAAGTCAAGGTTCTGCTGCCTCGACATATTCCCTGTTAGCCTCCTATATTCCCCCCAGATGGTCTGTAGGATCATCCTCACATGTGCAATATTGCACAACATTTGTGTCAGAAGAAACATTCCCCTCCTGGAACCAGAGCCACACATGCCTGAAGAGGAGGAAGAGGAGGATGTTGGCCTGCAACAGGAGGGGGAACTACAGAACACAGCTGCTGGTATACGCAGGCGGCAACAGATTGTAAATAATGTCTTCTGAATATGATCGCCTTCACCACTTTTGTTAACTAATTTAAATAAACACCTATTATAATCACCATATCATGGTCTGGCTATTCCTTTTTACACACCTTCATCTCTACTTATCAGAATAAGAGTGATGCCTCATGGAGCATTGCTGAGATACTGAGTAGGACACGGAACATCCCAGAGATTATATGATGCCTAACATACAATGGTCACATACACACACACTCTTAATGACATATATCATGTACATATCTACTTTGAAGGCCTATAGCAGAGGACCACAACTATTTCACACATACATGTTGAAAGCAAGGTCCAACGCAGCATATGGCACACAACTATGACACCATCACTCATTTAGGGGAAAACAAGCCTCATACATGAGGCAGTCAATGTGCTTTGGCATCACTAACAGGAATGTCTGACAAGACCCTTGACAGCAGTTAGTCCAACTGCATCCAATATTTGCAAGGAATATCTGTGACTATAGTTCCATAGAAGCAGAACATAGACAGCACAAGTGCCACACATATGACATGCATTGAGCACATGACATTCCATGTACATGTCAGCCCATTTCCGAACTCATCACACACCCATGCACCTGGTCACAACCCACCTGTCGGAAGAGGTCCCTGGAATACAAAGATGTGTACCCTGATAATACCTCCTCTACAAACACAGACCAACATTAGCAAACCAGTGTGCTACACCCTTTACTAAGGTATGCCATTGTCAAAGAACATCTGACTGCATGGACGTCAGGTCAATTTATATACTGTCTTCTAGTTTCAAAGCCCTGTTAGCACATGTAGATTGCTTCCCCTTGTGAAACTGTCTGTTGGCCTTTAGAATGCAAGTCTCACCTACAGGACTGGTGAGAAACAGATGCAGCCCACACCTGTGAATACCTCCATGCACACCACCCATTACAAAAAGCACTGACTCTGATGATGCCTGGAACAGCATTGTAGTAGCCATTATGTCAAATACATCGTCAACCATTGATAGTAATTAAGCCGCGTAACACAGCCCTTGGGTTCATTTGTCACCTTCAAAAACACAGGACATACACAGATTGACATGTCAACTGTCTAGTTTGTCCTCCAAACAGTCTCAGTCAGACCACTGATTATGTAACTTGTCCAGTAGCTGGCTCCTGAATCATCTTGCATTCTGTCCGCCTGACTGGCAACTGTCTGTGCGTCACACTAAAGTATCCCTGTGTCTACATATGTACCACACTTGCGTTGGCAAACCTGCCATTCATCAGGGGGCATTGGGCATGGGCTTCTACCATGCATACACAAATACATTGTATAGCATCATCTGCCTTTTAACTGTACCATCTGAGTTAAATCCTCTTGGAAATGCAAAATTCATGGCCTATCCCTTTTCTGGGTTGCATTTATGCATGAATGACAAAGTGTGACAGGGTCCCAGGGTCATAGGCAGGGCTTGGGTACGGGGCTTTCAGCACATCCAGCAACCTCTGATAATGTACATGACTAATACACAAATGTCAGAACCATGACAGTTTTCACACACAGCATCACAGTGCGCAGAACATAGTGATGGGCCGTGTGTGCTGAATAGCTGCTAGAATAAACAGCACAGAGGCTATGATGTTCCCAGATGCAGTGGGAAGCGCAGAGGCCAACCTGTGTACAAATGTTGTAATAACACCTGCCGGAACATGACAATTGAGACATTATCTCACTCAGCACACCAAGGTTGCCCTGTTGACTGTCTCATTACACGTCTTTAGTGACAGGGTGGGACCATCCACATGTTGGTTCACATGTCCACATCTACTTTACTCACATTGATCAACAAAGGATACTCAGTAGTTACAGGAATAGCTGCCACTGACTTATGATGAGTCCTGGTCCGAACTGTGACAAATTACATCCCCAAAAATCTACAGGATCATCATTGGAGCACACACATGAACAAGACACCTATGTGCAAATGATCACTGGAAATATGTGGACACGTGCTGTCTTGTATGCTGGTCCACCACAGCCACTTGATAGTTGGGTCTTACTTCTATGGCCTCAACTGTGGTGTCATCATACATATGAGATTGACCCTTGTCTGTCTGTGCAAACAACATGGTACCCACTTCCTCAATGCATGTGTATGACTCACTGTGGGATTCATCAACTAGTGCCTAGGAAGCTCTTACCAATACTCTAGGACACAGGATGTAGAAATTGTGGACCTTTGACATGAACATGTGTCTGCCATCCATCTGGTGCCTGCTACGTCACATGTGGTGTCTACGTGACCCTAAAACTTGGAAGTATACTTTGCCGGTGTTGTTACATGTATGACTAACACATGCCCTTGCTCATTCCAATTTTTACTTGCATCTTAGGGTTGGACACATGGATGTCACATTCATACAACCAAATGTACAATAATGCTTCATGTGATGTACACACACACCTGGTCAACCAACAAATTAGTTGTCAAAGCACACACTTTGAGCCAAAGGCAATTAGGTATTGTACATATGTTCGTCACATTGCTATCCTCTCCTTATGGCAAACATGCACAATTTGTGCCATACATATATGTGGGCCACACATATGACCATCTATGACGTCAGCCAACTGTAAACATACTGTGAAGGGTGTAGTGGATGATGTTCCGCTGCAGTATGATGTCACACATGTGAACATACACCATCAACACCATACTGTCTTCAATTAGCCAATCTCTGATGTGTTCCAAATGTAAATTAACCAAAAAACATGTAAAAATGACCCAAACCAGTTAATGCACTGTAATTGTGACGTCCCTAGCGGTGTGCGTCATTTTTTGTTGCACAAAACTGTAGTTGCGTCGTTTTTTTTACGCACAGGAGTGAAATAGAGCCCGCATCCAGATATTTGTACAGTCCATGTATCATTATGTGGATGCAGGTTAATATTCACGTCTGTGCGTCAAAAAAAATGACGCAAATACAGTTTTGTGCAACAAAAAATGACGCATAACGCGAAAAAGGCAGAACTTTTCATTCAGGAAGTGATGTAATAGGATATCCTGTTTACAGATCTTGTACAGTGGGTGTACTTTCACTTTCACTTTGCAGTCTATGATCCTTCTAGACTGTGTGGCTGTGTAGAGAGTGTTGTCCAGAGATTTTGTGCTGTATTTGTCCTGTGTGCTATCTGTAAAGTCCTTTTGTGAAATAAATTTTGTTTGTGTATACTGTAGTACTGTGTTTTGTCTACATTTGTCCATTTATCTTGTGTATTTCTTGTTTGTGGGAGTCTGTTGTGGGTAGTGTTAATTTGGGGATAGTTGGGCTCTTTTAGTGTTTAGGTTTACATTTTTTCTGTCTTTTTACACCTACTTTCACCCATTTCCCCTTTCTATTTTTTTTACCCCTATTCCTTCTCTTCAATTAGAAGTATGTCAGGTAGGCCACGTCTTGGCAGGATGGGGGAAGAGGAGTTGGGGGGCTTCATCTGGCTGGTGACACATTTCTTACCGCTCATGATCCAGGCAGGGGGCAGGGTCATACAGGGCTACCCGACAGAGGCGCGCAGAATCCGGTGGGGAAAGGTTCTGCATCACCTGCAGCGTGTGTAATCCAGCCAGAGGAGTGACCACCAGCTGAAGCACCGGTGGGCTGACCTCATCACCAGGGAGCAGGATCTCTTGGACCACCTGGGAATCATGATTGATGGCACTGTTGGTGAGTACGACTATTGTTGTTGTGCACAAATGAATGCTGTGTTGTGACATCAGTGGATTAGTGCAATGTCTGCCAGCTAACTTGATGACTGTGTGTAATTTTGGGGACATATAAGGGGATCATTGATGCACTATGTCAAGGATCACAATTGGTAGCACGTGCATCTGACAGGCCCTGGTGTCATTGCTCATGGCTGCCACTGCACAGGGCACATCATAACCATGATATAGGGAAGATTTGACCAGCAAGTAATAGGGAAGCCCGTCAGACAAGCAGGGTTCAATTCCCAGACCTGACAGATGACACACTCAATCTCTCAGCAAGAATCTGTGCATTAATCACTTTTTTCTTGCAGTTTTCCTTCCAAATCCTGCAACCCCTTCACCACATATACAGTCCAATCATTCTTCGATACTCATTCACTCAGTCATTCCACTAATCCATTCTACAGGCTCAACAAAAACCAACAAGAACAAGAGCTAGTTCAGCAAGCAGATTTAAAGCCTCTCTTTGGATTTATGTTGATGCTGCTGCCCTCTAGTAATGTTATATGACAACTGCAGCATAATCACAGGATTGAGAAAGGGGCAGTCCTATGCAAATAATCTCCTCCCAAGATTACTTCTCTGAGCTTCCGTAGTGGTACGATGATAGGACCTTCAACAAATGATCTTCAGCAGATTTCTAAAGTTGCCAAATTGTCTTAGGCTAAGGATTGTTTCAGTCGAAGGCCTTCCGATAAGGACCCCACCCTCACTTAGCAGGGTCCAGAAATACCTGCAGTAATCCTCTATACAGCACATGGGTGTTTGTGGCCCTATGTGGGCCTACTGTAAAGACTGCATGCTAAAACTCTGATGTCTAAAGTCCTAGTCCTGGTCTCACTTTTAGCGGCACAGCATAACATAGTATGCCAGACATTGCCATGCCAAGCCAACTGCCCCTTCCCCACAATTGCTGCATTATGCCTTTTCAAAACATAGTCAGTCAGTCAGAGGCCTGACTTTGTTCTTTTCTATCACTTCAAAATTCAACACGCTACCTTCTGACTGCAGCTAATAAGGGCTCTTTCACCTGCACAAATGATTACCCTGCATTAAATCAAAATCATTCAACCTATTTTATTATCTGCATGGCACCTTTCTCACATAATGCAGCTCAATTCTGGCCCCCCTTAGGCCATATTTGTGCTCTCCAGAACACCAATTTGAAAAAACAACGAATACATTCATAAATGAAGATAAGACCTTGCTCCTATTTAAACTACTTGAGCAAAAGGAGGGAGGTGGCAGGTGGTGGTGGGGGTGTTAAGATTTGTAAATGTGCCCAACTAATGCGATCAAAAAATGACTTAAATTGTTCCTGTATTTTTTTAAGTAAAAATAATCTTTTTACGTGCAAAAAAACAGTGGTGGCAGGATTCAAACCCCTGTCCAAGGGTAGGTTCCTGCACCAAAGGCACTAGACTTTGCCACTGAGCTACAGGCTCTTGATGGATTTCAGTTGTGCAAGAGCCCCTATCAGCATCTCAGCATCTGACAGGCCTTGGTGTCATTGCTAATGGCTGCCACGGCACAGGACACATCATAACCATGATATAGGGAAGATTTGACCAACGAGAAACAGGGAAGACTGTCTGATCCAGTGGGTAAGTTCCTGCCTTCAACCCAGACAAACAGGGTTCAATTCCCAGGCCTGACAGATGACACACTCGATCTCTCACCAAGCATCTGTGCATTAATCACTTTTTTTTATTCAGTTTTCCTTCCAAATCCTGCAACCCCTTCACCACAAATACAGTCCTATCATTCCTCGATACTCATTCACTCAGTCATTCCACTCCTCCATTCTACAGGCTCAACAAAAACCAACAAGAACAAGAGCTAGTTCAGCAAGCAGATTTAAAGCCTCTCTTTGGATTTATGTTGATGCTGCTGCCCTCTAGTAATGTTATATGGCAACTGCAGCATAATCACAGGATTGAGAAAGGGGCAGTCCTATGCAAATAATCTCCTCCCATGATTACTTCTCTGAGCTTCCGTAGTGGTACGATGAAAGGACCTTCAACAAATGGTCTTCAGCAGATTTCTAAAGTTGCCAAATTGTCTTAGGCTAAGGATTGTTCCAGTCGAAGTCCTTCCGATAAGGACCCCACCCTCACTTAGCAGGGTCCAGAATTACCTGCAGTAATCGTCTATACAGAACATGGGCGTTTGTGGGCCTATGTGTTCCTACTTTAAAGATTGCATTCTAAAACTGTGATATCTAAAGTCCCAGTTCTGTTTTTGCTGTCCGAGGTACAGCATAACATAGCATGCCAGACATGGCCATGCACATCCTTGCCAAACCAACTGTCTCTTCTTCACACTTGCTGCATTATGCATTTTCAAGACATAGTTAATAAGAGGCCTGACTTTGTCCTTTTCTATCACTTCAAAATTCAACATGCTATCTTCTGACTGCAGCTAATAAGGGCTCTTCAGCTGCACAAAATTTTACCCTGCATTAAATCAACACCATTCAACCTATTTTATTATCTGCATGGCACCTTCCTCACATAATACAGCTCAATTCTGGCCCCCCTTAGGCCATATTTATGCTCGCCAGATCACCAATTTGAAGAAACAACGAATACATTCATAAATGAAGATAAGACCTTCCTCCTATTTAAACTACTTGAGCAAAAGGAGGGAGGTGGCAGGTGGTGGTGGGGGTGGCAAGATTTGTAAATGTGCCCAACTAATGCAATCAAAAAATGACTTAAATTGTTCCTGTATTTTTTTTAAGTAAAAAGAATCTTTTTACGTGCAAAAAATCAAATACTGTATATTTTTCCATCTAAACATACTTTAACAGTGGTGGCTGGATTCAAACCTCTGTCCAGGGGTAGGTTCTTGCACCAAAGGCAATAGAGTTTGCCACTGAGCTACAGGGTCTTGATTGATTTCAGTTGTGCAAGAGCCCCTATCAGCATCTGACAGGCCTTGGTGTCATTGCTAAAGGCTGACACTGCACAGGACACATCATAACCATGATATAGGGAAGATATGACAAGCTACAGATAGGGAAGCCTGTCTGGTTCAGTAGGTATGTGCCTGCCTTCCATCCAAACAAGCAGGGTTTGATTCCCAGGCCTGACAGATTACACCCTCAATATCTTTGCATTAATCACTTTTTTCTTGCAGTTTTCCTTCCAAATCCTACAACCCCTTCACCACAAATACAGTCCAATCATTCTTCAATACTCATTCACTCAGTCATTTCACTAATCCATTCTACAGGCTCAACAAAAACCAACAAGAACAAGAGCTAGTTCAGCAAGGAGATTTAAAGCCTCTCTTTGGATTTATGTTGATGCTGCTGCCCTCTAGTAATGTTATATGGCAACTGCAGCATATTCACAGGATTGAGAAAGGGGCAGTCCTATGCAAATAATCTCTTCCCATGATTACTTCTCTGAGCTTCTGTAGTGGTACGATGATAGGACCTTCACCAAATGATCTTCAGCAGATTTCTAAAGTTGCCAAATTGGTTTAGGCTAAGGATTGTTCCAGTCGAAGGCCTTCCGATTAGGACCCCACCCTCACTTAGCAGGGTCCAGAATTACCTGCAGTAATCCTCTATACAGAACATGGGTGTTTGTGGGCTTACATGGATCTACTGTAAAGACTGCATGCAAAAACTGGGATTTTTAAAGTCCCAGTTCTGGTCTCGCTGTTAGAGGCACAGTAGAACATAACATGCCAGACCAACTGCTCCTTCCCCACACTTGCTGCATTATGCTTTTTCAAGACATAGTCAATAAGAGGCCTGACTTTGTCTTTTTCTATCACTTGAAAATGCAACATGCTACCTTTTGACTTCAGCTAATAAGGGCTCTTTCACCTGCACAAAATTTTACCCTGCATTAAATCAACACCATTCAATCTATTTTATTATCTGCATGGCACCTTCCTCACATAATACAGCTCAATTCTGGCCCCCTTTAGGCCATATTTGTGCTTTCCAGAACACCAATTTGAAGAAACAACGAATACATTCATAAATGAAGATAAGACCTTGCTCCTATTTAAACTACTTGAGCAAAAGGAGGGAGGTGTGCAGGTGGTGGTGGGGGTGGCAAGATTTGTAAATGTGCCCAACTAATGCAATCAAAAAATGACTTAAATTGTTCCTGTATTTTTTGTAAGTAAAAATAATCTTTTTACGTGCAAAAAAGCAAATACTGTATTTTTTTCCATCTAAAGATACTTTAACAGTGGTGGCTGTATTCAAACCTCTGTCTCGGGGTAGGTTCCTGCACCAAAGGCACTAGACTTTGCCAGTGAACTACAGGCTTTTGATAGGTTTAAGCTGTGCAAGAGCCCCTATCAGCATCTGACAGGCCTTGCTGTCATTGCTAATGGCTGCCACTGCACAGGACACATCATAACCATGATATAGGGAAGATTTGACCAGCCTGAGATAGGGAACCCTTTCTGGTCCAGTGGGTAAGTTCATCCTTTCCACCCAGACAAGCAGGGTTCAATACCCAGGCCTGACAGATGACTCACTCAATCTCTCAGCAAGCATCTGTGCATGAATCACTTTTTTTTATTCAGTTTTCCTTCCAAATCCTGCAACCCCTTCACCACAAATACAGTCCAATCATTCCTCGATAGTCATTCACTCAGTCATTCCACTCCTCCATTCTACAGGCTCAACAAAAACCAACAAGAACAAGAGCTAGTTCAGCAAGCAGATTTAAAGCCTCTCTTTGGATTTATGTTGATGCTGCTGCCCTCTAGTAATGTTATATGGCAACTGCAGCATAATCACAGGATTGAGAAAGGGGCAGTTCTATGCAAATAATCTTCTCCCATGATTACTTCTCTGAGCTTCCGTAGTGGTACGATGATAGGACCTTCAACAAATGGTCTTCAGCAGATTTCTAAAGTTGCCAAATTGTCTTAGGCTAAGGATTGTTCCACTCGAAGGCCTTCCTATAAGGACCCCACCCTCACTTAGCAGGGTCCATAATTACCTGCAGTAATCCTCCAATCAGAACATGGGCGTTTGTGGCCCTACATGGGCCTACTGTAAAGACTGTATTCTATAACTATGATGTCCAAAGTCCCAGTTCTGGTCTCGCTGTCAGAGGCACAGCGTGACATAGCATGCCAGACATGGTTATGCAAATCCTTGCCAAACCAACTGCCCCTTCCTCACACTTGCTGCATTATGCATTTTCAAGACATAGTCAATAAGAGGCCTTCCTTAGTCCTTTTATATCACTTAAAAATGCAACATGCTACCTTCTGACTGCAGCTAATAAGAGCTCTTTCACCTGCACAAAATTTTACCCTTCATTAAATCAACACCATTCAATCTATTTTATTATCTGCATGGCACCTTCCTCACATCATACAGCTCAATTCTGGCCCCCCTTAGGCCATATTTGAGCTCTCCAGAACACCAATTTGAAGAAACAACGAATACATTCATAAATTAAGATAAGACCTTGCTCCTATTTAAACTACTTGAGCAAAAGGAGGGAGGTGGCAGGTGGTGGTGGCAAGATTTGTAAATGTGCCCAACTAATTCAATCAAAAAATGACATAAATTGTTCCTGTATT
This sequence comes from Pleurodeles waltl, assembly GCF_031143425.1. Classification (NCBI taxonomy): domain Eukaryota; kingdom Metazoa; phylum Chordata; class Amphibia; order Caudata; family Salamandridae; genus Pleurodeles; species Pleurodeles waltl. Next base: position 690,846,980 of record NC_090448.1, on the reverse strand, counting down.
TTATTTAAGTAAAAATAATCTTTTTACGTGCAAAAAATAAAATACTGTATTTTTTTCCATCTAAATATACTTTAACAGTGGTGGCTGGATTCAAACCCCTCTCCAGGGGTAGGGTCCTGCACCAAAGGTACTAGACTTTGCCACTGAGCTACAGGCTCTTGATGGATTTTAGTTGTGCAAGAGCCCCTATCAGCATCGCAGCATCTGACAGGCCTTGGTGTCATTGCTAATGGCTGTCACTGCACAGGACACATCATAACAATGATATAGGGAAGATTTGACCAGGTAGAGATAAGGAAACCCGTCTAGTCCAGTGGGTAAGTTCCTGACATCCACCCAGACAAGCAGGGTTTAATTCACAGGCCAGACAGATGACACACTCAATCTCTCAGCAAGCATCTGTGTACTAATCACATTTTTTTATTCAGTTTTCCTTCCAAATCCTGCAACCCCTTCACCACAAATACAGTCCAATCATTCCTCGATACTCATTCACTCAGTCATTCCACTCCTCCATTCTACAGGCTCCACAAAAACTAACAAGAACAAGAGCTAGTTCAGCAAGCAGATTTAAAGCCTCTCTTTGGATTTATGTTGATGCTGCTGCCCTCCAGTAATGTTATCTGGCAACTGCAGCATAATCACAGGATTGAGAAAGGGGCAGTCCTATGCAAGTAATCTCCTCCCATGATTACTTCTCTGCGCATCCGTAGTGGTACGATGATAGGACCTTCAACAAATGGTCTTCAGCAGATTTCTAAAGTTGCCAAATTGTCTTAGGCTAAGGATTGTTCCAGTCGAAGGCCTTCCGATAAGGACCCCACCCTCACTTAGCAGGGTCCAGAATTACCGGCAGTAATACTCTGTACAGAACATGGGTGTTCGTGGGCCTACTGTAAGGACTCCATGCTAAAACTGTGACGTCTAAAGTCCCAGTCCTGGTCTCAGTGGCACAGCATAACATAGCATGCCAGACATGGCCATGCAAATCCTTGCCAAACCAACTGCAATTTCTCCACACTTGCTGCATTATGCATTTTCAAGACATAGTCAATAAGAGGCCTGACTTTGTTCTTTTCTATCACTTCAAAATTCAACATGCTACCTTCTGACTGCAGCTAATAAGGGCTCTTTCACCTGCACAAAATTTTACCCTGCATTAAATCAACACCATTCAACCTATTTTATTATCTGCTTGGCACCTTCCTCACATAATACAGCTCAATTCTGGCCCCCCTTAGGCCATATTTGTGCTCTCCAGAACACCAATTTGAAGAAACAACGAATACATTTATAAATGAAGATAAGACCTTGTTCCTATTTAAACTACTTGAGCAAAAGGAGGGAGGTGGCAGGTGGTGGTGGGGGTGGCAAGATTTGTAAATGTGCCCAACTAAGGCAAACAAAAAATGACTTAAATTGTTCCTGTATTTTTTTTAAAGTAAAAATTATCTTTTTACGTGCAAAAAATCAAATACTGTATTTTTTTCCATCTAAACATACTTTAACGGTGGTGGCTGGATTTGAACCCCTGTCCAGGTGTAGGTTCCTGCACCAAAAGCAATAGACTTTGCTGCTGAGCTACAGTTTCTTGATGGGTTTTGGTTGTGCAAGACCCTTATCAGCATCTGACAGGCCCTGGTGTCATTGCAAATTGTTGCCACTGCACAGGACACATCATAACCATGATATAGGGAAGATTTGACCAGCTGGCAATTGGGAAGCCAGTCTGGTCCAGTGGGTTAGTTCCTGACATCCACCCAGACAAGCAGGGTTCAATTCCCAGGCCTGACAGATGACACACTCAATCTCTCAGCAAGTATCTGTGCATAAATCACTTTTTTTTTATTCAAATTTCCTTCCAAATCCTGCAACCCATTCACCACAAATACAGTCCAATCATTCCTCTATACTCATTCACTCAGTCATTCCACTCCTCCATTCTACAGGCTCAACAAAAACCAACAAGAACAAGAGCTAGTTCAGCAAGCAGATTTAAAGCCTCTCTTTGGATTTATGTTGATGCTGCTGCCTTCCAGTAATGTTATATGGCAACTGCAGCATAATCACAGGATGGAGAAAGGGGCAGTCCTATGCAAATAATCTCCTTCCATGATTACTTCTCTGAGCTTCGGTAGTGGTACGATGATAGGACCTTCAACAAATGGTCTTCAGCAGATTTCTAAAGTTGCCAAATTGTCTTAGGCTAAGGATTGTTCCAGTCGAAGGCCTTCCGATAAGGACCCCACCCTCACTTAGCAGGGTCCAGAATTACCTGCAGTAATCCTCTATACAGAACATGGGCGTTTGTGTGCCTACATGGGCCTACTGTAAAGACTCCATACTAAAACTGTGATGTCAAATGTCCCAGCCCTGGTCTCATTGTCAGAGGCACAGCATAACATAGCATGCCAGACATGGCCATGCAAATCCTTGCCAAACCAACTGCCCCTTCCCCACACTTGCTGCATTATGCATTTTCAAGACATAGTCAATAAGAGGCCTGACTTTGTCCTTTTCTATCACTTCAAAATTCAACATGCTACCTTCTGACTGCAGCTAATAAGGGCTCTTTCACCTGCACAAAATTTTACCCTGCATTAAATCAACACCATTCAACCTATTTTATTATCTGCATGGCACCTTCCTCACATAATACAGCTCAAGTCTGGCCCCACTTAGGCCATATTTGTGCTCTCCAGAACACCAATTTGAAGAAACAACAAATACATTCATAAATGAAGATAAGACCTTGTTCCTATTTAAACTACTTGAGCAAAAGGAGGGAGGTGGCAGGTGGTGGTGGGGGTGGCAAGATTTGTAAATGTGCCCAACTAATGCAATCAAAAAATGACTTAAATTGTTCCTGTATTTTTTTTAAGTAAAAATAATCTTTTTACGTGCAAAAAATCAATTACTTTATTTTTTTTCCATCTAAACACAGTTTTATGGTGGCGGCTGGATTTGAACCCCTGTGCAATGGTAGGCTCCTGGACCAAAGGCACTAGACTTTGCCACTGAGCTACAGGCTCTTGATGGATTGCAGTTGTGCAAGAGCCCCTATCAGCATCTCAGCATCTGACAGGCCTTGGTGTCATTGCTAATGGCTGACCCTGCACAGGACACATCATAACCATGATATAGGGAAGATTTGACCTGGTAGAGATAAGGAAGCCTGTCTGGTCCAGTGGGTAAGTTCCTGTCATCCACCCAGGCAAGCAGGGTTCAATTCCCAGGCCTCTCAGATGACACACTCAATCTCTCAGCAAGCATCTGTGCATTAATCACTTTTTTTTATTCAAATTTCCTTCCAAATCCTGCAACCCCTTCACCACAAATCCAATCATTCCTCTATACTCATTCACTCAGTCATTCCACTCCTCCATTCTAGAGGCTCAACAAAAACCAACAAGAACAAGCGCTAGTTCAGCAAGCAGATTTAAAGCCTTTCTTTGGATTTATGTTGATGCTGCTGCCCTCCAGTAATGTTATATGGCAAGTGCAGCATAATCAGAGGATTGAGAAAGGGGTAGTCCTATGCAAATAATATCCTCCCATGATTAATTCTCTGAGCTTCCGTAGTGGTACAATGATAGGACCTTCAACAAATGGTCTTCAGCAGATTTCTAAAGTTGCCAAATTGTCTTAGGCTAAGGATTATACCAGTTGAAGGCCTTCCGATAAGGACCCCACCCTCACTCAGCAGGATCCAGAATTAGCTACAGTAATCCTCTATACAGAACATGGGCGTTCGTGGGCCTACGTTCGCCTACTGTAAAGACTGCATGCTAAAACTGTGATGTCCCGGTCCCGGTCCCGGTCCCACTGTCAGAGGCACAGCATAACATAGCATGCCAGACATGGCCATGCAAATCCTTGCCAAACCAACTGCCCCTTCCCCACACTTGCTGCATTATGCATTTTCAAGACATAGTCAAAAAGAGGCCTGACTTTGTCCTTTTCTATCACTTCAAAATTCAACATCCTGCCTTCTGACTGCAGCTAATAAGGGCTCTTTCACCTGCGCAAAATTTTACCCTGCATTAAATCAACACCATTCAACCTATTTTATTATCTGCATGGCACCTTCCTCACATAATACAGCTCAATTCTGGCCCCCCTTAGGCCATATTTGTGCTCTCCAGAACACCAATTTGAAGAAACAACGAATACATTCATAAATGAAGATAAGACCTTGTTCCTATTTAAACTACTTGAGCAAAAGGAGGGAGGTGGCAGGTGGTGGTAGGGGTGGCAAGATTTGTAAATGTGCCCAACTAATGCAATCAAAAAATTACTTAAATTGTTCCTGTATTTTTTTAAGTAAAAATAATCTTTTTACGTGCAAAAAATGAAATTCTGTATTTTTTTGCATCTAAACATACTTTAACGGTGGTCGCTGGATTTAAATCCCTGTCCAGGGGTAAGTTCCTGCACCCAAGGGACTAGACTTTGCCACTGAGCTACAGGCTCTTGATGGGTTTTAGTTGTGCAAGAGCCCCAATCAGCATCTAACAGGCTTTGGTGTCATTGCTAATGGCTGCCACTGTACTGCACACATCATAACCATGATATAGGGAAGATTTGACCAGCTAGAGATAGGGAAGCCTGTCTGGTCCAGTGGGTAAGTTCCTCACTTCCACCCCAACAAGCAGGGTTCAATTCCCATGCCTGACTGAAGACACACTCAATCTCTCAGCAAGCATCTGTAGATTAATCACTTTTTTTTATTCAGTTATCCTTCCAAATCCTGCAACCCCTTCACGACAAATACAGTCCAATCATTCCTCGATACTCATTCACTGTCATTCCAGTCCTCCATTCTACAGGCTCAACAAAAACCAACAAGAGCTAGTTCAGCAAGCAGATTTAAAGCCTCTCTTTGGATTTATGATGATGCTGCTGCCCTCTAGTAATGTTATATGGCAACTGCAGCATAATCACAGGATTGAGAAAGGGGCAGTCCTATGCAAATAATCTCCTCCCATGATTACTTCTCTGAGCTTCCGTAGTGGTACGATGATAGGACCTTCAACAAGAGGTCTTCAGCAGATTTCTAAAGTTGCCAAATTGTCTTAGGCTAAGGATTGTTCCAGTCGAAGGCCTTCAAATAAGGACCCCACCCTCACTTAGCAGGGTCCAGAATTACCTGCAGTAATCCTCTATACTCAACATGGGTGTTCTTGGGCGTTTGTGGGCTTAATGTAAAGACTGCATGCTAAAACTGTGATGTTCAGAGGCACAGCATAACATAGCATGCCAGACATGGCTTGCAAATCCTTGCCAAACCAACTGTTCCTTCCCCACACTTGCTTCATTATACATTTTCAAGATTTAGTCAATAAGAGGCCTGATTTTGTCCTTTTCTATCACTTCAAAATTCAACATGCTACCTTCTGACTGCAGCTAATAAGGGCTCTTTCACCTGCACAAAATTTTACTCTGCATTAAATTAACACCATTCAACCTATTTTATTATCTGCATGGCACCTTTCTCACATATTACAGCTCAATTCTGGCCCCCCTTAGGCCATATTTGTGCTCTCCAGAACACCAATTTGAAGAAACAACGAATACATTCATAATTGAAGATAAGACCTTGTTCCTATTTAAACTACTTGAGCAAAAGGAGGGAGGTGGCAGGTGGTGGTGGGGGTGGCAAGATTTGTAAATGTGCCCAACTAATGCAATCAAAAAATGACTTAAATTGTTCCTGTATTTTTTTTAAGTAAAAATATTCTTTTTACGTGCAAAAAATCAAAGAGTGTATTTTTTTCCATCTAAACATACTTTAACAGTGGTGGCTGGATTCAAAACCCTGTCCAGGGGTAGGTTCCTGCACCAAAGGTACTAGACTTTCCCATTGAGCTACAGGCTCTTGATGGGTTTTAGTTGTGCAAGAGCCCCTATCAGCATCTGACAGGCCTTGGTGTCATTGCTAATGGCTGCCACTGCACAGGACACATCATAACCATGATATATGGAAGATTTGACCAACTAGAGATTGGGAACCCATTCTGGTTCAGTGGGTAGGTTCCTGCCTTCCACCCAGACAACCTGGGTTCAATTCCCGGGCCTCACAGATGACACAATCAATCTCTCAGCAAGCATCTGTGCATTAATCACTTTTTTTAATTCAGTTTTCCTTCCAAATCCTGCAACCCCTTCACCACAAATACAGTCCAATCATTCCTCGATAGTCATTCACTCAGTCATTCCACTCCTCCATTCTACAGGCTCAACAAAAACCAACAAGAACAAGAGCTAGTTCAGCGAGCAGATTTAAAGCCTCTCTTTGGATTTATGTTGATGCTGCTGCCCTCCAGTAATGTTATATGGCAACTGCAGAATAATCACAGGATTGAGAAAGGGGCAGTCCTATGCAAATAATCTCCTCCCATGATTACTTCTCTGAGCTTCCGTAGTGGTACGATGATAGGACCTTCAACAAATGGTCTTCAGCAGATTTTTAAAGTTACCAAATTGGTTTAGGCTAAGGATTGTTCCACTCGAAGGCCTTCCGATAAGGACCCCACCCTCACTTCGCAGGGTCCGGAATTACCTGCAGTAATCCTCTATACAGAACATGGGCGTTCGTCGGCCTACGTGGGCCTAATGTAAGGACTGCATGCTAAAACCGTGATGTCTAAAGTCCCAGTTCTGTTTTCAGTGTCAGAGGCACAGCATAACATAGCATGCCAGACATGGCCATGCAAATCCTTGCCAAACCAACTGCCCCTTCCCCACACTTGCTGCATTATGCATTTTCAAGACATAGTCAATAAGAGGTCTGACTTTGTCCTTTTCTATCGCTTCAAAATTCAACATGCTACCTTCTGACTGCAGCTAATAAGGGCTCTTTCACCTGCACAAAATTTTACCCTGCATTAAATCAACTTCATTCAACCTATTTTATTATCTGCATGGCACCTTCCTCACATAATGCAGCTCAATTCTGGCCCCCCTTAGGCCATATTTGTGCTCTCCAGAACACCAATTTGAAGAAACAACGAATACATTCATAAATGAAGATAAGACCTTGTTCCTATTTAAACTACGTGAGCAAAAGGAGGGAGGTGGCAGGTGGTGGTGGGGGTGGCAAGATTTGTAAATGTGTCCAACTAATGCAATCAAAAAATGACTTAAATTGTTCCTGTATTTGTTTTAAGTAAAAATAATCTTTTTATGTGCAAAAAATGAAACATGGATTTTTTTACATCTTAGCATACTTTAACGGTGGTGGCTTGATTCGAACCCCTGTCCAGGGAAAAGTTCCTGCACCAAAGGCACTAGACTTTGCCACTGAGCTACAGGCTCTTGATGGGTTTTAATTGTGCAAGAGCCCCTCTCAGTATCTGACAGGCCGTGGCGTCATTGCTAATGGCTGCCAATGCACAGGACACATCATAACCATGATATAGGGAAGATTTGACCACCTAGGGATAGGAAAGCCTGTCTGGTCCAGTGGGTAAGTGCCTGCCTTCCACCCAGACAAGCAGCGTTAAATTCCCAGGCCTGACAGATGACACATTCAATCTCTCAGCAAGCATCTGTGCATTAATCACTTTTTTTTATTCAGTTTTCCTTCCAAATCCTGCAACCCCTTCACCACAAATACAGTCCAATCATTCCTCGATACTCATTCACTGTCATTCCACTCCTCCATTCTACAGGCTCAACAAAAAACAACAAGAACAAGAGCTAGTTCAGCAAGCAGATTTAAAGCCACTCTTTGGATTTATGTTGATGCTGCTGCCCTCTAGTAATGTTATATGGCAACTGCAGCATAATCACAGGATTGAGAAAGGTGCCGTCCTATGCAAAAAATCTCCTCCCATTATTACTTCTCTGAGCTTCCGTAGTGGTACGATGATAGGACCTTCAACAAATGGTCTTCAGCAGATTTCTAAAGTTGCCAAATTGTCTTAGGCTAAGGATTGTTCCAGTCGAAGGCCTTCCGATAAGGACCCCACCCTCACTTAGCAGGGTCCAGAATTACCTGCAGTAATCCTCTATACAGAACATGGGCGTTTGTGGGCCTATGTGGGCTTACCATAAAGGATGCATGCTAAAACTGTGATAGCTGAAGTCCCAATTCTGGTCTCACTGTCAGAGGCACAGCATAACATAGCATGCCAGACATGGCCATGCAAATCCTTGCCAAACCAACTGCCTTTTCCCTACACTTGCTGCATTATGCATTTTCAAGACATAGTCAATAAAAGGCCTGACTTTGTTTTTTTCTATCACTTCAAAATTCAACATGCTACCTTCTGACTGCAGCTAATAAGGTCTCTCTCCCCTGCACAACATTTTACCCTGCATTAAATCAACACCATTCAAACTATTTTATTATCTGCATGGCACCTTCCTCACATAATACAACTCAATTCTGGCCCCCCTTAGGCCATATTTGTGCTCTCCAGAACACCAATTTGAAGAAACAACGAACACATTAATAAATGAAGATAAGACCTTGCTACTATTTAAACTACTTGAGCAAAAGGAGGGAGGTGGCGGTGGGGGTGGCAAGATTTGTAAATGTGCCCAACTAATTCAATCAAAAAATGACTTAAATTGTTCCTGTATTTATTTTAAGAAAAAATAATCTTTTTACGTGCAAAAAATCAAATACTGTATTTTTTTCCATCTAAACATATTTTAATGGTGGTGGCTGGATTCGAATCACTGTCCAGGGGTAGGTTCTTGCACCAAAGGTACTAGACTTTGCCACTGAGCTACAGGCTCTTGATGGGTTTCAGTTGTGCAAGAGCCCCTATCAGCATCTGACAGGCTTTGGTGTCATTGCTATTGGCTGCCACTGCACAGGACACATCATAACCACGATATAGGGAAGATTTGACCAACTAGAGATAGGATACCCTGTCTGGTCCAGTGCTTAAGTCCTTGCCTTCCATCCTGACAAGCAGGGTTCAATTCCCAGGCTTGACAGGTGACACACTCAATATCTCACCTAGCATCTGTGCATTAATCACTTTTTTTTATTCAGTTTTCCTTCCAAATCCTGCAACCCCTTCACCACAAATACAGTCCAATCATTCCTCGATACTCATTCACTCAGTCATTCCACTCCTCCATTCTACAGGCTCAACAAAAACCAACAAGAACAAGAGGTAGTTCAGCAAGCAGATTTAAAGCCTCTCTTTGGATTTATGTTGATGCTGCTGCCCTCTAGTAATGTTATATGACAACTGCAGCATAATCACAGGATTGAGGAAGGGGCAGTCCTAAGCAAATAATCTCCTCCCATGATTACTTCTCTGAGCTTCCGTAGTGGTACGATGATAGGACCTTCAACAAATGGTCTTCAGCAGATTTCTAAAGTTGCCAAATTGTCTAAGGCTAAGGATTGTTCCAGTCGAAGGCCTTCTGATAAAGACCCCACCCTCACTTAGCAGGGTCCAGAATTACCTACAGTAATCCTCTATACAGAACATGGGTGTTCGTGGCCCTACGTGGGTCTACTGTAAAGACTGCATGCTATAACTGTGATGTCTAATGTCTAATGTCCCAGTCCTGGTCTCACTGTCAGAGGCACAGCATAACATAGCATGCCAGACATGGCCATGCAAATCCTTGCCAAACCAACTGCCCCTTCCCCACACTTGTTGCGTTATGCATTTTCAAGACATAGCCTGACTTTGTCCTTTTCTATCACTTCAAAATTCAACATGCTACCTTCTTATTGCAGTTAATAAGGGCTCTTTCACCTGCACAACATTTTACCCTGCATTAAATCAACACCATTCATTAATAAAGATAAGACCTTGCTCCTATTTAAACCACTTGTGCAAAAGGAGGGAGGTGGCAGGTGGGGGTGGCAAAATTTGTAAATGTGCCCAACTAATGCAATCAAAAAATGACTTAAATTGTTCCTGTATTTTTTTGAAGTAAAAATAATCTTTTTACGTGCAAAAAATCAATAAAGTATTTTTTTCCCTCTAAACACACTTTAGCTGTGGTGGCTGTATTCAAACCCCTGTCCAGGTGTAGGTTCCTGCACCAAAGGCACTAGACTTTGCCACTGAGCTACAGGCTCTTGAGGGGTTTCAGTTGTGCAAGAGCCCCTATCAGCATCTCAGCATCTGACAGGCCTTGGTTTCATTGCTAATGGCTGCCACTGCACAGGACACATCATAACCATGATATAGGGAAGATTTGACCAACTAAAGGTAGAGAAGCCTGTCTGGTCCAGTGGGTAAGGTCCTGCTTTCCACCCAAACAAGGAGGCTTCAATTCTCAGGCCTGACAGATGACACACTCAACCTCTCAGCAAGCATCTGTGCATTAATCACTTTTTTTTATTCAGTTTTCCTTCCAAATCCTGCAACCCCTTCACCACAGATACAGTCCAATCATTCCGCGATACTCATTCACTAGTTCATTCCACTCCTCCATTCTACAGGCTCAACAAAAACAAACAAGAACAAGAGCTAGTTCAGCAAGCAGATTTAAAGCCTCTCTTTGGACTTATGTTGATGCTGCTGCCCTCCAGTAATGTTATATGGCAACTGCAGCATAATCACAGGATTGACAAAGGGGCAGTCCTATGCAAATAATCTCCTCCCATGATTACTTCTCTGAGCTTCCGTAGTGGTACGATGAGAGGACCTTCAACAAATGGTCTTCAGCAGATTTCTAAAGTTGCCAAATTGTCTTAGGCTAAGGATTGTTCCAGTCGAAGGCCTTCGATAAGGACCCCACCCTCACTTAGCAGGGTCCAGGATTACCTGTAGTAATCCTCTATAGAGAACATGGGCGTTCGTGGGCATTTGTGGGCCTACTGTAAAGACTGCATGTTAAAACTGTGATGTCTAAAGTTCCAGTTCTGGATTCACTGTCAGAGGCACAGCATAACATAGCATGCCAGACATCACCATGCAAATCCTTGCCAAACCAACTGCCCCTTCCCCACACTTGCAGCATTATGCATTTTCAAGACATAGTCAATAAGAGGCCTGACTTTGTTCTTTTCTATCACTTCAAAATTCAACATGCTACCTTCTGACTGCAGCTAATAAGGGCTCTTTCACCTGCACAAAATTTTACCCTGCATTAAATCAACACCATTCAACCTATTTTATTATCTGCATGGCACCTTCCTCACATAATACAGCTCAATTCTGGCCCCCTTTAGGCCATATTTGTGCTCTCAAGAACACCAATTTGAAGAAACAACGAATACATTCATAAATTAAGATAAGACCTTGCTCCTATTTAAATTACTTGAGCAAAAGGAGGGAGGTGGCAGGTGGTGGTGGGGTTGGCAAGATTTGTAAATGTGCCCAACTAATGCAATCAAAAAATGACTTAAATTGTTCCTGTATTTTTTTTAAGTAAAAATAATCTTTTTACGTGCAAAAAATCTAATACTGTATTTTTTTCCACCTAAACCTACTTAAACAGTGGTGGCTGGATTCGAACCCCTGTCCAGGAGTAGGTTCCTGCACCAAAAAGGCACTAGACTTTGCCACTGAGAAACAGGCTCTGGATGTTTTTTAGTTGTGCAAGAGCCCCTATCAGCATCTCAGCATCTGACAGGCCTTGGTGTCATTCATAATGGCTGCCACTGCACAGGACACATCATAACCATGATATAGGGAAGATTTGACCAGCTAGTGATAGGGAAGCCTGTCTGGTCTAGTGGGTAAGTTCTTGCCTTCCACCCAGACAAGCAGCGTTCAATTACCAGGCCTGACAGATGACACACTCCATCTCTCAGCAAGTATCTGTGCATTAATCACTTTTCTTTATTCAGTTTTCCTTCATTCAGTTTTCCTTCCAAATCCTGCAACCCCTTCACCACAAATACAGTCCAATCATTCCTCGATACTCATTCACTCAGTCATTCCACTCCTCCATTCTATAGGCTCAACAAAAACCAACAAGAGCTAGTTCAGCAAGCAGATTTAAAGCCTCTCTTTGGATTTATGTTGATGCTGCTGCCCTCTAGTAATGTTATATGGCAACTGCAGCATAATCACAGGATTGAGAAAGGGGCAGTCCTATGCAAATAATCTCCTCCCATGATTACTTCTCTGAGCTTCCGTAGTGGTACGATGATAGGACCTTCAACAAATGGTCTTCAGCAGATTTCTAAATTTGCCAAATTGTTTTAGGCCAAGGATTGTTCCAGCCGAAGGTCTTCCGATAAGGACCCCACCCTCACTTAGCAGGGTCCAGAATTACCTGCAGTAATCCTCTATACAGAACATCGGTGTTCATGGCTGTTCGTGGCCTTATGTGGGCCTACTGTAAAGACTGCATGCTAAAACTGTGATGTTTAAAGTCCCAGTCTCACTGTCAGAGGCACAGCATAACATTATATGCCAGACATGGCCATGCAAATCCTTGCCAAACCAACTGCTCCTTCCCCACACTTGTTGCATTATGCATTTTCAAGACATAGTCAATAGGAGGCCTGACTTTGTTCTTTTCTATCACTTCAAAGTTCAACATGCTACCTTCTGACTGCAGCTAATATGGGCTTTTTCACCTGCACAAAATTTTACCCTGCATTAAATCAACACCATTCAACCTATTTTATTATCTGCATGGCACCTTCCACCCATAATACATCTCAATTCTGGCCCCCTTTAGGCCATATTGGTGCTCTCCAGAACACCAATTTGAAGAAACAACGAATACATTCATAAATGAAGATAAGACCTTGCTCCTATTTAAACTACTTGAGCAAAAGGAGGGAGGTGGCAGGTGGTGGTGGCAAGATATGTAAATGTGCCCAACTAATGCAATCAAAAAATGACTTAAATTGTTCCTGTATTTTTTTTAAGTAACATTTTTTGATAGGACCTTCAACAAATGGTCTTCAGCCTGCTGGAAGGGCTGAGATTGTAAATTGCTGCTTCAACTGAGAGTTTCTCAGGTTTAAGGGTCTTGAGAAAAGAGGTGGGTCATCGCTTGGATAGGTTCCCCGTGGGGTGGGGTACTCGGACCCTCACATCTTGTACTGTGTTTTCCAGGATTTCCAGTTGTCAGAAAGAGAGAGAGGGGGTAAGAAAAATACTCCTGTTATTGCACCTCGTTAATTTCATTTTACCTCTCTACAGTGTTTTTTTTCCGACTTTTGTCGGGAAAACTAGGAGGAAAACGGCGAACAAGAAGGAGGGGTCATTGACTAAGGGGAGGGGTGGCGGGGTGCCCTGGAAACAGACTCTAAATTCCAGTATTTGGACAGAAGCGGCAAGGGGTGTGCGACGTGGGAGATCTTATACCTCCCGCTGCTCTCTTCGTGGCAGCCTCCTGGAGACCCCGGGGGTCTTCACCAGAAATAACTTAAGTGGGAAGGGGGTAAGAAGGGAGTGTGAGAGTGTCGGAGCCCCACAGTGTATGTCATCAATCAAGCGTCGCCCCAGGGGTGCCTGGGCAGAAGTCAATGACGTGATTGTGGCCAGGAAAAGTAAGCCCGGTACCCGTGGTGCAAGTGCTAATCTTCGGACTCAGGTGTCTGGAACTATAATATCAGGCATAGCGGTCTTAGATCCTAAAACCTATGGCGAAGGGTCATCCTATACAACATTACTCGTGGATCACCCTCTACCCCACCGAGAGGAGAGTCAAATCGAGATCCAGGGGAGGAGCGACTCGTTGATCACAAGGTACTTTCAGACTACAATCCCTCCACCACAGGACATGGCAAACGCTCAACCGGTCTTAGGCAAGTTAGGGGTTTCTAAGCTAGTTGTAGGCGGTCCAGTTGTTGGCCCAGTACAAGAACTATTAGACAAGGAACCAGTTACGCTGAGAGAGGGCCCTCCTAAGACTCTACCCTTGCTGGAAGTTGATGGTAATTTCTCTAGTGGACCAATACCACACGACTTGGATGTACAGGCTCTGTTAATCTCTCTTACTAAAGAAATTAGGGGAAAATTTGAGATTTCAGAAACTAATCAAACTAGGATTCGGGAAGCCTGTGAGGTCTTGGAAAGTAAAATCAACCTGTTATCAGACCGGCTGGGGAAGCTAGAGGCAGTGGTGGAGGCCCACGAGGAGCGAGTGTTAGCTCAATCTAAGGACATTTTACAATTGAAACGGGGAGAAAAGTTGTTGCAAGACAAATTGGAAATATTGGAAAATAACATGAGGAGAAATAATATCAGGCTCCTGGGAGTCCCAGAGGGTTTGGAGGGGGAAGATATTAAGGGCTATGTGATCTCGCTGATTAAGGAGGTCCTCCCTAGTATGGCAGGGTTCAATCTGGATGACGACATTCAGACAGTCTACTGTGATCCTTTTAAGAAAAATCCAGGAAGGAAAAACCCCAGGAGGATTCTGATAAATTTCAACACATACTCTATTAAGGAAAGAATCTTGTCTGAAGCCCTCAAGGTTGGGGCTTTCCCCAAGGGGGAATGGTCTCTTAGGATAAGATCAGATGTGTCTAAGGCAACGTTAGATAGGCAATGGGAGCTGGGAAACTTCATGCGGGAGCTTCGTGAACTTGGGGCAACAGTCCAAGTAAGGTTCCCGGCAGCTCTCCGTATAATGTGGAAGAATAAAATGTACAATATGAGAGACCCTGGGGAGGTCAGCATATTTATAGATCAGATTAAGGCGTCTCAATAAGATCTAGTGGGAAGCCCCCGTCCAGCGAGGGGTTCGAAGATGGGATAACAGGATGGGTATCCCAGTAGAAATAGGGAGGGTTCCTCGGGGGGGGGGTTTGGGGGCATGTTGGGGTCGGGCGTAGGGGTGGGAGGCACGGGGGGTTGGGGTTTGTTTTGGGTTTGGTGGGTTGAAAATAATAAAATAAGAAAGTCCTCATATGTTGCTAACATAGGTCGGGGGGTCGGTGTTCTCCCTTTTTCTTCCTTCGCTTTATGAACGATCATGCAGGGTATTGAAAGGTTGAGATTCCTCTCTTGGAATGTGAATGGGTTAAGGGTGTCTGGTAGGAGGAGGAAGATCTTTGAGTACTTGCAGTTGGTTGAGGAGGAGATTATTATACTGCAGGAAACCCATCTGCACCAAACTGAATGGGAGACCTGGCTTAAACAGCTGAATTGGGTTTCGTTTAGCGTATGCTCTTCTCAAACTAGTACAATAAAAGGTGTGGTAGTTTTGATTAAGAAATCCATGAGGTTCAGGGTAGGAACAGTACATGTTGACCCCAGAGGGAGGTGGGTAGTGGTAGAGCTGTGTGTATGCGGTCACTGGATCACAGTGTCGGGTTACTACGGGCCAAATATTGACGACCCAACGCCATTTCAAGACTTATTTAATATTCTACTTTCAGCTAGGTACCCAGTGGTGTTAGGTGGGGATTTTAATATATTGCTAGACCCTGCACAGGACAAGTCAACCCCTCGGGGTACGGTAAATTCACCTAAAACAAGGGCACTGGTGAAACAAGCGATGCAGGATTTAGGCTTGGTAGATGCCTGGCACTGGAGACGGGGTGAGGGAGATAGATATACATTTCACAATAAACAATATGGGCATAGATCCAGAATAGATTTTTTTTTAATTCATAAAAGTCTATGCCCGGAGGTAAGAAGGGTAGCCCACAACACTGCATACTTGTCAGACCATTCTGCAGTAATACTACACTTAGATATTAGGGTTATTAACAGGACTACTAGGAGCACAATTAATCGTGCTTTATTTTTAGATGACGCATTAGTAGAAGTGTTAAAAAAAGATACTAGAGAATTGTTTCAGGTGAATCAAGGAACAGCAAGTTTGTGGTGTGTTTGGGATGCGTTTAAGGCTTATATAAGAGGGAGGTTAGTTAACCTTGCAGCTTATAAGTATCGTGAAGAGAGGGAAAAGCTGGGAAACATGGAATTGTTATTAAAAACCCTTCAAGTTGCATTGTATAATGCGCAGTTAGAAGGGAAAACGGACTTAGTAAAGGAGCTGTCTTGCCAAGAGGAAAAGGTTCGGTCTAGTTTAGACGCTTTTTTGGAAAATCGCTATAGGTTAAAGTGGGAAAGTAGTCAGTATGCACATTTTGAATATGGAGAAGGTTGCAGTAAATTGTTAGCGTGGAAGGTTAAGTCGGACCTTTCCAAAAGGCGCATTTTATCGGTCAAATCAGAGCTTATGAATCAGATTTGCACGGAGCAAGATGAGATTGAGGGGGCATTTGTATCTTTTTTTCAGGAGATATATTCAGAAAGTTCGGTTAACCTGGAAGAGCCGGTAAGATAATTTTTAGATAATGCAGACCTCCCAGTTCTAGAGGAGTCTAAGATGCTCCTATTGAATGATAAGTTAAATGAGGCTGAGTTGGCTGAAGGTTTAAAGGCATTAAAAAAAGGTAAGGCAGCGGGGCCAGATAGTCTTCCTAATGAATTATACAAGGCTTTGGGGGATGAACTTACTCCATTTTTATTAGAGCTATTTAACTCTATGTTGATAGAAGGGGCCCAAATTCCCAATTCCTGGAGAGAGGCGACAATCTGCTTATTGTTAAAGCCGGGTAAGGATTCCACGTCTTGCTCCTCCTATAGGCCCATCTCCTTGCTGAACTCAGACTATAAACTTTATACAGGAATTTTAGCCAAGAGATTGGGGAGAGTCGTCGGCAATCTGATCCATCCGGACCAAAAGGGTTTCATGAAGGGGAGGCAGCTTTACGAGATAACTCACGAGTTATTTGCTGCAGTTGATTTGGCGGCACACGAGAAGGCGCCATTGGCAATTTTGTCTTTTGATGCGGCCAAGGCCTTTGATCGCGTTAATTGGTTGTTTTTAAAGGTGGTGTTGGAAAAAGTGGGCTTGGGAATCCCTTTTATTAGGGCGATAGGGGAACTGTATAGATGCCCCCTAGCAAGAATCCTGGTTAATGGCCAATTAACACAAGAATTTAGGATCAGGCGGGGTACGAGACAGGGATGCCCCTTATCTCCCTTGCTTTTCAATTTATACATTGAACCCTTGGCTACTTTACTTCGGTCTTCTAAGGAGATTATCCCATTTCGAACTGGGGGCTGGGAAAAAAAACTAGCATTATACGCAGATGACTTGATGATATACACGAGTGATGTTAGGTCTACTCTACCTAGGGTCATTGCCTTGATGGAACAATTTGGTAGACTTTCCGGGTACAGCATAAACGCAGAAAAGACGGAAATAATGTGTTGGAACTTGTCGTATGCTTCCCCTTTAGTTAAACAAGAGATCAGATATCTGGGTATTCGATTAGCAGCTGATCTTAACGAGGTAGCTAAATTGAACTTTGACATAGTACATAGGGAAACCAAAAAACTGTTAAAGGCGTGGGCCGCTCTTCCTCTTACGATAATTGGAAGATCCAATATTTTGAAGATGTGTATCCTTCCAAAATTTACTTTTTTATTTAATACTATCCCACTAGAGTTCGAGAAGAGTTGGTTTAAAAAACTACAGGGGGAGTTATCCTCATTTGTATGGGCTTCCAAGGGAGTTAGGATTGCTTGGAAAAAGTTGAGTAGAAAGAGAGAGTGGGGAGGTATTGCGTCTCCAGACCTTTTTAAGTACTATTTGGCTTTCCAGTTAAAAAATATTAGATTTTTATTGAATAAAAAATCAGAGCACGATTTAGTCTGGAGAGCATTAACGGCACACCTTGAAGAAGGAGCAGACCATTTTTTATATAAATTTGGACATCCCAGCTACTTTAAGAAAGTTCGTTTGAAACTCCCTAGACATGCATGTAATGTTTGGATGTATTTTCGGAGGGCGTTAGAGATACCTTATTTTTGTAGTTCGGCTCCCATTTGGGATTCTCCTGGCACTTCGGAATGCCTTATAGACAAACTATCAACGCCTTTGAGAGCAAGTGGGATGGAAAGATGGGGCCAGTTAATAGAAGGAGTTGAAGTGTTAAGTTGGTGTGCATTCCAGGAAGGTACTGGTGGGACAGTTTCTAGATTTAAATATCTTCAGATATCTAGTTGGGTAAAGTCCCGTCGAAATGGAGAAATAGGGAGGAGTATATGGGAAGGGAAGCTAAACCAGAAAACCATCAATAAAGAGGTTGCATTATGGTACCACGCTTTGTTAGAAACATCAGATGATAGTGCCTCCCTTCCCTTGTTGAAGCGGGGAGCGATTTTTCCAGCTTTAGATGTTACTGCACTGTGGCAAAAGTCTTATTCAATATTGTGGCTTACTACCAGTCCTGCGGGGCTGAAGAAAAATCATTTGTTCACACTCCATAGGGTTTACTGGACTCCGGCCAAATTAACAGCTATTGGGAAAACTCAGAAAAATTGTCCAAGGTGTGGGGAAGATAAGGCGGATGATATCCATATGTTTTGGCAATGCTCTAAGTTGTTGAATTATTGGGGGGATATAGGGAGTACTTTTAAGGTAATCTTTAATGTCAACTTAGTTTTAAACCTAGCATTAGTGGTGTTTGGGGTGCGGGAACAGGATACAAACTATCAGAAATTGTCAGCTCAGCAGGAGTACTTGCTGTTTATATTAATCCTTCTAGCTAGGTGAGAAATCTGTCGTAAATGGATTGATCCTTTTCCTCCTCGTGTGTTGGACTGGCAAATATCTGTATATCGAATTTGTACACTGGAACAACGGGGCCCCCTGTCTAGAAGAGATAATTTTTGGTTGTATTGGGAAAATGTGTATCATTAACATATTATTCTTTGTTATATAGGCTCCTTGTTTTGTTTCTTCCTTAAAAAAAAACAATTTTCGTACTTTTGAACTTTTAAAGTCCAATGATTAGATCTCCCTACCCCCCACTCTTTGGAGGTGCTGCTTTGGCTATGATTGAAAGCAACAACTTTTGATCAATGACATCCGTAAGAGAAAAGTATAATTAGTAGATCAGATGGGATGATCTACCGAGGTTTGGACTATGTACTTGGAGGCATGTTGTCGCTTGCCGTGTCAGTGCCTTTTCTACACAACCAAAGCAGGGGTGATGAATATGAGGACTAAAAAAACGGGAAAAAAAAAAGAAAAAAAAAATTGTCTTCAGCAGATTTGTAAAGTTGCCAAATTGTTTTAGGCCAAGGAGTGTTTCAGTCGAAGGTCTTCCGATAAGAACCCCACCCTCACTTAGCAGGGTCCAGAATTACCTGCAGTAATCCTCTATACAGAACATCGGCGTTCATGGCCGTTCGTGGGCCTATGTGGGCCTACTGTAAAGAGTGCATGCTAAAACTGTGATGTCTAAAGTCCCAGTCCTGGTTTCACTGTCAGAGGCACAGCATAACATAGTATGCCAGACATGGCCATGAAATCCTTGCCAAACCAACTGCCCCTTCCCCACACTTGCTGGATTATGCATTTTCAAGACATAGTCAATAAGAGGCCTGGCTTTGTCCTTTTCTATCACTTCAAAATTCAACATGCTACCTTCTGACTGCAGCTAATGAGGGCTCTTTCACCTGCACAAAACTTTACCCTGCATTAAATCAACACCATTCAACCTATTTTATTATCTGCATGGCACCTTCCTCACATAATACAGCTCAATTCCTGCCCCCCTTAAGCCATATTTGTGCTATCAAGAACACCAATTTGAAGAATCAACGAATACGTTCATAAATGAAGATAAGACCTTGCTCCTATTTAAACTACTGGAGCAAAAGGAGGGAGGTGGCAGGTGGTGGTGGTGGTGGCAAGATTTGTAAATGTGCCCAACTAATGCAATCAAAAAATGACTTAAATTGTTCCTGTATTTTTTTTAAGTAAAAATAATCTTTTTACGTGCAAAAAATCAAATACTGTATTTTTTTCCATCTAAACATACTTTAACGGTGGTGGCTGGATTCCAACCCCTGTCTAGGGGTAGGTTCCTGCACCAAAGGGACTGGACTTTGCCACTGAGCTACAGGCTCTTGGTGGGTTTGAGTTGTGCAAGATCCCCTATCAGCATCTGACAGGCCTTGGTGTCATTGCTAATGGCTGCCACTGCACATTACACATCATAACCATGATATAGGGAAGATTTGAGCAGCCACAGATAGGGAAGCCCGTCAGGTCCAGTCGGTAAGGTTCTGCCTTCAACCCAAACAAGCAGCGTTCAGTTCCCAGGCCTGACAGATGACACACTCAACCTCTCAGCAAGCATCTGTGCATTAATCACTTTTTTTTATTCAGTTTTCCTTCCAAATCCTGCAACCCCTTCACCACAAATACAGTCCAATCATTCCTCGATACTCATTCACTCAGTCATTCCACTCCTCCATTCTACAGGCTCAACAAAAACCAACAAGAACAAGAGCTAGTTCAGCAAGCAGATTTAGGGGCATATTTATACTCCGTTTGCGCCGAATGTGCGTCAAAAAATGTAAAATGGGGCAAACACACCTGTATTTAATCAGAACACACAGAACAAACAACAGAGCAGCAGAGCAGCAACATGGAGACATGGAGGTGATTTTGATTCAGCGTGCACGTAGACGCAGAGCCCTGCAGCAACAACAGCAGCTACAACAACAACAGCAGGGACCCCAAAGGCAGCGCAGAAGGCAGGAGAGGATATTCCGCCCAAGAACAACCCTGCATGGCCTCAGGGAACGGGACATCATCCAGAGGTACGGGTTGAACTGGCAGGCCATTCAGCAGCTGCTGAGAAATATTGAACAGCAGTTGGCCCCCACTTTAGTGACTCCCCGCACTATCCCAACAGAAACAAAGCTGCTTGCCGTACTTCACCTGCTGGCAAGTGGCTCGTTTCAGACAACTGGTGCCCTGGTTGGTGGAATATCCCAACCATCATTCTCTGCATTCCTGCCAAAAGTACTGGATGCCATCATTCGACTGACACCCCTCCACATCTGCTTCCCTAACACACTGCAGAAGCAGCAGGAAACTAAACAGGGGTTCTACGCCATCAGTGGCTTCCCGCACGTCCTTGGTGCAATCGACTGCACACACGTACGCCTTGTGCCACCTGCTGCGACTGAACACCTCTACCGCAACAGGAAGCACACACATTCCATCAACGTGCAGGCCATAGTCGATCACCAAGGATTGATCAGCAACATTGTGGCTAAATATCCTGGGAGTGTACATGACGCATTCATCTTCCGTCACAGCACCATCAACCAACACTTCCAGGATGGACGGTATGGCAATGGACTACTTGTTGGTAAGGACAAAAATCCTACTTATATACACACTGCACAGCAAACCTCTAGGACAAACAACACATACACCACAATAGCAACACCTAGACAGGAACACACTGAGGTACTCATATCACTAGCCATGTTTCAGAAGTCACCATTGAACCTGTCACACATTTGATTTTACTCTACAGCTTAATGTGAAGACATTAATGAGTGTGGTTGCCTAAATGTCACCTTGCAAATTGGAAGTCTCACAATAACCTGTACACTAATACATTGCATAAGTTTTAAGGTATGGGATGGCCTGGCTACTTTCACATGAACGTGTTAACTACACTTTCATGTTTCAACTCTGCATGGAACTATCATCTCACCCCCATTGAAGACACACGGACACCTGTATGACAAGTCACAATGCTAGGGAGGGCACACTGTACTGAAAAAACAAATACATACTGCTGACAAACGGTTAGCCAACAAACACTTGCTCAGCCAAGGCAAAAAACTCAATGCCAAAGTTTTCACCAACAACTATAGGTTGTCACATTAGTACACAAAAGAGTCACAGACAACTCAAGACAACTACTGCCATCAAAGATCTGTACAACAGTGCCTCCTACATCTAATTTGTCCCATTCTGTGTTTTTCTTTCAGCTGATCAGGGGTATGGCATCCAGCCTTGGATAATGACACCATTTGGGAACCCAAATACTGCTGCAGAGCGGGCATACAATGACGCCCACAAGAGGACACGCAGCATTGTGGAGCGGACCTTTGGGATCCTAAAGTCAAGGTTCCGCTGCCTTGACATAACTGGCGGAAGCCTACTCTATTCCCCAGAGATGGTCTGTAAGATCATACTCAGTTGTGCCATATTGCACAATATTTGTGTAAAAAGGAATATTCCCCTACTTGAACCGGACCCAGACATGCCTGAGGATGATGAAGAGGAGGATGCTGCCCTGCAACAGGAGGGGGAACAACCTAACACGGCAGCAGGAGTGCGTAGGCGCCAACAGCTTGTCAATAATTTTTTTTCATAATTTCTTATAACAACTCGTATTGCACAATTGTAAATAAACACAGATAACAAACACCACATCATGCTTTGGCCTATGCATTTCTGACCACCTTTAGTTTGAAATTGCTGAAAAAGAATGTTGTCTCATTGAGCAAGAATGCTATACCAATCATCACACCAAAAATAAACATCACAAATGTATGCACAGAGGGTAGGATGTGACATGATACATTACCATACACAGAGGCCAACAGGCGTACAAATGTGGCAATTACACATGCCTGATCCAGACACCTGAGACAGTCTCTCACCCAGGCCAAAAATGTAGATCATTTGAAAGTCTCATCACACGTGTTCAGAGACATGGTGGGACCATCCATGTGTACGTGACCATGTCATCAATAGCTTCTCTCAAGTGTGTGATATGAGCAATACCCAATTGGAACAACATTAGCTGCCACTAACTCATGAGGAGAGCTTGAAGTTACAGTGACAACATACACCCAGACAGGTGATAGTGGATCCACATTCCCACACACATGTACAGATATGTCATCCAATCAACCAAATATTTGAAAGCAGCCCATCACAGTAGTGTCCCAGTTTGAACCTAGCAGGAAGAATGTAACATGCCACTAAACCAGGTAATGCCGAAAGGGCCACAGACATCAACTAAATATTTGTCATCAGCACATGAGGAACGCTGAGATTTTGCAAACATAGGGGCATATTTATACTCCGTTTGCGCCGAATTTGCGTTGTTTTTTTCGACGCAAATTCGACGCAAAACTAACTCCATATTTATACTTTGGCGTTAGACGCGTCTAGCGCCAAAGTTCATGGAATTAGTGTCATTTTTTGCGTGAACACCTTCCTTGCGTTAATGATATGCAAGGTAGGCGTTCCCGTCTTAAAAAATGACTCCGATGCTATTGCGTCGGATTTATACTCCCGGGCAAAAAAGACCCCCGGGAGTGGGCGGGACTAAAAAACCCGCATTTGCGCCGGATTTTAGCGCCTGGGTCAGGGCAGGCGTTAAGGGACCTGTGGGCTCAGAATGAGCCCAGAGGTGCCCTCCCAAGCCCCCAGGGACACCCCCTGCCACCCTTGCCCACCCCAGGAGGACACCCAAGGCCGGAGGGACCCATCCCAGGGAAGAAAAGGTAAGTTGTGGTAAGTATTTTTTCTAAAAAAAATTATTGGCATAGGGGGGCCTGATATGTGCCCCCCTACATGCCACTATGCCCAAAAAGTATAAATATGGGCCATAGTCATTGGAAAATGGTATGCCAGATTGCTCCAACTCATCAATAGTGCAAACGTCAAATGGGCTAATGAGATGAATGAATGGTTAACAGTGATTCATACCATATGGCCTTACATTAGCCTGCTGCTGCAGGTTTTGCATACCAGAACAAATAAAAGCCATGGATACATTAGCTAATCTGGATGGGCAAATCCTAGGGTGCTGGGGGCCTAAGTCCACCTCTACCGCCCCACAAATATACAAGAATCTTGTGCTTGTGAACTAAACATATGCATAAGGCACATGTGTGGGCTACATGTCAAAAGTAAAACAAAAATCAGAAACACAAATTCATAATGGGACATGGTTAGCCCCATAAAAACTGTAAGTG